>NC_091634.1:36355721-36664321 GCF_027580195.1 Bos mutus | reverse complement strand
ACTGCACTGTGGGCACAGGAGTTCTTGCTCGGTTACCTACACATAAAATTATGGATTTAGATATAGATATAGCAATGTGTGTGCTTAGTCACTCAGTCATGCCTTTGCAGCCCCATGGACTGCAGACCCCACAAGTCTCTGTCCATGGAATTTTCCAAGTAAGAATCCTGAAGCGGGTTGCCATTTCCTACTCCAGGGGATCAAATAGATATACTTAATTATGTTTTATGACCCTGTTAGTAAAAAGACAAATATAATCTAGGCATGATTGTATTCTTTTTCTATTGTTTTAAACCAATTCCAACATTTCCATGAGCCCCTGGACCTCTTGTGGACCCCAGGCACTTCACCTGCTCTGCCTCATGGGAAGTCAGCCCTGAGTTGGCCACAGGTGGACCCCATATTGCTGTGAGTAGAGCCCCAAAAGGAGACACCCCAGTGTTTAGCCCTCACCTTGGTCCTTACCCCAGCAGTAGGGGTTGCATGGAGAAGTTTTCACAGCTCTGAAGGGAACTGTTCAGGACTCAAAGTGATTGCATACATTTCTTAGGATGAAAAATTGCATTCCCTTTCAAATGCCTATATTTTGTATTTTTAAATTTTCAATTAGTTTGGTGGGATAAATAATAGGTGCACACAGGTTAAGAGTATGTTGAATGCCCCCAGCGATTTGCAAAAGAATATAAGGCTCTCTTCTACTCCTGCACCACCACCCTCTTCCTATCGCTGGTGTGAGTCCTTCCAAGCAGACTGCATTTTCAAGATGAGTGCACAGTTTACCACACAGACTGTTCCACTCTTGGCTTTTTTCCCCTCTTAAGTCTACATTCTTATGCATACATTCATCTTGTCTGTATTGAATAGCTCTTTAGTATGCCACTGAATGAATATACCATAGTTAGGATGTGTGGGTATTTCCAATATTTCTCTCTCTCTCTCTCTCTTTTTTTTTTTTTTTCTGATTTCTTCATGTAGCTTGCAGGATCTTAGTTCACTGACCAAGGATTGAACCTGGGCCCCCAGCAGTGGAAACGAGGCGCCCTGACCACTGGACTGCCAGGGAATCCCTCCAGTATTTTTCTTTTTCTTAAAACATAATTTTATTTATTTATGTATTGGCTGTCCTGGGTCTTTGTTCCTGCGCAGGCTTTTCTCTAGTTGCCTCAAGCAGGGGCTTCTCTCTTTAGCTGCAGTGCGTAGGCTTCTCGTTGGGGTGGCTTCTCTCGTTGCGGAGCACGGGCTCTAGAGCAGAGTCGATGTCTGTGGTGCACGGGCTTAGTTGCTCTGTAGCGTGTGGGATCTTCCCGGAGCAGAGATCAAACCCGTGTCTCCTGAATTGGCAGGTGGATTCTCTATCACTGAGCCACCAGGGAAGCCCCCTCCAATATTTGTCTATTACAGCCCTGGAACAGAGAATATGTCTGTACAGACTGGCTATGCCTGAATATTAGGCAACTTTTTTCCCCTCCAAAAAATCTCTCTCAGAAAAGAGGAAGTCCCTTTACTGTATATACAAGTTCTGATAAAGGCTCCCATTACCTGAGGATTTCTGATTCCTTTATTTCAAACAAGGAAGTACTACTTGTGGAAGACACAACAGCCTGAAATGACCTCAGTGAATTCTAATTTGAGATATTTATGGCGGACACTCAACAGAATTGGCTGTGGGGGAGAGAGGAGGCAGAGGCATTTAACACACATGCTGTAATTTTTCCTGGGGATATGACTTCACAGTTGCAAGTGTTAAAATAACACTGTAAACAAATCTTCTTCAAGATTACTTTAGAAAGCAATGCTTCAAAATTAAGAATGTCCCTCACCAGACACCATTAAGAAAATGAAGAGGAAGTCGCAGAGCAGGAGAAGATACCTGCAATCTGTATATCTAACAAAAGATCTGTATCCAAAATGTATAAAGAACATCTGTAAAGCAAGAAGGGGAAAAAGATGATCCAGAAGAAAAATGGGCAGAAGACTAGGTCAGCACTTTATTTAAAAAAAGATATCCTGATAACCAATAAACATACGAACACATGCGTAACTTCATTAGCCATCGGGGCAATGCAAATGAAATCAACAATGCAATCCTGCCATCTACTCACCAGAACGGCTAGAAGGAAAACAGAAGATAATGCCAAGTGTTGACAAGGATGCGGAGCAACCAGAACTCTCATTCCCTGTTGACAGGAATACAAATTATACAACTTTGGAAAACTGTTTAGCATCATATGGGAAAGCTGGACATAGGTACACTCTCTGAGCCAGCAGCCTTGCTCCATATGCAGCAAAAATGCTCACATATATTCATGAAAAGGCATGTTTAAGAAAATTCAAAGCAGTACTATGATATTGTGATTGATAATAAAAAGTATACGTTTGGTCTTCCTCTGGGTTCCTGGCACAAGGCTTCTAAATCTCTTGGAATTTCCTAAGTGATGAGAGTGATAAAGGTATCTTGTTACGCTATTGAAGTGACTTTTGGAAAGCCCCCAGGTAAGCTAAGATTGGGGCAGGTTGTCAAGGGAACCAGCCACAGGATTGGAGGATTGGAGCTTTCAGTCCTACCCCAGTTTCTGGTGAAGGAAGAGGAGTCAGTGATTAAGGTCAGTCACCAATGGCCAATGATTTGCTCTATCAAGCCAACGTAATGAAGCCTCCATAAAACCCCCAAAGGGTGGGGTTTGCAGTGCTTCCAGGCTGGTGAACACATACAAATGTGGGCAGAGTGGTGCTCAGAGAGGACACAGACGTTCTGAGTCTCTTCCCATATACCTGCCCTATGCATCAAGTCCATCCAGCTATTCCTGAGTTGTTATTGAGTCACTCAGTCATGTCTGACTCTTTTGCGACTCCATGAACTGTAGCTCACCAGGCTCCTTTGTCCGTGGGATTTTCCAGGCAAGAATACTGACATGGATTGCCACTCCCTTCTCCAGGGAATCTTCCTGACCCAGGGATCAAACCTGGGTCTCCTGCATTGGCAGGTGGGTTCTTTACCATCTGAGTCACCAGGGAAGCCCAAAACAAGTCTAGTAAAATGTAAATTGCAAAGCCTACATAGTGGGTCAATGGATGGTCATTGTACAATTCTTTCTACTTCTTTGTATGTTGAGAATTTTCATAATAAAATGTTTTGGGTGGAAAGAGGCTCAGTAATCAAGGATGTGTAAATTATGAGAGTCTATCTGCCACCCCCTGGATCAAATTAGAGCAGGACTCTATCTTCTACTCTCTGGATTGACAAAGATGTTAAAGACTGAGGGTACAATAGGCACACAAAAGTGTGGGGATTCTCACACTAGGTGGACGGAACCGTGGTGGTATCCCCGCAAAGCCGCCAGCCCTGACACCCTGGGTGTTTCCTTCCTATCCCCTTCCTGCCCTGATATTCTTGTTCTTTACATACGATGTATATCAACGTTGTATCCTGTTTTCCCCTCAGCTTGGCATCAACATTTCCCCCCTTCTTTAAAAACTCTTTGTAAACACTGTGCTTAAAAGAAAACAGGTATTGCAGGATTTGGGGCGGGGGTTGTGTGTATGTGTTTAATGGTTACAAAGTTCACTGTGGAAAAATTAGAATTTCAGAAAAGAACAAAGAAGAAATAAAAATCCCCCGATACTCTCCGCTTTGACCTTTTATTGGTACTCTTTTCTGTCCCGTCTGTGCACATGTGTGGAGACACACACACATTTTTATGTTTGTGTGTATTTGAACAAAATTGGGATCCTATAGGATATCGTGTTTTATTGTTTGCTTTTCTTAATAAAACTCTTCTGGGGAATGGTTTTACAGGCTGCCTGGTTCTCTAATGAGAGATCTTGTTGTTTCTCCATTGTTGGGGTTTGGGTAGGGTCAGCCTGGTGCTCACCACGCCCTTGGGGAGCCCAGAGCAGGGACAGGCCCAGTGACACCCATTTAGAGATGTGTGCACCTCTTGGGTCAGAGAGCCCAGCTGAAGCACCCCCTGATCCGGGGGGAGCCTCCTTGGCCTGGCCGCTGGCCCCTGGTCTGGCTGCCCCAGCTGCTCCCATCACTGCCTGGGTCCAAGCTCAGCTGGGAGCCGAGCCCATCACGGCTCTTCCCTCGGGGGTTCCGCTGCCTGTCCTGGCGTGTGCTGGCCTGTCCTGAGCTGCCCTTGTCTGGGCCGGGTGGGGTGAGGGTGGACCCCGCGGCCTCCGAGGACTGTGGGAAGAGCCGGGCATCTGAGGCCAGTGGCCAGGGAGACTTTGCTTCAGCAGAGCCTTTGGCCTAAGAAGCCTCCTCGGTCCAGCCCTCGGCCTGGAGGAAACCCCTGCGCCCCAGGCCTCATTGTATTGTCAGGATTTCCTGTTTCCTGACCGCCTAACCTATTTATGGGCCACAATGGCCGCTTCCCAGGGGAGGCCCCTACTGTACTTGGGCCTTCTCCACAGATCCCATCGTGGGCCCAGCCTGCCTTTTCTCTGGGGCAGGGACACTGAACGGGTCACCTCACGTGCTAATCCAGTAGGTTGACAGAGCCTGCCAGACATAGCGTGAGGACTCTGAGGCTCCATCTGGGCTCAGCAGGTGCTCCATCGGCCATGAACTCTGTGCGGGGCTGGGTGACGGCTGTCCTAACTTCTCATCTCCTACTTCCCTTCCCTCCACCACAGGTCCACTCCCTGCTCTGAACATGCCCTGCCTTTTCCTGGGTTTCCCTGGTAGCTCAGAAGGTAAAATATTCACCTGCAAGGCAGGAGACCCGGGTTTGAGCTGAGTTGAGAAGATCTCCTATAGAAGGGAATGGTAACCCTCTCCAGTATTCTTGCCTGGAGAATCCCATGGACAGAGGAGCCTGGCAGGCTGCAGTCCATAGAGTCAGATATAAGTGACTGAGTGCTTTTTCCTGCCCCAGGGCCCTTGCTTGTGTTGCACCTCTGATGTCTCAGGTCCTCAGCAATTAAATCAGGCAAGATTGACTCAATGGACACAAGTTTGTGTAAACTGTGAAGAACAGGGAAGCCTGGCGTGCTGCAGTCCATGACGTCGCAAAGAGTTGCACATGACTTAGCGACTGAACAATAATAAGATACATTACATGAAACAGGCACTGTTCAGCTCAACAATTCTTACTCAACCTTCAAGGCCCCGATTCAAACGTCACCTCATCCAGCAGGTGTTCCTGTGCCCCTAAGACTGCCTCCCCATTCCTCTTCCCCAGCCCTGATATCATTCTATAAGTGAGGCTACCAGGTCAATTCTGAGCTCAAGCTCCCGAAGCAGAACCCGAGATGCAATATTTATGCAAGTGGTTTACTGAGAATCTCAGTTCGTGTGAAAGTGAGGGAAGCAGGGAACAGGGCAAAGGAGGCAGCCCACCCGGATGAGGCTTCAGGAGAGCTCTTGCCTAAGCCTGATCCCGGGGACTCTGGAGGGTGAATGGTTCTGAAGACACCGTGGACTCTGGAGGCTGGGGGACTGCACTGCTATCTGCCCACATCGGTCAGCCTCAGTTCATTACTCCCGGGCATCTGTGGGTTATGCAGCTCCCATCAGCCAAGAGCAGCCTTGGGAGGGGGTGAACTGAGAGCAGCCCACTGCACAGCACCAGGTGCACCAGACCGGGGATCAGGGCGCCTGTGAGCAGTGCCTGCCTCAGGGAGAGTCCAGCGTTCCCACCAAGTGGGAGCTACCCAGGGCTGCTGTGGCATCTGAGGCACCCCAGAGCTCAGAACCGTGCACCAGCAGACAGACGTGACACGTGACAGCTGAGCCCAAGGAGGGCAGCAGCTTCAGGGCTGCTGCTGGCTGACTCAGTGGCCCAAACCCAGGTGTGTGGGATCACCTTGCCCCAGTGCCTTCCCAGGAGGCCCGGGGTCTATGCCACCTGGCCTCATCTCCTCTGGTTGTGTCCCACTTCCCTCCCCTTGGTTGGGCTCGCTGTGCATCCAACAGGCTCAAGGAGAGCTGCAAGCCTCTGTGCCAAGGATGCTCAGGACCTCTCCCCAGCCCTGTCCACCTCCCACTCCTCTCTCTGCCTTGAGCATCATCCCCACACAAGTCACCCCTAGACGGGCAAGTGGAATGGAGTGTTAGTTGCTCAGTCGTGTCTGACTCTTTATGACATTAGGGACTGTAGCCTGCCAGGCTCCTCTGTCCATGGGATTCTCCAGACAAGAATACTAGAGTGGGTTGCCATTCCCATCTCTAAAGAATCTTTCTGACCCAGGGACCGAACCCAGGTCTCCTGCTTTACAAGTGGACTCTGAGCCACTAGGGAAGTGGCAAGCAACTCCCTAAATAACCTCCTCCTCCTGGAAGCCTCCCCAGACCCAGACTCAGGAAATAGGTGATACTGGGGAAGGGGCATGGTTTGGGCTACTTCCTGTCCCCTGCTGGTGGGTAGGGGGCGGGGGTGGGATGGGGATGGGGGGTAGGAGGTAGTCTCCAGGCTGACCAACCAAGGAACTGTTCTCAGCGGCCTTGGCCATCCAGCCAAAGGCCATGGGGTTTAGACCCTGATGAGGGGGGTTGGGGTACAAAGCTGCTGGAGAAGGGCTGGGTCCCTCCAAGCAGCCTGTGGGGGGAGGCATTCATGTCCTGGAAAGGGGTGGGGCCAAAGGGGTGTCGAGAAGCCTCACTCAGCATCCTTACCCTGCTCACCCTCTGTTCGGGGAGGTGTGGAAAAAGTGGCAGGGTTGGGGGCAGGCAGAAGAGCAGGAGGAAGGGGAGTGTGCCTGTGTTGATAACCCTACCAGGAACCAGTCTATGCTTAAAGGAAGGAAGAGAGAAAAACAGCCCACATCCGGGACCACCAGGCAGGAAGCCAGAACCCCAGCCCTGCCTCACGTGCTTTGCAACCTGAAGCTCCAGGCCCCTGGGCCTCAGGCTCCTCAGATGAGTGACAAGGAGTTGGAGCCCATGGCCTCTGGGGATCCTCTAGGCAAGAAAGGGCCCTGGTCCCTCGAGAGAGGCTGCTCTTCACAGGGGCAGGACAAGGAGCCTCAGAGCCCTGGAGGGAGGAGGAGGCGCCCAGGGGCAGTACCTGCATCAGTCAGACTGGGCTCCAGTCTCAGGACAGCCACTGGCCCATCTCTGAGCTGGGAAAGGGGGACAGTAATAGCAGCACCTGTCACCAGAAATGGTATGAGTGCAGTGGGTATCCAGGGGCCTCAGGGACATGTTCCTGCTCCGCTCATCTTGGCGTCTGTGACCCTTACATCAGCCCTATTAAGGAAGCGAGACAAGGGCACGCCCATATCTCAGACGACAAAACTGAGGCTCCAGGTGCTCGGCTCAGGCTGCTCCTTTCCCTCTGATGCACCCTGCCTCTCCCACACCCATGGCTGCAGGCGATGATGGCCA
This sequence comes from Bos mutus, assembly GCF_027580195.1. NCBI lineage: Eukaryota > Metazoa > Chordata > Mammalia > Artiodactyla > Bovidae > Bos > Bos mutus. The sequence continues at coordinate 36,656,991 of NC_091634.1, read as the reverse complement.
GGCAGCACCTGTATGCATGTGTGTGCACACACACACTCACACACACACTCACACGCACACACCCTGCCCCCTCTGCAGGGCCACCATGGGTTCAGCTCTGCTGAGGTGGGAGTCGGGAGCACAGCACGATTTTTCCAGCTGCTGGGCTCCTCCTGCCAAAAGGGGAGGGGGGAAGGAATGGAGCTGGTTCCAGGATGGGGTAGGGTGGGGTGGAGGGGTGAAGTGGCGGGAGGCTGCCTGTTCCATGGAAGGATGGGTTTTTCCCTGGAAACTCTCCTGCCCTCCACCCCCTCCCCCAGCTGCCTTTTCCTGGAACAAAGGCTGGGGGTGAACAGGAGCTGGTCCCACCTGGACAGATGCTGTGACTCCTGCCAGCCCACCTTGGTCCCAGAGTTCTGGCCCCAACCCCATCGGGGAACTCAGGCCCCTGACCACCACCCTGCCTCACAGGGGGAAACCAAGGCAGATGGTCAGAAAACCACCTTCCTCCAAAATATTGGATCCTGTCATCCCAGAATAGGATGGTGCAGCCCACACCCTTGGAGAGGTCTTGGTGGCCAGCCCCCTGCCTCGGGAAGACCAGGGCTCCAACGAGGGGGCACTTCGTTCTGAGGGCCTGTTCTGTTGTTTTATCAAAAAGTTCCTGCTTCTGTGCAACTCAATTGTCCCCAGTGGAGGATAGCCCAGCCCCCGCCATGCCCGCACCTCCCTCCCGGGCCAGCGAGGATTGGGGTGGGGTTGTGGGGTGTGGGGCGGGCAGTGGGAGGTCAAGGCTGGGGAGGTCTGGGGAGAAGGCCTCTGGCTTTTCACCTGCTCTGCTTTCTGCTCTGGCTCTGGCTCTGGCCTCGGTGCCCTCATCCTTCTCTTCCCCCACTCTGCCCCTTTCCTGCTTTCTCCCCACCACCCTCTCTCTTCCTCTGAATCTCTCTTGTTCTCGCCTTCGGGTGTGCTCCTCTCTATCCTAGGTGCTCTCTCACTTTCACTTTCCTTGGCTTTCTCCTTCACTGCCTCGGTCCGTCTCTCTTTTCCTCTCTCTCTCTGCTTTGCTCACCCCTCCCGGTGTCCCCGTCTCTCCCCCTAACTCTCCAGCACTCTCCTGCCTGAGAGCCAGCTTCCTGCAGGTATCTCCCCAAATTGTTCCACCAGCTCCTCAGCCTACCCCTCCTCCCTCGGTGCTCCCCCAGGGTCTCACCATCCCCCGCCCGGGGCCGCCGTGTGCTCCCCACTTCCACCTGTCTCCCTCCAAAGGCAGGTCTCTGTCCAGGAGAGAATGTCAGAGCTGCAGTGCGAGGGACCTGACACAGATTAGGGCTGAGAAATCCAGGTAAAGATGAGCCTGGAATGAACAGACCCAAGAAGAGGCCAGCAGAGGTGGCACCCCAAAATAGCAGAGCTGGGGTGGGGGGATTCTGAAATTACCAGCACAACCCCTGCCTTTTGCAGCTGGTAAGTCGGGGCGCCCACTGCGGGGTCCTGGGCAGGCAGCCCCCTGACCCAGTGGTGCAGAACTCTCTGGTTGATGCCAGCCCAGCAGGCAGCCCTGTGGCCCAGCAGACTGTAAATCATCACCATTGTCTGGCCTGGCCCCAGTCTCGCCTGTACATTAAAAGGAAGGACACGAATCTCCCAGAATGCGGCCCCTCTGCCCGCCAGTCCAGAGAGGGCTGACGCGGCAGAAGAGAAAAAGGGTCTTTATGCCCACAGGCAGAAGGGCACTACATCCCCTCCCAGTCCCCTGACATTGCCCTCTGGTGAAAGGAGCCTCTGTGATGCTCCCTGAAACGGGCCAGAGCAGACGCAGCATCCTCCCCAGACAGGAGGCAGAACAGGCGGCTGGGGGGGTGTGGGGGTCTCTGCCCCGCAGTGAAGACGGTCACAGGCCACACTGGGGGAGGCCTCTGGGCCCAAGGACCTGAGGAAGAAGCCCTGGGCGGGCAGAAAAGGAGAAAAAAGGCACTCACACGGCAGCACGGAAGCGGGGTTAGAGGGGCTCCGTCCTGTGTCCACACAGCCCTGGCCTTTCACAGCTGCGGAGGAGCGAATTCCTGTGGAACTGGCCGCAGAGGAGGGGCAGACCCCCCGCCCCCTCAGTCTCGCTGACCACATTCTCACCTCCTCCAAGCCTCACCCACTCTGCTTTCCCTGCTTCTTGAGTCACTTGGCACAGCCCATGCAGGTACTTTGCAATGCTGTCCCTCCCACCTAGGATGCTGTTCCCTGAGTCTACACTGTCCCCTTCCCCAGCACCCCCCACCCCTCAGGGCTGGCTCTATTTCCTCTTATCCCACCTCCTCACCTTCCAGTCTACTGTATCACTTGTTATGTCTGTATTTTTATACAAAGCCTTTTAAAAATTATTTATTTATATTTGGCTGCACTGGGTCTTCTTGGCTGCATGTGGGCTTTCTCCAGTTGCAGAAAGCAGGGGCTACTCTCTAGTGGCAGTGCACAGGCTTCTCATTGCAGTGGCTTCTCTTGTTGCAGAGCACAAGCTCTTGGCCCATGGGCTTCAGTAGTTGTGGCACACGGGCTTCGTTGTTCCATGGCATGTGGGATCTTCCCGGACCAGGGATCGAACCTCTGTACCTGCATCGGCAGGCCGATCCTCAACCACTAGACTATCAGGGAAGTCCCTGTTATGTCTGCATTTTGGGGGTCAGTCTCCCCAGTCGCAACGTGAGTTCGATGAGGAAGCCTGCATTCATTTTTCATTTATCTCTTGTCCCAATGCCTGACACACAGTAGGTTCTCAATGACTATATCTTTGAATGAATGTATAGCTCATTTCACTTCTCCTTTCTCCTACCCTGAGGGGGAGGCACAATGGTTCTCCATCCAGAAACTGAGGGATACTTCTCAAGTTATGTAGCGAAAAAGAAGTGGAACTGGGATTCAGATTCAAGGCTATCTCACCCCCACAAAACCATGCCTTTAATCCATGTGTTCACTATCTCCCTGTGACAGCCACCCACACACACCAGGACTTGGCCAGATGGGACCCCAAGGAGAGAAGGGCTTAGCCCCGAGGGAACGTTTGGATGGCCCCATGCCTCCCTTTCAGATTGGATGGGGGGCCCAAGGCCAGGTCCTCCAGCAGAGCTCGGTCCCTGTGAGAACCAGGGAGCAGCTCCCCCGCCCCCCACACCTCACCTCTGCAAGTCTGCCCCTGCCCAGCTGTGCATCATTAGGCTGGGTTCCTCCTCCTTCTGGAAACTTAGCGCCCCTCTTCCCACCCCTCATCAAGTGGGGCAGCAACACCTGCTCAGCAGGTCCACCTGTAAGCACCACAGGTGAGAATGTGCAGAAACGGTTCCCGGGACCAGACTAGAAAGCTGCAGACCCCTCTGCAAAGGCCCGAAGCTGACCAGAACCTGGGGTGGGAAGGGCTCCAGGGAAAGGCTTGGTCCCCCTTGGCCCCCAGCTGGAGGGAGGGTTCAACTTGGGGCTGCCAAAGCCCTGAGTCAGCTGGCCCTGAAGAGCCAGGCAGCCAGGGAATGGAGCACCAGGGGCCCCGGGGGCCTACTCCGTGGGTGGGGACGGTCTCCCCACGGGAGAGTAAAGCCACTCAGGCCAGGAGCCATTGGAATCTGTCTCATCCAAGCCTGATCCAAAGACCTGGGTGATGCTAGCAGTGGTCCCTGAAAAGGGGGCTTCCTTATAAAGGATAAACATGGGGCTGCCAACCTCTCCAGACTGCCTTCATGCCCCCATCCTACCACCCCATCCCCACAAGTCCACAGTGTCCCCTAGGGCCCCTCCGAGCCAGGGACAGGGCCTTAGCGGACAGTGAGCTGGGCCCTTCATCGTGCAGATGGGGAAATCATCTCAGGGAGGAGCAGTGAGCTGCCGGGGGTCACACAGTCAGCCAGCGGGCCCCAGCTCTTTCTGCCCCAGGCCTCTCACCTGGCTTAGCTCCAAGGACAAGCTGCTCAAGAGCAGCTGTCTCTCATGGTGCGGGTTGGATGCTCTGCAAAGGCAAGCTCTGACCCTGGAGTGGAGACCCCGAGAAGTGTATCCTCTCGCCCCATCTCTCAGCACCCCGACCCCAGCCACGTGGAGTTTCTTGCACTTCCTCAAGTTGGCTGTCTGTAGCCTTTGGCCACGCCGTCCCTTCTGCCTGGAAGGTCATCTCCCCTTTCTTTTTCCCAGAAAATCTGTGTCCATCCCTCAGCTCTCAGTGCAAACCGTAGACACGGCTTCCCCCAAGGAGCGCTCCCTCTTCTTCCACTTCCATGAAGCCAGGGCTCTGACGCCCTCTCTGGGTTTCTGCCCAACGTAAAAGCTGCACTCCAGCTCCCAGCACTGTGGCCGGTACACAGCAGGGGCTTCATGTTTGCTCAGGCAGGGAGACTGTGAATGAACCAATGAGCGCCTCACGGTGGAGGGCCTCTAGGATTGGGGGCAGGCCGCAGGGAGTATGGCCCTACTCTCTCAACCTTGCCCGTCTGGATGGAGGGGAGGAGAGGAGGTCCCGCTCTTTCCCCACCACCTTCCTCTCAGAGGGGCCGACTCCATCCCTGTTCTCTTGGGCCCACTTCTCACCAAGTCCAACTGCTAACTGCCCCCTTCTCTATTTCCTTGTTCAGATTCCAGACAGAAGGACTCAATGGCCATGTCCTGGGTCACTGACCAGCCCACAAGTTCATCATCCAATCTCCTTCTGCCAGGGGCCCAGGGGCCACCTCCCAGGCAGCTAATCCACTAAAAAAAATTTTCATTCATTTATTCATTCAAAAAATTTGCTCTGAGCACTAAGATGTGCCAGGCACTATCTTAGGTACTGGGGATACAACAGGGAAGAAATAAGACATGGGCCCTGTCCTTTCAGGCGCACAGTCCTGCGGGCTGGTCTCCCTTTCCTACATTCCTGGGAGCCTCCGTCTTCCTTCCTGGGAAAGATGTCTTTGTTTCTCCTCTCCAAGAAACCCCTTGAAGCAGGCAGAGACACCTGGGCCAGAAAGAGGCTGACCACCATGACATCCATGAGGATGATGAGCTGAGAACAACCGTCACCATGACAACAACCCGCCCAGGGCTGGGTCCTGCCCTAAGCACAGTCCCCTCATGCTTTCAGTGAACCCCGACAACAGGCCTATGAGGCGAACATCACTACTGTCATTCCTGTCGCTGTAAAGCGGGAAGGCTCAGTCGCTGAGTTCACAGGGCTGATAAGCAAGCAGTGGAGCCAGGATGCAAGCCCGCACTGGCACACCCTACAGGGAAGGGCTTAACCACGGGCCACTTGGCTTTTCCAGGCTTACAGGAGGCACATCCATTCATCTCCCTGCCCTACAGTGACCCCACAGGGAGGAAGGCCAGATGTCCCAGAGGCTCTGGTCTCCATCAAACTTGCTTTCTGCTGGGAGGGCAGTGCTGGGGAGGGCCTGCCTGGAAGATAGGGCAGCCCAGTCGCTTACAGGCAGCTCATTCAGTGAGAGACACCCCAACCTCTACCCTGCAGCCCCAGTCCTGGTCACGGGGACTCCCAGGGCCCATTTGGAGAGGCTGTCTCCACCTTCCCCACCCTCTCCAGCTAATGCCGACTACATTCATGACATGGGCTCTGTTTTCTACAGACCATGACCTCCTCCCCAACACCCTCCGTAATTAATCATGGCTCTGGTCCTGCTCGCCCACCCCATGGCCAGGCCCCGACATGGCCATCCACCTCTCCTGGTCAGAAGCCAGTGACCAACTCAAAATAACTATTTCCCTTCCCTCCAACACAACTGTCTTTCCCAGGGAGGACAACAGCTGCAAGGGATTAGGTGCGGGGAATGGAACCAGAGAACCCCCCACCCACCGAGCTGGAGGCTGGGGCCAGGGAACATGGAGTAGGAGCCTGCCCCACCCCAGTGTCCGGCGCCCAGGGCTGCCTGCGCCTGGAATAAAGTCCTCTTCCCCAGGAGCAGGAGCTGAAAGAAGGGAGCAGAGCACCAGCGCCTGCCCCAGCTCAGCCCACCCGTGGCCGGGACTAGGCCCCGCAGCCTGAGGCTACTGCTTGAAAGTCAGGTGTAAAGGCACTGTGTGATCTGGTAACTGGAAGCCAGAGTTCCCCTTTCCAGGCCCCTGCTCCTGTTGTTCCCTCTGCCTGGACTTGGTCTTTCTACTACGGCCTGGTGTCCACAGCTCCTGGCCCCCAAAGTCCTCCTCCACAGAGCCTTCATGTGGTGAAATCTCCCCTCCAATCTGGAGTCTATGGGATGAATAGACTCATTCCCTCATGCCTCTAACAAAAGACGTTACACCTTTTACCTGATCACACAACCATCTCTGATGGTCCTGCTCATGAGAGCGGACCCTGGGTAAGGGCAACTCAGTGAGAGGGCAGGGCCACCCTCAGCTGGAGGAGATAGGGGGCTCTTGGAAGACTCTGGAGTTGAACTGAACTGGACAGGCTTCACTTGGAACAGTGACCCCTCACCCAAGGTCAGCTCAGCCAAAGGGCAAGGGCAGATGTGATGGGGTCGGGGAGCCAGCTCTGAGCTGAGACCCCCAGGCAGGGCTGTGGCACAGGGGCGCCAGCCTCGGTACAGATTTTCCCACCTTGGGGCCTGCGGCTTCTCTGTGGACGGCCCCTCTGTGCCTGTGTCATTCTGCCCTGGGGCCACTCAGAGGTCACCTTGCCCCTCACTCGTACCTGCGGCTCCACCTCACTCCGCAGACAGACACCCATGGTCCCTGTGTCTCTTCCCTGAGATGGCAGGATGGATCATGGCTTTCTCCCTGCAGGTCTTGGTCACGAGGGCTCTCAAGCCACACTTTCAGGCCAGCCCCTCCCTCAGCAAACACGAGAGCGAGAGCTGGTGTGTCGACACACCTTTGTCAGGCAGGAGGCACGTCGCCCTCCCACCCCCAGCCTGTCACGTCCGGATGAGGTTACACAGTGACCAAGGTCAGTGATCGAGGTCAGGAGTAAAAGGCGACGCTCACCTCCTCATAGGTTTTGAATTTGCGTCCCACTCCTAAGGCTCATCACCTAAAATCCACCCTAAGTGTTTGTAACTAAGCCTCCAATCCCTTGTGGCTCAAAGGGAGGCCCGTGGATCAGCAGCATTAGCACAACCTGTTAGCTTATTAGAAATGCAGAATTTAGGGGCTCACATCAGACGTGCTGAATCCAAACTCGCGTTTTAACAAAATCCCTAGATGATTCCTAGGCAACATTAACGTTTGAGAAGCCTGCTCAGATCCACTTTTAAGGAAACGATTCTGCTACACTGAACTTTTTTGTATGTCCGACTCTTTGGGACCCCATGGATTGTAGCCCGCCAAGCTCCTCTGTCCACAGGATTTTCCAGGCAAGAATACTGGAGTGGGTTTCCATTCCCTTCCCCCTGGGGATCTTCCTGACCGAGGGATGGAACCTGTGTCTCCCGCATTGCAGGCAGATTCTTTACCGTCTGAGCCACCAGGGAAGACCCTTTTTTGACAGTGGTGGTAAAATCTTGTTTTGTTGAAATAAGCATTTAAAACAGCATTGTCCCATCAAAATTTCCTGTATCTGCATTGCCCAATATGGTGGCCATCAGCCATGTGTAGCAGCTACAGAACGCTTGAGATCTGGCTAGTATAACAGAAGGATGGAATTTCAAATTTATTTTAAATTAATTAAAAGTTAATTTAAATAGACACAGGTGGCTAGTGGTTACTGTATTAGCATGAACCCACTTCATTTTCTTCAGGTCTGCCAACCCAGGAATCTGCTGCCTGGCTCCCTTCCCCAAGAGAATATGCACAGCCCTGAACTCCTTGTTACAGTATGAAACCGTGATACAAGAAGAAACACGGATTCTGGTCTTTGGCCCCAGCTCTTGGCCAGAGCTCCTAAAACCTCTGCAGTTTTGTAAACTCCTAAGCAGCAAAGGTGCTTCTGTTCTGATATTTGGCCTTTGACCTCAGTTCCTAATACAGAGGTCTAAATCCCTGGGAATTTTCTGGGTGATAGGAATGTTTTGTTCTAAAGAAGTGACTTTTGGTGGGTTCCTGGATGGGAGCTGGTTACCTGGAAGACCAAACCATAATTAGAAGTTAGCCCCTCCCCATCCTCTAGGGAGAAGAGTGTGGCTAGAGATTGAGTTAACCATTAACCACACCTACGTGATGAAGCCTCCATAGAAATCCCTAAAGTACGGGCTTTGGGGAGCTTCTGCGCTGGGGATCACACCCACGTACAGAAAGATGGTGCACCCCAACTCCACAAGGACAGACGTTCCTGCAGTCAAGAGCCTTCCAGACCTGGCTTTCTGTGTCTCCCATCTGTATCCTTGACCACATTCTTTACTACATAATAAACTAGTAAATGCATTTATTCTTGAGCCATCATGGCAAATGATCAAACCTGAGGAGTGGGTCAGGGGAATTCCCAATTCGTAGCTCAGTCAGACACAAGTGTGGGTAACCTGGGGACCCACTACTGGCAATCAGCCTCTGAGTTGGGAGTGGAGGGGGCTGTGGAACTGATCCCTTAGCCTGTGAAATCTGATATGAACACCAGGTAGACAGCATCAGAACTGAATTGTAGGACCCCTAACTAGTGCTGGGGCTTCCCTGGTAGCTCAGGTGGTAAAGAACCCACTTGCAATGTGGGAGACCCAGGTTTGATCCCTGGGTGAGGAAAATCCCCTGGAGAAGGAAATGGCAGCCCACTCCAGTATTCTTGCCTGGAGAATGCCATGGACAGAAGAGCCTGGAGGGCTACAGTCCATGGGGTCTCAGAGTCAGACACGACTGAGTGACTAACACACACACACACACACACACACACAGCTGGTGCTGGAAAACTGGTAGGTATCAGAAGTATTGTATGAATAGAGGAAGACATCAAAGTTTTTCTCTTACGTGATTTCACAGACAAGGCAGGAAAACTAGCGCCTCTGAAGACCAGGGAGCCCCAGTTGCAGGGCAGGTGGCAGCCACCCGGGGTCTCCACACCAGGTGATCTCAGCCTCCCAGGGAATGAGTGATGCCCTGAAGCATCTTCAGCTTCAAGCGCCTCCTCGGGCAAGGGCGGTAGAGAGGGACAAAGCTAATGCACAAATCCCACTGGGAAGCCCAGGGGCCCCTCAGGGGCTCAGCGCCTCTGCTCCATTTCTCTTCCTTAGGGTTTCCTGGGGGCGAGGACTGGTGAAGAGCCTCTCCCCTCCTCTACTGCTCTGCCAGCCCACTGACCAGAGTGAGCACAACTTGTGGGAACGAATCTCTACTCTCTGTAAGCAGTGCAGATATATCAGAAATACCTTTCCCTAAGAAATAAAGAAGGAGAAATTCTTTCCACTGGGGAAGTGAGTCAATTCCAAAATATGCAATGGCCAGAAGCATTTTACATATACCTCTGTCTGTCCCCGTTAATATGGAGCATGCATGGGAAGTTGGCAAGCCCAGCCATCCAAGACCTTCAGAACGGTTTACTCTGGAACTCAGATGGGATGGGTAGCTCATCCCTCCTCCCACCCATGCACCCTCAACAGAGAATCCACATTTGGTCCTGCTGTCCACACGGCCTCACAGTCCCCACACAAGCGCGTCATAGGAGAGTGCATAGACACTTCACCGAGGTTTAGGAACAGGTGACATGAGTCTTTTTTTGCATGCTCACTGTCAGTTTCGTACTTGTGGTCTGAGACGTGCTTTTACAACATACCACGTGCAGTAGCTGGCTTGGAGGGGAGAGATTTCAGTTTTCCTCTACCTCCTCTGACAGAGGGGCTCAAGGTTCACCAGGACCCACATGTTGGCTTAGGTCACTTTCCAGCACCAAGAAGAGAGGCCCAGGCTTGGGAGTATGCTTTAGGCTTCAGGGGCAGCACCGGATGGGAGGTGGATTTGAGGGTGACTTGGAACTCAAGTAGTCACGTATGGATGTGAGAGCTGGACCATAAAGAAAGCTGAGCACCCAAGAATTGATGCTTTTGAACTGTGGTATTGGAGAAGACTCTTGAGAGTCCCTTGGACAGCCAGGAGATCAAACCAGTCAATCCTAAAGGAAATCAGTCCTGAATATTCATCGGAAGGACTGATGCTGAAGCTGAAGTTCCAAAATTCTGGCCACATGATGCGAAGAACTGACTCATTGGAAAAGACCCTGATGCTGGGAAAGATTGAAGGCAGGAGGAGAAGGGGACGACACAAGATGAAATGATTGGTTGGCATCACTGATTCGATGGACATGAGTTTGAGCAAGCTTTGGGGGTTGCTGATGGACAGGGGAGCCTGGCGTGCTGCAGTCCATGGGGTCACAAAGAATCAGACACGACTGAGCGACTGAACTGAACTGCAACCCAAAGGCTAGTGTGTGTGTGGACTGATTCTACTGTATTTCCTGATTTTACTGTATTCCCTCCCAAATACCAGAAGGATTCACAGCTTAAGACTTTATGGAAAAAAAGAACTGGGGGGAACCCATGTGATGAGGGAACTCACAAAGGCCCTTATTAATATTTATTACCCGCACGCAATAAAACAGCAGAGGTTCTCGGTGACATTTTTCACCCTTTAATAAGGGGTTCTGTCCAGTGTGTTTCCATATCCCACCCTTGCACACTGTTTTGCTTTGCCTCAGACACCATGGATACCAAGAAGCACAATTTTTCCAAGGCTCACGCTCCATCCAGATGTTCGGTGCCTTATGGATTTACAATTTGGAAGGGCCTCTATTGCAGCCCAGAGGTACTCGTGGTTTGCATTACAGGACTCCATATTTTCAGGTTACGCAAAAGGAATTGAGATGTAAAGTTAGGCAGTAGGATTTTGTAGAAAGGCAACGTAAGCATCTGGGAGGTAGGGGGCTGCTAGAGTTGGTTTGCTTTATTTACCCTCTCCTTCCCTCCCCGCATCTGATTTCTCCGCACTCAGAGGTACCACTTCAATGCTTGCTTGCTCTACCTTGGAGCAGCTTCAAGTGACAGAAACACCAAAACCCACCAGGGGCAGATGTCGATCTGGGCCAGATTTAGATCTCCTGAAAGAGAATCTGCATTTTGATGAGCTGGGCGCAAGAGTCTGCATTTTAATAAGCTAGGGCTAAGTCATCTAAATTTGACTTTTTTTTTAATTGAGAAACATAATCAGAAGAATATATTCAATGGTGTGTGTAATTCAAATAGTAATGAAGCAAACATCTATGAGTAAAGATGTTAAGAAATAAAACTTCGATAGTCCTGAGAAGCCCCTAGAGTGCCTCCCCCATCACTTTCGTCCCCCACCTCTAGGCAAAGCACTCTCCTGAGTTTTGAGATAGTCTTCTGCCTGTTGCTACAGGAGTCCCCAAAGGGATACATTCCAAGACACCCTGTGGATGCCTGAAACCCTGTAATAAGCATGAGCTCAACACTTTGCGACCCCATGGATTATATAGCCCACCAGGCTTCTCTGTCCATGGGATTCTCCAGGCAAGAATACTGGAGGGGGTTGCCATGCCCTCCTCCAGAGGATCTTCCTGACCCAGGTATCGAACCTGGGTCTCCTGCATTGGCAGGTGGATTCTTTACCACTGAGTACGTTCCAAGACTCACCATGGATGCCTGAAACCCTATATATAGTACTATATATACTACTTTTCCCCCGATATATACATGCCTATGCTTGTGCTTAGTCACTCAGTCGTGTCTAACTCTGTGTGACCCATTCGACTGTAGACCCAATCTCCACTGTCTACAGGATTTTTCAGGCAAAAATAGCGGAGTGGGTTACCATTTCATTCTCCAGAATACATGCCTATGATAAAGTGTAATTTATACTTTAGGCACAGTAAGAGATGGACAAATAATAAAATAGAACATATGTAACAATACACTGTAATGAAAGTTATGTGAATGCGGTCTCTCTCAAAATATCTTACTGTACTATACTCCTCATTCTTCTTGCAATGTGAGATGACAAAATGCCTACCTGATGAGAGGAAGTGAGGTGGGTGACACAGCATTAGGCTACTACTGACCTGACAATGTCAGGTGGAGAATCATCTTCTTCAGGTGATCCTGTGTCATGAAGCCATGACAATGTCCATGGTGGATGGTCAGAGGCAAACGATGGTGATGGCTGGACATCCCAGGTACAAGATTTCATCATGCTACTCAGAATGCCCCACAATTTAAGATTGAATTATCTCTGGAATGTTCCATTTAAAATGTTTGGACTGCAGTTGACTACAGAGAACTGAAACCAGGAAATGCAAAACTGTGGATAAAGTGGGACTACTGTATAGACTGTCATTTATAAATGCATCCTAAACAATAAATTGTTTTGTCTATTTAAAAATTGTATAGAAGTAGAATCATCCCTACTATACTTCGCCTTGCTGTCTTCACACTGCTTTATGGTTGTGTGGTTCTTCTGTTGTTGCACCTAGCTGGAATTTGTCCCTTTTCATGGCTGCATAGTATTCCCTTGGGTGAAGTTAACACAAGAGATCTAATCTATTGTTCATAGGTGAACACCTCGCCCCACCCAGCTCTTAGGTAAGTTTCATGTGTTTTATCATAAGGCTATTCTTAGGAGGAAACAGCAAGTTAAAGAAGTCAAGTGATTTAAGAGCCCAGCACAGATGCATGAGTTGAAACCTGCTTCTACCACCACTGTGTGAGCTTGGACACAGTAATCTCTGGGCCTTGGTTTTCTCATCAGTAAAATAAGAATAATAGTTTCTATTTCAGTGTCGTGATAATTCAGTAAAACAAATACATGTAAAGTAGTTAAAAGTCATTCTGGTCCATTCAAATACTTTCAGTTAAGGAATGGGAACGGTGACTTTATCTTACTCCATATTCTGTGTACTGTTTGAATTTTGCAGGAGCCTATGCTACTTTTACAATCCATTAAACACAAACCTTTGCCCCACAGCTTTCTATCCTCAGCCTCAGGCCCTGAAGTTCAGCTAAAGTGCAACCATGAAGGAACACCCCAGGCGAACCCTCACCGCAGAGGCAGAGCTGAGTCTAGTCTTCCTGAGCAGCCAGCTCTAGCCTGGCCCAGCCTCCCAGGCAGACATTATCTTTGTTTGTTTTTACAGTATTTTTTTTTCTTTGACTGCACCGGGTCTTAGTTGCAGTGGGCAGGATCTTTTAGCGATGGCTTACAAACTCTTAGTTGCAGCATGTGGGATCTAGTCCCCTGACATGCGTTTCAACCCGGGTCCCCTGCATTGGAAGCTTGGAGTCTTAGCCACTGGACCTCTAGGATATCCCCCGACAAAGGCATTATCTGCCCCATCAACGCCTCTACAAAGAGGACAGCCAGCCACGGAGGAAGCAGGGGAATGCCAGCGCACAGGAGGACAAGGATGGCATATGACTCCCACGAGGGTTCTGTGTCCGTGTTCCACGCCTGCCACCATAAGAGTCGCTCAGCCCGACGCTCTCTAGGTTACAGTGTCCTCATCAGCAAAATGTGGGAAGAGAGGGCTAGACAGGAAGAGCTCCAACATCTTCTCCAGTGAATTCCTGACACTTGATTTTGGCTAAGGCTGCCGAGGAGCTAAGGAAATCAGCTTGGGGGGCTGTTCTCTGGCATAGTTGCCTCCTTGAGAAATGCCCCAGGAGGCGGCTGGACCAGCACCGTCAGTCTTACTGGGCTGGCTGTGGGGAAGCAGTGAACATGCTGGTAGCAAATAAGGGTTACCGTAGCAGGTAGGCTGTCCCCCTAGATGGGCCCTGTTGGGAACAACTGCGTGGCTGTCCATTCAAGTTCACACCAATTAACCAACACTCCTATTTGGGAGGGAACTCCTTCTAAAACACACACCATGGCTTCCAAGGAGCCAGCTAACGTGACCCTGCCTGCTCCAGTTTCCTCAATCTAAGGTCACTCTGGCCCCGGCTCCGTGCAGGAGGCCTCTGGGCCCTGCAGCCTGTCCCTTCCTTCCTCCTTCCCTTGGCCCCATAATTAGCTGTCGTCATCTTCCTAGGGAGCTGGAGACTGGAGGGGCAGGGGCCGTCGCTGGTGCCACAGTTCACGTTGGCCGGGGTCCAGCTTAGATAATACATCCCATCACCCTCCACACCCCCTCACTTCCTCTTGGATGGATATGTGAAGCATCTGTGAAGTCAACAGCTGCCGCCTTCCACCCTGAAGAGGGTGGTGAGGTAATCCCCGTACTTAGTCTGACAAGGGCCTGGGGGAGAAAGGGGCTCTGTGTGGAGGAGAGTGCGTTACTGTGTTTCTCCGGACTTCCAGGAGCGCTCCGCCGATGTCCCGGCACCGGAGAGAGATGAGAAGTTGACTGGGTTTTCTCGCCTCCACAAAAGCAGCTTTCATCCCACAATAGACTCCAGATTGGAGGGGAGATTTCACCACACAGCGGCCAGAGACAAGAAACTCTGTTGACGTCCCAGAGTGCCCCACCCCCACCCATTTCTGAGGATTCCTCTGTAACCCAGAAGGCTCAGGACAGACACACGGAGTCTAAGCACGGGAACCCTTGGGTGTTTAAGGATGGAGAAGCAGAGTCAATGTTCAGATGTGACTGGGGGTGGCCCTGAGAGAGCAGGCTGTCACCTGGGCCAACGGGTGCTCTGTGACAGAGCCGTGGTGACTCTCCAAGGAGAGTGACCGTGGCGAAGGTGGCTCCATTTGGTTAGCAGATGAGGAAGGCAAAGTCATCTTGGCTGAGCCTACCTCAGTGTCAGGCCCCCGACAACCATAAGAAACAAGAACTCAGTGAGTGTCTGAGGCAGCAGCAAGGCACCCTCCCCTCCAGGCCTCCACATCCTCAGTCTCAGCCACGCTTACCCAGAGTGCACGGTGCAGAGTAAGGATGTGGGACAACAGGGCTCCTTGCCACTTAACTTCTCAGGAGGCAGCCACGGTAGTGACCAATTCAGCCCTGTGTGTTTTTTTTTTTTTTTAACTTCTAATCAAAGTAAAAATGCCCACAATTCCAGTCTTATCCTGTGGGATGAAGCCAAATCCGGGGGAAGGTCGGTGAGAGCACGATATCCAGGGTGGCCTTTTGTTGTTTTTTGACTTTGAAATGTTATTACTAAATACAACCTCAAAGAAAATGTTTTTTATAGTATTGAACACACAAAAAAGTATATAAGCAAAAGCACCATTCTCTCCAGTAGTAATCACTGCACAGTTCTTATGCATCCTGTGAGATCTTGCAGGTGTAGTTACATAGGCTCTTCTCCGCCCCCAAACTGTTTTCCCTCCAGAAATATTCCATACGGTAGAGTTGTGTTAAGGGGTCAACTTTTGTAAACTCAGCTGTCTGTGGCAGGGTCATTTCACTAGCCCCAGGCACATGCCCTAGAGTAACTGGGAGCTGGGAGAGTGGTGTTAAGATGTCAGTTCTTTCAAGTGAGTCCAGTGGTTTTTTAAAACACTTTTCTTCTAGGTTCCTAAACTCAAGGCAAGTACTTCATCTGGAGCTCAAACAAGGAGGCGGTGATCCGTTCCAATGCTGAGGAACACTGGACGTGCTGATGGTCACACAAGGGCAAGTGAGGCTTCAACGTGACACCTTCCCAGGGGGTTTAAGAGCAATCTGGCATATATGCCGTTTTGTCTAAAGCTCCACTTGAGAACCGCTCCCCCAGAATAAGATGATTCTAGGTGATATGCTATTCATGTTTCTTCCCATTTAGTTTATCTTGGGAGTTGTTCCAAATCAGCATCTATAGATGTCCTGTTCTTTCAGTGCTTACTGCAAGCTACTTCACCACATGAATGTATGGGATGTTCTTCACAAAGAGTTCTATTTTCATACCATAAAGAAAGAGAAATGTCACCAATTAAAAAAAAACCAACACACAAACCAAGAACAAATTTACAAACCAAGAATATAACATTTTATTCATTTCCAGATTATGAGCACTACACGGCATATACATATATTTAGATAACATATAAAAGAAAGAACAAACCGTAGGAAGAAATATCGGTCTGAAACTGCCTTACAGGACCATCTTTAATTCTGTAAATTCGTGGTAAATCTCTCTCCCCACACATCAAGGCAGGCAGTGAGATACACTCCAGCATTCACGTATCAAAGGACGGCTTATCCCCCACTGTACTTACAACGCATGGCATAGTCACTGGCGTCCACGACGAGGGATGCCAAACAGTAGGTAAAAGAATCACAGCACAGTGAACTAATACAAATATCTGTTTTTTTGCATTGTCCTCCAGATAGTTTCCTTTTTAAACCAAGAGTCATATCCAGGGTCTATCCCTTGAGCTGCGTTCCAGTTATTGCTGAAGGGAAAAGAAAAAAAAAAAAAGAACAAATGCATCAGTTTAAGTTATTAGAAAATAGATGGTCAATGGCAGCGACCCCCTACCCCTAGGGACACTCAAGGGGATGCTGGCCCACGGGGCAGTGCATACGTGTCAGCAGTGGGCAGGCCCAGAAGCGCCCGTCATTGTGCCAGAGGGGAGGGGTCGGCTGATAACAATTGGGGCTGATGAAGAGGTTCAGATGGAAGATATTCTTCAGGGAAGGCCTGGGAGCAGGAAGAAGCAGGATGCCCCCAAAGGGGCAGGGTCACTTCACGGAGGTGAGGCAGCAGCTCATGGGATTATTCCTGACTCCCTGCTGGTAGCAGGCCTAAGATCTTCTGATGTAAAGGCCCTCCATACTCCATGTCAACAGAGAGAGGGTCTGCACCTGACCTTGTAGAACGGAGCCCTTTCCGGGGACACAGTTTCTCCAACTCACTATCTGGCCTTCCTCTGAGGAAAGCCGGCTCACCTTTGCCTTGTTCTGAACTGGGAGATACAGTTTGAACTCTGCTGGCAGTTCGTCTTCTGAATAGAGTCTGTCTGAGAAGTAAACCCGTCGGATGCGACAGTTTGCATGGATCTGTGGATGCAAGACTTAAAATAAGTCTCTTAAAGTAAGAGGCAAATAATGACTGTCTTCCTTTTTTTCCTGACTCTCCTCCAGCCCCCTCACCCTGCATGGTGCTGTCACAAGCGTCATCTCTTTGGCATCTCCTCAGCTTGGCTTAGGCGGAGATTCTGACAAGAGGGAGAAGTTGCTTGTTGTATTCTCCACCATGAGGCTTCCCTGGTGGCTCAGCGGTAAAGAATTCGCCTGCAATGCAGGTGTGGGTTGGATCTCTGGGTCAGGAAAATCCCCTGAAGGAGGGCATGACAACCCATTCTAGTACTCTTGCCTGGAGAATCCCGTGGACAGAGCAGCTTGGTGGGCTGCAGTCCATAGGGTTGCAAGAGCTGGACACAACTTAGTGACTACATCACCCCCACACTCCCTACTATTGCTGAGCCGATGCCTGAACAGGTCCTGAGCCTCTGAGGTTAAAGCCCCCTGGACGGTGACTTGGGAACTCTAGCCAGAAAGCCACAGAGTTCTGCCACCTAGGTCACAAGCTCGGAGCAAACAGAGTGCAGCCCCCTCTCCCATCTGGGGCTCCCTCTTGAAAAGGAGCCAGTACCTGCACCCTGAGGGTCTCAATGTAATTTGTGCCATAGGCCCGCCGAGTGAAGTCTGACAGGTTGAACTGAATCTGGTTCCAGCCGTCATCCAGCCGCATGGGCATGGTACAGATGAAGGGCTTGACCCGGGTGGTGCTCTGGTAGTTGCTTGCCCGAAACCGCCGACGCACGTTCTTATCATCTAGTACCTACGAAATATGGAGAGGAAGAATCACAGTAATTCCATCTTGGAGCAAACAACCTTGGTAAGACCAGGACCTGAAACTCCCACAGCCTGGTTTCCCAAGGCTGAGACCCAAGGGAGAATAAACAGACCCACATGGGTCACACTGGATGCAGATGGCCCGGAAATAGTGAGTTTATCTTGTCTGTTGCCAGGACGACATCAGCTGCTTATGACATATGACACATGCATCAGGCCCTCAGACCATAGCATGATTCCATAAACATTCTTCCCTTTGAAAAATTAAAAATGCTAGACTAGAGACCAACAATAGCCAGCCTGATATTAAATAGTAACTTCCCAGATAGATACTCTTCCAATCCTCAAGCTTTGAAATCTTTGAACTATTGATTAGATTTTCTGGATGCTTTACTGCTTCTTTTAAAACTTGGCATGAAACTCAGATTACTAATACTGAAATTATGTCATAATAATAATGGCAGAATCAAGTGTACAGCAGAGGCAGAAAAGAATACATTCAAAAGGATAAAGATACTTTCCTACGGTTACTTTTTTCCCATAAATTGACCAGCCACCTCTCTGGTATAGTCGAGAGTGTACAGATTCACATGCATATGCTTACCTGTACTTCAAAGGTAAAATATTTCTTCAGGTTTTTGATGATCATGACAAGGAAGGGAAGTTTAATTCCCAGTGTTTTCTTTGGGTCTGCAGGACATGTGATATACGTGGTGCTGTAGAAAGAGGAAACACCAATAAACACACCACCAGCCTCTTCCTTTGTGATAGGCAAAGCAGTAACAGCCCAATACGGTAAGCTGGAAAGCAGATCTAAAAGATCCAAAGATCCCTTAACCCTTAAGTTAAGCTAATGCTTCTAAAAAAAGTGCCAGACTCTGAAACAAAAGCTTAACACAGCGCTAGATACCAAGAAGAAAGTATCTGAAAAGCGAAAGCCAGGCCAGCAGATCGGATGAAGTTCTTCCAGTGAGAAAAGATTTAATTCTGTTCTAAGAAACTATTAAGTGAAAGAAAACCAAAACCAAGACCACTGTAACACTGAAAACTACACTGACCACCCACTGGGTGATTCTGGTAACACCCTCAACCTCCCCCCAAAAACACTGGGGTTAAATATTAATAACTAAGACTTACATAGCCCTTACTATGTGCTAAGCAGGTTTTATATATATTCACTTATTTAATCTTCACAATAATTCTCTAAGGAAGATGTATTGTTCTTATTCCTATTTTACAGATGAGGAAACTGAAGCCTGAGGGATAAAGTGACTTGCCCAGGGTGAGCCCTAAGCAGCAGAGCGGGATTCACACTGGACAGTCTCGCTCTGCAGTCCCCGCTATCAGCCTCTGTGATGTGCTGCCTCTGGGAATACAATGTCTCTGGGAGAACAGGCTGGCAACCTACCTGACATTTGTTCCTTCAATCTCTAGCACCAGGGACTGGATGTCATTATCAGTGATTCTTTTGATGTGGCCATTTCGTACCTACAAGGGAGAAAATTAAACTGGTGAGTACTGAAATATTTGGCAAAAATTTTGTTAAGATTTCGAAGGCTGAATGCAACTATTTAAAGAAAACTACAGTAGTCCAAGAGGCATTAACACAGAAGTTTGTGACATGATATGTTGAAGCTTCTATGTAAATAAGCCATGCAATTACCTCTAGATAGGGCCCAATCACCCACCACAGGAACTGCAGATAGCTGGGCCATCTATAAATCAGGACCAATTTCTTCCCAAAGAAATCAATTCAATTTCAATGTAGCTAATGTTTACCAAGTGTCTGCTAAGCACTAGGAACATTCCTAACAACAACAGCAATCTCAGTCCTAATAAGACCGACAACAAAAATCATAAGGTCAGACTTCCCTGGTATATGACTCTGCCTGCCAATGCAGGGGACACACCGGTTTGATCCTTGGTCTGGAAGATTCCACGTGATGTGGAGCAACTGAGCCCATGAGCTGCAACTATGAGCCTGTGGCTCTACAGCCCGGAAGCTGCAACAACTGAGCCCACGTGCTGTGCTGCACCTACTGAAGTCCATGCACCTAGAGCCTGTGCTCGACAACAAGAGAAGTCACCACAATGGGAAGCCCGTCCACTGCACGGACTAGCTCCCGCTCGCTGCAACCACAGAAAGCCCGAAAGCAGCAGTAAGGACCCAGTGCAGCCAAAAGATTAAACAAACAAATAAATGTGGAAAAAAAAATCACAAGGTCATTGGTGTTGTTTCCACTTGACAGATGTGGACACTGAGAGGCAGGGAGTGCAGATGACAAGCCCTAAGTAAGGAAGGCAGGAGTAACAGCCAGGCTTTCCACTGCCCGATACTGCCTCACACAGATGGTTCTTTGGCCAGAAAGGTCAAATGCTGAGTGTCACTGACAGGGAGGCTGGCAACCCAAAAGTGAACATATTATTCCCCGAGGTTTACTCTGACTTCACGCTTCCATATCTTCTTTTCCCTAAGTTTCTACTTTTTCAAGTATGACCTCAAGTCCCATCTGAGCCACACACAGACGCCTTCTTTAGTACTGTCAGCCTACACTGACCTCTCTTCTCTCTGATTTGCTTCTCTGGCTCATGCAGCCCAGACTACGTGATTCAGCACCTCACCCTGCGTTGTTTTGCACTGTTTGTGGCATATGTAGGGGTATATGATGGAGAGGAATCAATATGCAGTATGGACTCCTCCTCTCAAAAATTATTTAGGAAAGCACAATTATCTTCAAGTATTACATTCAAGCACTGTAGATGGACAGAACAGAGGCACACGGAGGCACTTCTGAGATGGGGCTGCCTCTTCAGGCTCAAAGTATTAACTAACACATGAAAAAGATCAAGCAGGGTTAGAACTGCATGCACCGGAAAGGTGAGCACATGGTCTCTTAATGGGTAGAGGGAAAGCGGCTGCCTGCGCCGTCACAGTCAGTGATTATCACGTGGCTCGCCATCAGACTTGCGTATAGGGAGAGAATACCGTACTGACTCTGACAGTTACACTGTTCAACATGGATTACTGGTAACATGGCATTCTGTCTTGAGACCTCAGCCTCTGTGAGCTTGTTTACTGTGAATTTGATCCACTTGTGGTGTGCTTGGTATTCCCCAGGTGACATTGGGTATTACTGCCCATCTTTTTCTGCAAGATGTAACTGAATTTTGTCGCCTCCAAAAAGTATAAGCACAACGGTAAGGATAGAGCATGAAACACTGTATGTTCTACAATGCTCAGTACTCTGCTAGGCATCAACTAAGCATTCAAATATTTGCTGACTTCTGGAATTTGTCACGCTAAGAGTTGGCACATCTGAAGAGATTCAAGGAGGGTTTTTAAAAAATTCCTGGATGACATATCCACCATGGACTATTATGGGAGGCCAGAGATCCCAGGGTATATCGCAAAGACAGTGCAGTTGCCAGCATCAAGAATGCCTTCCCACAAATCACCCTTCAGGACCCATTGTCAGAAACAGAATGCTGGGTGCATGGGCCCCAGGTCTCTGCCAAGGCAGCATTTCTGGATTCTCAAGTCACAGACACCACATTGAAGCTCAATCAAAGCTGGCAACATCCAGTGCCCTCCTGCTTTGAATTCCGGGCCTCTTTCCAGAGGAGATTAAGAGCACAAAGGCTTGGATCTGTGTAGCCCATGCCAACACTGCCCACCTCATTCCCCACATAAATGCTCCCAAAGTGGCAATATTCCTCCTCTATTTGCTAGCCCACAGCTGCTGTGGAAAATCAGGCTGACTCGCTGGTAAAGGAGGAATTCATCCAGAAATTCTTCCATATAATATGATGTAGTCATATTGATAAGAACTGACAGTACCCCACTAATTTTATAACACACCACTAATTATTCTCTGAAGAGTAACTTCATTCTTTCTTAAAAAGGTACAGAATGCAACAAACCAAACAGATGGGTAAAAACAAAGAATTAAGCAATCAGGGTCCAGAAACTACTATTGCTAAAAGGCAACACATTGCAATTTATCCAACATTGTTTAAAAGTGTGACCTCCTGGTCACACTGGACCACCACCTCTGTGGTCCAGTGGTTAGGAGTGGAACTCCCAATGCAGGCTGCCTGGGTTCGATCCCTTATCAGGGAACTAGATCCCACATGTGAACTCCCAACCAAGAGTTCGAATGCCACAATGAAAGGTCCCTGGTGTTGCAAACAAGACCTGGCACAGCCAAATTAAAAGAAAAAAGAAGCAGCGTGACCTCAGATCTTACATCCTGGATGGTCTCTCAGATCACAGTGGACAGGAAGCCTCCCTCAACTTCAGAAAATTCTGCCAGATTACACAGGGAGGAAATGTTAGGAAACTTGCCTTCTGCCCATCTCAAAGTTTACAGCATACGACTTCACTCCAGTAAATGTGACCACTCAGGTCTTTATAGAAGAAAACAATGCCTTATACTGCAAGCAGAAGCCAACAGACTAAAAGCCAAAACAGACTTTGTGTATTCTTACAGACTTCTGGCCCAGAGGCAAGTTAAAGCTGGACTGTCAGAGCTTCTTAAGAGAAATTTCTTTCACATCAACATCCACACTCACAAACTTAATTCTTACAAAATTAGTTAATGCAGCCCATAAAAACTCAAAAACCCAGAGGAGAAAAGGCAGTTTTTTTTTGAAGGAATACCCACCAGTTTCTCTAGAGTTTTAACCTGCCCAGTGGTGAGAAGAGTCTAAATAGAGCTATGCCCAAGAGCAAAGTTCAATCCTCAAAGAAGAAAAGCACAGGTACGGTCATATCAGAAGCTGCCAGAGCTTTAAAATCAAATTGAATTAATTTCTCAGTGAATTATGATTTTTCTTCTTCATTAAGTTTTAAGCACTATAGATACAAATTCACTGGAAGAAAAGAGTGGAGTGGGGATGGGTGCAATTAACCAGAGATATGAGCAGTTAAAGAGTAGGAAACCTCCCAAAACCTTTCTCTAGGCTCTCAAACTAGGATCAAAGGAGAAAGAGAGGTGGTCAATTTGGGGCAAGGCCTCCCAACCTCCCTGGCAATCTGCCTGTCACTGCCTTAGCTTGTCAAGGTCTTCCAGGAAGCAACCCCCTCCTCAGTCCAGCTTCTGACAAACATGGATAATAAGATACGTGGCCTCAGAAAGTATCAACTTCCTTTCCTTACCTCCTTCCAGTTCAGAGGCCACTAGGCAGGCCTCGCTGTGAAAAGAAGATAAAACGCAAGAGGCGGCATTTATTGCTCGTGGTGAAAGTAGGTTTTATTTTACTTCCTTCATCTAAATTAGAAAGTATCTTTTGTTTCTGAATTGCTGTGAGTGTGTGCTCAGTAGCTGCAGCCATGTCAGACTCTTTGCGACCCCATGGACCCATAGCCCACGAGGCTCCTCTGTCCATGGGATTCTCCAGGCAAGAACACTGGAGTGGGTTGCCATTACCTCCTCCAGGGGATCTTCCTGACCCAGGGATCCGACCTGCATCTCCTGCATTGCCGGTGGATTCTTTACCACTGAGCCATTGGGAAAGCCCTCTGACTTGCTAATTCTTTTTATTTCATGACAGGTTCCTGCAGTGTGACTTATGAGTGTTTCATTCCTCCAAAATAATAATAATAAAAAATAAAGCCAATCTTACATTTTTTAATTTCATGAACACCTCTCCTCCTACCCCCACTCCCACCCCTACCCATGAGCTGGAGGTACTTTAGAAGCTTCAGAACCCCAGGCTACTAGCAATTAGCCATCAGAATGGGTCTCAGCCTCTGCAGACAGCAAAAGGGAGCCTTCAAGCCCTTTTTTGCAATCACTCTCCCAGGCTTTCCATGGTTGCTGGGGCAACTAATAAAGAACACTGATTTTTTTTCTTTCCCAAAGTAAGCCCCAGGGAGGAGGGTCACGCTGAGGCGGGGAAAATACTACTGGGATGGGGAGGAGGCTGTCCAATGCTGCTTTAAAAATAACAGGAGCTGTATCCACTCCCTACTCCCACTTTTCTCTCCTCTGGCCCCACCCACTTATCGTGGCAGACAGCTGAGCCCTTGGGCCATCTGGCATCCTAGTCTTAATGACACATGTTCCAATTTACATTAAGCCTTTAGAGCTGTCCATTTCAGCGGCAAAGTTTCCACCCTGAGCTAGGGGCTGGGCTCTAAGTCAGAAAACAGGCAGAGGGAGACCTCTGTGGGGAGAGCTGGGCATAGCGGTCTCAAGGCCTGGGCCTTGCAGGCGCCAGCGGGTCAAAGGCTTCTCTCCCTTTGCGGCACTTAACAGGGACTAACCAAACAGCAGACAGGCGACTCTGCATTTACAAGCAGCCTTTTAAAGTAAAGATGATTCTGTGTACCATAACCAGTCCCTTCCTAACAATGCCTTGGAAGGGCAAGTGTAAAACCCAGGCCTTTGCCCAATTACAGTAAAAGCTATCACTTGGAATAATGAAGAACATCCTCAGACTGACTCAGGGATAGTCTGAAAAAAAAAAAAAAAAAAGTGCTACTACTTTCATGTCCAAACGCTCTCAAGTCTACTATTGGAAACTGCATTAATTTAACGTGTGCTAACACGGTTTGCTAATTAAAAACTAGGGTGTGGGGACTTTTTTTTCTGCAAAGAGCCTTCATTCATTTTTAAAATTAGGAACTGAATGGGAATCTAATATCTTCCAGCAACAACCACAAAAACTATGGTTCTAATCCTCTGGGAATGTGGAGGATCAGCAGCAGCTGAGAAAAAGACAAGATGAGAGGAAAGAAAGATAGAGACGTTTATTATGAATTATCAATCTCATGTAGCAGACTTTAAGGATATTGCTGGTAAAGCCTAAAAGTTATATGTTTTACACCGGTCTAAGTGGGAATGGAATCTCCTGGTATTTTCTTTACAAATCAAAAGTAATGTTTACATTAAACATAAAGAGCCCTTTAATAATGTAGTATTTGCTGATCCCAGAAGTTAAGGGATTGTTAAGAAATCCCTGATATGTGTTTGTGTTTAGTCACTCAGTCCTGTCTGACTCTTTGTGACTTTTTGGATTGTAGCCCACCAGGTTCCTTTGTCCGTGGGATTTTTCAGGCAAGAACACTGGAGTGGGTTGCCATTTGCTCCTCCAGGTGATCTTCCCGACCCAGGGATTGAACCTGTGTCTCCTGCATTGCAGGTGGATTCTTTACCCCCTAAGCCATCAGTGTGTGTGTGCTCGGTCACTTCAGGAGTGTCTGACTCTGCAACCCCAGGGACTGCAGTCCCCCAGGCTCCTTTGTCCCTGTCAGTGGGATTTTCCATGCAAGAATACTGGAGTGGGCTGCCACGCCCTCCTCCAGGGGATCTTCCCAACTCAGGGATCAAACCTTTGTCTCCTGCATTGCAGGTGAGTTCTTTACTGCTGAGCCACCGGGAAAGCCCCTAATTTCTCCTAAATTCTTGGTTTGAAAAACTACAAAGGTCTCTATCAGGAAGCTTACCATTCAGCCAGGAATATAGATCCTGAGAAACTAATTTCAAGTTTGATGAAAAGGAAATGGAAGTGGATATAAATTAACCTAACCTGAGGAAATGCCTTTGAGCTGTGACCTAAGACTAATAAAGGCGGAAAAGAAGAAGTGGGTCCCAGCAGAGGGGCCGGCAAGTGCAAAAGCCTGAAGCTGAGAGGCTTCTTTCAGCTCAGTAGGAAGTCACTGCTAGATGGGGAGGTGAGCCTGGAGAGCTAGTTAAGCAAGTACCAGCCCACAGGCTATGTGTCCTGAGAGCCATGTTAAGGTTTTGGACTGGGAAAGCCATGGCACAATGACTAAATTATCCTAATTTCAGAAGTCTGAATTTACTGGACTTCCTGTTCTAGGCATCTGAATATTGGGCTCAGTTATAAACTATTCCTTTACTCTTGAGCAAATGCCTCAGTTCCCTGCTTTATTTAATACTGTATGCCCTAACTGTTGCTAAGCATTTATATACCTCTTCATTTAATCATCATAACCAGGAGAAGCAGGTGGCGTTATTACAAGATGAGAGAACTGAGTGAAGTATTGTTCAAGGTTACACAGCACAGGACATTACGTCAGAGCCAGGACACAAATTCAAGGTGTCCGACAACACCCAGCACTGGGGTTTCCAGGTGAGATACTAGTCTTCCCCTTAAGGAACCTGTAGTCTAGCGGAAGATATACAGTAAATAGGCAACTGCCATACGGTGTGATACAGAACACCACAGGAGCACACCCGAGACATAACTGAAGTTCCCACTGAAATAATGTTTAAGCTGAGAGCTGAAGGATGACATGGGGGAAGGGCTAACTTCAGTGTGTCAGATAAACGCAGATATTGTAAATGTAGCCACACCCACAAAATGAGTATGACTATGGCATTCACTTCTCACATTCACAAGACACAGAGCCTAAACAGAAACTAAACCTAATTTTTCCAAGACTGTTTTTCACTATAAACAAATGACAGAAACTCTCTCTATAAATTCAGGAAGGAGAATAGTAAAGTTTTGTGAAATCAAAATATGTAATAACTAAAAACAGGCAGTTATAGCCAAAATGCACCTACTGGCAGGAGGCAGGGTCATTTCTAGGTAAGTGTGGACTATCCTTCCTTTCTTTATTATAACTCTGCCTTATTCAGAATCATGGGAGTGGGGAAAATGTCTTCTCTAACTCTATCTTTCCAAATCTACACAATGCCTCACTTAGCTGTTGCTCAATAAATCCTTGTTAAGTATATCAATTCCCAGCGTTTCCCCTTCTGGACTGGATTCCCAACACTGTCTGAGGACTTCGTAATATAGCTGAGAAAAGGCACACATATACATATACCAAGGCCTATGGATCTGGCCCCAAACTTCCCCTTTTTTCCTTCCTTTCCTTCCCTTGTCCCAAGGGGAAAAATTTACAGATAAACACTTTTTCAATCTAAATAAAAAGAGTAGAAACATTTAACTCCCTATTACAAGAATGTCTCTTAAAATGAGAATTCCTCTAAAGGTTTTCTTTGCCAAAATGTCTGCTTAATTTACTCCACATAGCCCTGCCAGTTGATCTAACAATATTTTCACACACGTTTATGTCATTAAGGTACCATCTGACCTCTAGTGGCGTTGTTAAGGGACACAGTGCACTATGGTTACTCTGCTTTTATATTCTGTATGTAAACATGTTGACTAGTCAAAAAACTGCATTTGAAAAATAAAACATACCACAAAAGATCAAGCCCAGAAGGGTTAAAAGGCAACTCTGATAGAAGTTTCACTTAATAGAACTCTTAATAGCCTTTCTAACACTGGAATTGGACTTAAGTTCTTTGACCTGCTCTGAAAACCTCTTCTCCTACATCAAGTCCCATTCTCTATTTCAATTGTCTCCTACTGACACTTTTGTTTCAACTGGCACACAATCCACTCTCTCCAGACTTTGGACAGTCCACAATTAAGGCAAGCCAGGTGGCTCAGTGGTAAGGAATCCACCTGCCAATGAAAGGGACATGGGTTCAATCCCTGGGTCCGGAAGATCCCCTGGAGAAGGAAAAAGCAAGCCACTCCAGTATCCTTGCCTATAAAATCCATGGGGTTGCAAAGAGTCAGACACGACTTAGCGACTAAATAACCACCACCACAACAGCTGAGAAGCCATCATGCTTACAAAGTTCCCAGGTACACTCATTTTGAGCTCTCTTTGTAGAGGTGCAATTTCAGAGTTTACAAGGTTTTTTAATCCAATGTGAACAAAACCATGGAACTGACAAACTCAGTAATGTAGGAAAGCAACTAAGGAACCGCTTTTTTGTGTAAAAAGCAATTCCCAGCATTAGATGTAGTTTGGGGACAGAATCCCTGTGAAAGAAGAGAAGCTGGTCAGATTTCTCACACATGCATAAGGCCAAACTCGTTACATTCAGATCTTTCAACTGTCTTATAAAAATGACACTGTGAATACACCACCCCAAAAGCTGCTCTCAGAATAAAGAATTCCGTAGCAGCAACAGGCAGAAAGAAGGCTGTCTGTGTTCTCAGTCTCTCTGTGGCCGAAAAACCTTCATCTGTGGATGTGGGAAGACAAAAACAAGGACTTGTTCTGAGATGAAATCCAAGATTGTTGGCCTCATTGCCAGTAAACTGCTTATTTAGATGATCCCACATCCTTCTCTATAAAAACAGCATTCAACATACCACCTCTCTCCATTTTCCTTGGAGGAGTGCAGTACTAAGTCACCTGTCTTCCATGGTAAGAGTGCTTTATATTAACTTTTATTTTAAAAAAAGTACAGAAAACTGAGAATTTGCATAAGAAAGGAAATAGCACAGTAGTTAAGTGAGAACCAACTCATAGATTGCTAGGCACACATGCCCCCTAATCAACATCTCTAGAATGTGGACAGGGTCACCATCCTCTGGAGTCAGTGGAAGCATCACCCAGTGGATGCCTGAATAAAGACGATGAGGCTTGTACTTGGCTTTGAGCACGTTAACCTAGACAAGACTTGTCACCATTTTACAATTTTCCTGATGGAGATCAGTCACTGAAGGCACAGCACAGACCCCAAGTCACAGTGAGTGTGGAGCAGGTGCCAAAGACCACTGAATTCCGGCTCCGTTGGGATCAGTGAGAGGAAGGGAGCAAATGAATGAAACCCAAACATAACCGAGTTCTGGCTGTGCCTCTATAAGGGAGCCTGGGACAATGGCTCTGTGTCCAGTGCCCAGCACAGAGCCTGGCACAACACAGGATATCAGTAAATACTTGTGAAATCAGTGAACAGCAGTTTCTTTCATCTGCACTTTCCCAAAGCAACCTCATGTGACTTGACGCTTTTCACACTGTTAGATGGGTACTACCAACCCCACCATATAAGTGGGGAAATCGAAGCTAAAGAACCGCATGTCCGTCAAGTCTGCGGCGAGAGACACTGGTCCACACCACGGCCGTAGGACACTTAAACTCCAGCCACGCCCACCCCACATGCACCTCCGCTGCTTACACTATGCCCTCACCTCGCGCCTCAATCACCCCAGGCTGGGGCCAGGGCACAGCAGAGATCGCCAGGCCTCCCCCAGGCCCCAGCTCGTCACAACTACCTGCCACCCCAGACCCAGCCCCGAGACCTCGCCCCGCCGCCGCCCTCAGTCCCTGACCTTTTTGTCCCAGATCTGCAGGGGTTTGCTGCCGATGCTGTAGAGGATGGAGAGGAAGCCGCTCTGGAACGTGTTTTTGAACATCTTGCCGGCGGCCTTCTCAGCCTCGCCAAAGCCGACCTAAATATGGGCACCAATTGGCAAAGGCAAAACAGGGGGCTGGCTGGTCCGAAGAAGGGAAGCTGAGCCCCTGACGTCCAGATCGGCGGCCACAGACACCTGGACTTGGACGCGGGACGCTAAGTCCGTGAAGCTACGCTCCCAAGAAAACAAAACCACCCCAACACAGAAAACCACAGCAACTGCCGCCTGCACCGCACTCCCCTCCTTAAATGGAGGCGGCGGGCCTCCCGCCGCCAGAGATGAATCCCTCCGCTCACCTGAGCCCGCCCCCTCAGAGCGCAGAGCCCAATCCCGCCACGGGGATTACGGACTTCCTGTTCCTTTCGCTCTTAAGCCCCGCCCTAGTGCCGCCTCCTTGGGAAAAGAACGCCCTTGCCGAGGGACTATTTTCCCATCGTTGTCCCAGAGCCGCTTTTAGAAAGCGGAAGGAGACAGGATAACAGAATGGGTTTGCACCTGCGTGGTGTCAAGGGAACCTGGAGGGGATGGAGTCTAAGAGCGTGAAGGCCAGGTTCCGCCCACTAGGGGCTAGGAGGAGTTAGAAGCGGAAAAAAAGTGGGGAAAGGCAGGACCTGGAGTCCTGAGACTAACAAATAATTGCCTGTTGGCCGAGTACAGGATAAGGTTAAAGCAGCTAACCAGTATTACGCAGTAAGTGTGCTAAACGCCTTATAGGCATCATTGCTTTAATTATTGACCGGGTCGCTATGAATATGCAGCATAACCCGCGGAATGAAGTCAAAGCAATCCTTGAGGAAAAGTTACCGCCTTAAATACGTGATTAGAAACAAGAAGGTCTGAACTTTAAATGCAGACATTAATGCAATTAAAATAAAGTTGGTTGAGTTGAATCAACAGTTGTTTGTTTTTTTAATCAATTCTTAGAACCGTTTTTAAAAGACATAAACTATGATATTTCAAGTGTGGAAGAAACATCAAATGTTGGAAACCATCATTCACTCAGCCTCTAGTGTATGAACTTCTAGTCCCTCTGTTTCCAGCCTTCCTTCCAGGCTCCATATCAGTCAGCCTACAACATTCTCATCTCCTGTTAACTTGTTGCTGCTGCTAAGTGGCTTCAGTCGTGTCCAACTCTGTGCGACCCCAGAGATGGCAGCCTACCAGGCTCTTCTGTCCCTGGCATTCTCCAGGCAAGAACACTGGAGTGGGTTGCCATTTCCTTCTCCAATGTATGAGAGTGAAAAGTGAAAATGAAGTTGCTCAGTTGTGTCTGACTCTTCGGATCCCATGGACTGCAGCCCATCAGGCTCCTCCGTCCATGGGATTTTCCAAGCAAGAGTACTGGAGTGGGGTGCCATTGCCTTCTCCGACCCTGGGTAAAGTCCAAATCCTGTTCTATATTTAAAGTCTTCAGAACTCACCAGGTGGGGCATCCAAGTTTTGTGGTGCCTACTGTGATCAGGCTTCCCCGGTGGCTCAGGGGTGAAGAATCTTGCAATGCAGGAGCCATAGGAGACTTGAGTTAGTTGTCTGGATCAGGAAGATCCCTTGGAGAAGGATTCTTGCCTGGAGTATCCCATGGACAGAGGACGCTGGCAGGCTACAATCTATAGGGTCGCAAAGAGTCAGACATGACTAAAGTGACAGCATGCATACACTGACCACTTCTATTTAAGGCAGTTTTGTAATATCATTTTGTAATTAAGAGAATAGGATATTTGAGTCTTCTTAATCATGACTGACTTCTTTGCATTGATTGCTGAGGAAGGCTTTCTTATCTCTTCTTGCTATTCTTTGGAACTCTGCATTCAGATGCTTATATCTTTCCTTTTCTCCTTTGCTTTTCGCTTCGCTTCTTTTCACAGCTATTTGTAAGGCCTCCCCAGACAGCCATTTTGATATTTTGCATTTCTTTTCCATGGGGATGGTCTTGATCCCTGTCTCCTGTACAATGTCATGAACCTCATTCCATAGTTCATCAGGCACTCACTCTATCAGATCTAGGCCCTTAAATCTATTTCTCACTTCCACTGTATAATCATAAGGGATTTGATTTAGGTCATACCTGAATGGTCTAGTGGTTTTCCCTACTTTCTTCAATTTAAGTCTGAATTTGGTAATAAGGAGTTCATGATCTGAGCCGCAGTCAGCTCCTGGTCTTGTTTTTGCTGACTGTATAGAGCTTCTCCATCTTTGGCTGCAAAGAATATAATCAATCTGATTTAGGTGTTGACCATGTGGGGATGTCCATGTATAAAGTCTTCTCTTGTGTTGTTGGAAGAGGGTGTTTGCTATGACCAGTGCATTTTCTTGGCAAAACTCTATTAGTCTTTGCCCTGCTTCACTCTGTATTCCAAGGCCAAATTTGCCTGTTACTCCAGGTGTTTCTTAGAATGAACACAAGCTGGAATCAAGATTGCCGGGAGAAATATCAATAACCTCAGATATGCAGATGATACCACCCTTATGGCAGAAAGTGAAGAGGAACTAAAAAGCCTCTTGATGAAAGTGAAAGTGGAGAGTGAAAAAGTTGGCTTAAAGCTCAACATTCAGAAAACGAAGATCATGGCATCTGGTCCCATCACTTCATGGCAAATAGATGGGGAAACAGTGGAAACACTGTCAGACTTTATTTTTTTGGGCTCCAAAATCACTGCAGATGGTGATTGCAGCCATGAAATTAAAAGATGCTTACTCCTTGGAAGGAAAGTTATGACCAACCTAGATAGTGTATTGAAAAGCAGAAACATTACTTTGCCAACAAAGGTTCGTCTAGTCAAGGCTATGGTTTTTCCTGTGGTCATGTATGGATGTGAGAGTTGGACTGTGAAGAAGGCTGAGTGCCGAAGAATTGATGCTTTTGAACTGTGGTGTTGGAGAAGACTCTTGAGAGTCCCTTGGACTGCAAGGAAATCCAACCAGTCCATCCTAAAGGAGATCAGTTCTGGGTGTTCATTGGAAGGACTGATGTTGAAGCTGAAACTCCAGTACTTTGGCCACCTCATGCGAAGAGTTGACTCATTGGAAAAAACTCTGATGCTGGGAGGGATTGGGGGCAGGAGGAGAAGGGGAGGACAGAGGATGAGATGGCTGGATGGCATCACTGACTCAATGGATGTGAGTCTGAGTGAACTCCGGGAGTTGGTGATGGACAGGGAGGCCTGGAGTGCTGCGATTCATGGGGTTGCAAAGAGTCAGACACGACTGAGCGACTGAACTGAACTGAATTGAATCATGACTGATGGATTCATAAAGCATGCAACTTTACCCACATATGTGCTGCTGTTTGTACTAGTAGTACTGCTCCTTATTTGTGCCCTCCAAACAGAGGGATTGATCAGTTCTATTTTGCATGAGTCTTATTTTTTTGTAAGTTTAAAAAGGAGAAAAAACATGTGGTATGTTTAACTATATACCCTGCATTATTGACTTTATTTCTGATGGGAAGGAAATTCTGTTTTGATCCAGCTTTGATGAGACTCAAATCTTCTGCTTACCTTTGCAGATTTTACAAAATCATATGAACTACTTGAATAATTTCTAAGGCCCCTGCCAGGGCCTTGGAAGGGACCCAACAAGATCAATCAAGCAAGCTGATGGAGAAAATGAAAGTGCTTGCTTCTCTTAACTACTCGTTCTCAGTGAGTATCCATGTGAAAACTGTGTTCAGTTTTTCCTTATGTGGGGGTTCAAAGTTTACTATGATCATGGCCTTGGCTAAGATGATTTGATGATTTGATCAAAGATATGGTGGACATAAATGAGAGGGTTTGCTCCTATTGTAGACTTGATTTCGGCAAGCTCCTTCTGGGGGCAGACTGTGTCTTCTGGGCACGTATCCCCTCACCTACCACAGTACCAGCATGACAGACACACAATGAATGAATGAATGGATTAGTGCTAAATGGTTAACTCTGACGTTGCCTTCTTTTCAAAGTAATGTAGAACAAATTTAACCTAAAATCACCTATCTCTCTCACAGAAACATGCATTAAACACTATACAGTCAACCCTTGAAGAGCACAGTTAAGGTCACCAATTCACTCCTCAGAAATCTGTGTGTAACTTATAATTGTCCCTCTGTATAGACTGCTTCCTCCATATCACCAGTTCTGCATTCTCAGATCCAACCAACTGTGGATCATGTAGTATTTATTATTGAAAAAAATCAACATATAAGTGAACCCTGTAGTTCAAATCCAAGTTGTTCAAGGGTCAACTCTATTCCTTCAAGATTGTTTTCTCTTCATCAAGAAAGCTAAGGACTAAATACATGAAAAATCTTGATATGTTGCTTCCTTCAATGATTATGATTAGAGCAAGGTGGATGAGTCAGTTTTAAAAAGTAATAAATGAAAAAAAGCAGAATTTAATGAGGTAGTACTTACAATCTAAGTAGTGTATGCAGAAGCTCAACTGAGGTTGATCAGGCCATTAAAAGATGCAGAGGATGTAAAAGTAAAGTAACTGCATGAGGGAAAAGATACGAGGTGGTCTTGAGAATCCCATTACTATTACTATAGGATTGACCAAAAATTTCGTTCGCGTTTTTCATACATTAGCTTGTATGGGAAAACCCCAAATGAACTTTTTGGCTAACCCAATACAAGCAGGAGGGTAGAACCACTGCAGAAGCAGCAACCAATTCTGTGCCCAGCTCAGAATCTCTGGCCATGAACGAATTAGAGTCCTGTGTTTAGACAGAATATCTCACCTTGGTGGCATAGGTGTCAAAATACAAGATTATGGGAAGTAGATCAAATACAGAATGTCAGTAATACATGTCAAACAGAGGAATACATTTCTGATTATTGTGATGTTTTGTTGTTTAAGATATTTGAAATAGTTAACCCATTTAAAGGATTAGAGGATCTGGTACTTCGAATTTAATTTGAAATGCTTAAAGGAATTTGAAACTAGACCTGTAATTATAATTTTAAAATGCTATGCAAGTTTAATTAAGTTTGTAAACAATGTTCAAAAGATTTTGATTGATTAAATCTATGAGTTTAGACTTAGATATGTTAGTATTTGAATGCTTAGGAAGATTTCAGCAGATTTTAGGTCTTTCATATAAACTATGGGAAGTGTTTGTGCAAATCAAACAGATTAAACATGTGGTTTACTTTCAATCTGTCTAAGGAAACTAGATTAAGTATGTGGGTAACGTGTATAGTTTAACCCTGGAGTCCCCAACCTCTGGGCCTCGGACCAGTACGGATACCTCCTGTCAGATCAGTGGTAGCATTAGATTAGAAACAAAGTGTGTAAAAAATGCTTTTGAATCATGCTGAAACCACCCCCCACCCCCGGTCCATGGAAAAATTGTCTTCCATGAAACCGGTCCCTGGTGCCAAAAATTGGGGGGACTGCTGGTTTATCCCATTAAGTTTTGAATTAATTGAACATCGATCAAAGATGAACCAAAATAAATGTTCAGATTTACATACAAAACAAAGCAGTCGGTAGTTATAACAGGATTTGTAAAGACACAAGACAAATTAGACTTTTAATCATACAGTTTAATAACTAAGATATTAAAAAAAACCCACCTGGAACTGTAAAAATCCCTATTAGTGCACAAAAGCCCTAGTTACTTGTGAAAAACCAGTGGACAGCATCTATTCATGTCAGTCTGAGGCCAGAACCCCAAGCACCTGGCCAGTAAAGCACACAAGGGACTTGCCTCACACTGGAGGGCAGTCTGTTCTTCACCCCTCCTTGCTGACAGGAACGGGGAGGTATAGTGATGAGATGAGAAGTTGTGCCTGGAGTCACCCCTTAGCTGGGAGCAAAGATGAAGAGCACCTGAATGACAGGTGCTCAACTGGCAGACCGCTGAATCCTAGCTCCAGTGGTTATATCCGAAGACACTGGTAAAAGAGCCAGTGCTGGACAGATGAAGCTCCTGCTAATCTCAGAAGTTCAAAGGGGACTGTGTTGGGACTCTGCACGTTTTTGTTATTTTTGAAAACTTATTTTTAAACTTACATACACTAAAATGTACACTTTTGGGTGTGGTTTTGACCAAGTCATATAACCATCACCATGTTTAGGATACATCGCCCTCAAATTCCCTTATGCTATCTGTCCCTTTGCAGTCAAGCCCCCCAATCCCACAACCCCCAACCTTAACCCTTGGCAACTGTGGGTCCGTTCTCCATACCAACAGCTTTGCCGCTTCTGTGCCTACGTGCGTGCTAGGTTGCTTCAGTTGTGTCCCACGAGGCTCCTCTGTCCATAGGATTCTCCAGGCAAGAATACTGGAGTGGGTTGCCATGCCCTCCTCCAGGGGAACTTCCCAACGTAGGGATCAAATCTTCGTCTCCCTCGTCTCCTGCATTGCAGGCAGATTGTTTACCACCAAGCCACCAGAGAAGCTTCTTTTTCCTTAATGTCATATAAACAGAATCATCTAGCCTTTTGATACTGGCTTCTTCACTTAGAACAATGCATTTGAGATGCTCATTAAGTTTGCAGAAGATTCTGCAAAGAGTTGCTCATGCATTCCACCATCCAGTCCCCTCTGGCCAGGAATATTTTAAAACATTTCTACCTCTCTGCATTCTTACTTTTGAAGGTTTCTCCATAGCATTTCAAACATTAAAAGGCAGCCATTTTTCATATTTAAGATAACTTTTCCTTGTAATTTTTTGAGAAAAGAACTTTAGAATTTGATTCTGAAATTATGTGATTATTTCATGATATTCTGTGACTCATCATTAATTATCATGAGAAAAATAACAGTTTTAAATTTTTATTTCTTGGTTGTGCTGCAAGGCATGTGGGATCTTAGTTTCCTGCCCAGGGATTGAACCCACTCCCCCTGCATTGGAAGTTTGGAGTATAAACCACTGACGCACCAGAAAATTCCTGAAAAAAATATTTTTAAAAGAAAATACTGAATTCTCAGTTCACAGGATTGGAGTAACATCTAGTTACACTTATTTTTATTTTGCAACTTTCTATATTAGAGCCAACACCCCTTCTTCAAGTCTCAAATATCCAGTAGGTTTCTGGAAAGTTCATAGGCCCTGGGCAGGCCTGACAGAGCCCAAGAATTCCATAGCTTAAGGCATCATGATGCCAGCCTACACCAGTGAGAGAAGGGAACAGAGACTGCTTTTTCTGAACAATGCCCTTCCTAAAAGAAAAAGAAATGGCACAGTAATTCTTTTTTTTTTTTAAGATTTTATCTCACAAACATACAGTGTAAAAATATTGTGTGAATTTGTTCATTGCAGCAATACTGGCAATAGTATTGGTAAGAGTCTATCCATAAAGGACTGCTTCAACTATGGTACATTACACAATGGAATAATATACAGCCACGAAAAGGGATGAGGTAGATCTATACATGCTAACAGTGAAAGCACAAGTTGCAGAAAAAGAAGGTAAAATCTACCTTTCTGATAAAATCCATTTTAATTTCAAAGTGTTAGTAAATGCATAGAAAAAAAGTGAAAGATACACATCAAATTTGACTGTGGTTTCATTTTCTCCCTGAACAGACATGTCTGGAGCTCCTGTTCCATTTTCTTTCACCTTTGATGGGCTGCTTCTTCTCCCAGGATGCTCTGAACCCAAGATCTGACTCCTTCCCCACCTTGGGTCAATGAACTGAACCAGCCTCTGAGGTCAGATTTTTCTGAAGTAGGGGGCCAGGGTGGACAGGATTTGGGGATGGAATGGAATACTGAAACATGCGCAGTGGAAAGCAAAGCAGGGATTAAGGCAGCTTCCTGAGTTCATGAGAGAGAATGTTTACCTGCCACCTGAACGGCTGCGTGACTCACCTGCTTTGGAAGGAGCGGTCTAGGGAGATGAATGCGTTCGAGGCAAGGCCCGCTTTCCTGGCTTGCCAAGTCTTGCTGGAATCACCTGCAGTGCCCCATCACCAAGATGGGTTCACATACCTATTTCATTTCTCATCTGTCCTGGAAACTGCCCTCCTCCCTCTGGCTAGAACCTGGCTCAAACGCTCTTCTATCTCACTCTGTTCCTCTGTGGCCATGGGGTCTCATTTAATGGCCCTTTCCACACTGAAAACTCACCATACGTTTCTTTTAAAACCTTTTATTCAATAATATATACTTTTAAAATTATAATATGTAACCGCCCGTCATGCCATATACACCCCATGCCCCCACTGGAGTCTGGTCAGCTGGTTAACGTGGTCTGCTGGAAAAACAGGTGGCCACAGGACGAACCAGGGGCGCAGGGGAGCAACAGTAACCAACAACCATTTCGCATACCCTTCACATTTCCCATGCTTTCTGGGTCAGGAGGAAGTCAACAGGAAGCCAAAGGCGTGAGAACCTTTTACATTCGGAAGTGAGGTTTGATATACGGTGGTGGGCTGCCCTTCGGTTGGTCTAGTTCGTGCTCGCCAAACCCGCCACCGTTTTGTGTCTGCTCACGGAACGTGATCTCTCTACACACGTTAAGACGTTTGATTTGGTTCTTGTTCTGCTTATGGAAAAGTGGGAGGAACAGCAACAGACCTGGGGAGAGACGGGAGGAGGGGAAAGACGGCATTAATCAATCTGACTGGGAGTGAAGAGAGGCCTCCACGGGCGAGTGGCTCCCTTCTGGGGAGCTGTGGAAATAGTCTACAAGCCTGACTTGCACATGTGGAAAACCAGGTAAGGACTGACTGGTTTCAGGTTTCAAATAGTACCCTTTCCCATCACCACTTGCAGAGGCAGTCCTGGCCCCTCCTCTGCTCTCAGGTCCAGGATGCTCATCTAGAAGCATCACTCTTGACCATCTCGGGCGAGCCCAAGCTACAAGTTCAGTAGCCCAGCTCCAGAGTCCTCATTAGATCTGACCAGGTTTACTCAGGATGTCTTTGGACCAAGAATCAGATGACTGTTTACACAGGGAAAGGCCCGAGGTGAATAAAGAGCAAAACGGGAGCTCAAGTATTTTTAACTCTCCCCTGGAAGTGGCTGTCTGGCATGGCCTGAAAACCTCATTCCTCCTGCCATGTCCAGCACAGCAGAGTGGGCGGTTGAGACGCCAGTGGCATTCTAGAAGCAGCATCTCAGAATGGTACCGGCAGTAATGGAAGGACAGTGCACCTGAGAAGTTGTCATACGGAATCATCTCATGACCCACTTTCTTTGGATACAGGAAGGGTTCAACTGCTTTGTGTTTGAGAAAGGCTGAATGGTGCATAAGGCTAAGAAAGAAATGACTCTTCAGCAAATGATTTTCAAGTGTCCAATTCCACCAAGGGAGCAGTGAGAACAAGGGCAATAACAAAAGACTCCATTGGCCACACAACAGCACGTGCCCGCCTGTGTTGCAAGGAATGGGGCTGGGGAGAGGTTTTCTTTCATAAATGCAGAAAACTGCCACAAAGGTTAAAGTTGTGCAGCGAAACAGTCAACCCCAAGCAGGGTTCTGAGTTGTACCTGAATTCAGGATTAAGTACCAAGAAATAGGACTGTCCCCC
Source organism: Bos mutus (assembly GCF_027580195.1). Classification (NCBI taxonomy): domain Eukaryota; kingdom Metazoa; phylum Chordata; class Mammalia; order Artiodactyla; family Bovidae; genus Bos; species Bos mutus. The sequence goes on along the minus strand of NC_091634.1, from coordinate 36,618,733 downwards.
TACCACCCTAGTTCCATCACTTCTGCTAGAGGAGTCTTCACACCAAGGTGATTAACTGCAACCGCCCACCCACACATCTTCTCAATTCCAGGTTTATTCCTCCTCTCCCCCAAAAGACAGGAAGTACAAGCTTAAGGTCCTCGTATGGCAGTGGCTTGTGTCCCACTTGGCAAGGCTGGTGATTGTCAACATTTTTATTTATGAAAACAGATTTCACATGACGTTTTTCTTTCCTCTAAAGGGCAGCAGCACAGAAATTATACATCAGTCATCTAGTGATACAAAGTGGTGGTCACCCAGGCAGTGTTGCTTTTCTGCAAACAGGAGACAGTCGGCTCCGAGGTTCTGGAAGGTTTATTCAAGCTTTTCACTGGGTGTCAAGATTTCTGTCCCAACCTCTTTAGTCACCATTTACAGCAAGAAAAGCCAGCAAGTGAAAAACTGTTAATTTATTGATTCAGTGAACTTAAAAAAAAAAACAAACACAATCCCCAATACATGCAGTTCAGGATTAAGTATCACATTTGCAGCACATTGTTGAGTCTCTACATAAAAGTATGCATCACCTGTATAATCCCATTCCATCACTTCCCCCAGCCTCTGTAATACCTGGTTGGGGTTATTTCCATTGACACATCCATATAGCTCCAAAGCATTTATTACTGGTTTTGAGCCAGATGTTTCCTCGCCACCTACCCCCCCCTCATCCCCACCCTGGGGGTACTTTTTAATGACAAGATGTCACTCAGTCATAGATTTAAGCAGCTCACTGACAAACTTTGGCTTGTCTGCTCAAAGGGACCCTGCTTTTGCTTTTGGGTTTACATCTCAATGGCCTTGACGCTGATCAGTTACTATCCACTCCTATTCATGTGTAGGAGGGCAGGTTGCTTTCTCCTGTGTACGCTTGTGCAGTAACACAGGTTTCTAGATGAATCATTAATCTGAACTGGCATTAAAGGAGACTGTTGACGGGGCTCTCTCAGATCCATTTCAATGCATATATAAAAATTCTTCCAATTGTTTGTGTCCCCAAATGATTTTGCTTCCATCCTCATCACAGCAGCACCTGGGAGAAGCTAAGTCATTTCCCTGAGTAGGCGCAGGCGGAGGCCCACGGCCGCGGGCTCTCTCTGGGACTCAGCACCTGCCTCGAGAGCACCACCGTGTGGTCCCGCTGGAACCAACCCATGGGGGAGTGCCCATCTCAGGGCGTGTTCCAGAACTTGAACTCTGTGCCCTGCCTTGCTTTCACCCCTCAAAAGTCATGTTCCTTCCTCTCAAGATCTACCTTTGCACTGTTTTATTTTTAAACTGATTCCCTGTCTTCTTTAAACAACCCGCTCTCATGTCCTCTATCCCTGCCCCAAGGATTACAAACTCTTCTGTCTCCTCTAATCAATCAGATGGAAAGTACCTTCCTTCTCTGCAAGGGAATACACATGCTTTGAGCCTCATGAGTACTGGTGTGCTGAAGAATGCCTGTGAGGGGACCCAGCAGAGGGACCGATGTCCACACGCCTCATGGAACTGGCACTGACACCCCTCTGAGTGCTAAGAAGAACTGGGAATGCCTGGTCTGCATTATACACTCCGTGTATACTTCTCCCGCCCAGTCACCCACCGCTGGCTAGAATAGGATAGGGGTGGGCCAGCTGATAGGATCCTGGGGAGAGTGAGCTGCAAGCAAACCCGATGAAAATCTTAGCACTTCATCAGTTCTGCTCTCACCATGGGATTTCTCAGCTGAAGCAAAACCTTGCAGTTAGACCCACTTGTGGCCAACAACCTCTGATACACCCATCTGTATTTGGCACAGGAACCTTCTGTTCTCGCCACGCCAGGTCTATGTTTTTGAACATAGGCAGTACCTGAGATGACAGTGTAACACTACCCTGTTCCCCACATTATTTTTGCTTTTCTTTAGGAAACAGTAAATCCTTATCTTAGGCACTTTTAACCTGTTATAAGGTAATGAAGCAAACAAAATGTCTAATGAAACTTACTGAGATGAATTTAAGAAATAATATGCTAACCGGAAAGGATACTGGGTGGGTGAATCTACCATAGCTTTGTCTAGATATAAGACTAGACTCACACACACACTCTCTCATCCGTCTTTTGAATTTTCCAAGACTGCTTCCTAATCCAGGAAAAGACTCTAAAATCTCAGGGGAGCTAGGTCCATCTGCACACAAAATGGTTTTGGAGCTAGGAAAAGAGGAAAGGTCTGGACTAGACTCAGTTCAGTTTGGGAAAGAACCAGTCATAGTCAGCCAGCCACAAGTTGGGTGTCAAGACCAGCCTTGGAAAGGAGTGAGCATTTTAAACTCAGTTATGCTTTATGTCTAAGGCATGAACAGAGGTAAAAAGTAGCGGTGGCGAAAAAGTAAACTGCATGCATAAAATGGAACAATTACTCCCTTGCCAAGCTGCAGCCACAGAGCCTGAGGACAGGCAGGTGAGCTGTGTCTGCACATACTACATCCTGATGAGAGAGAGAAAGGCAGAAGTCAGTCACCCGACCCTTCTCCAGATGCTTGTATTGCCTCTGGGGGACTCAAGCAAAAGAAGCAGGGTTACTACTTCATCAAGACTCTCCAGCAGGCTCTCCCTGCCTGGTCCAGACAGGTGACGTGAAGGAAAAAAAAGAAGAGTGGGGGAAGGGAATGGGTGACAAAAGAGGAGATGGGTGGGGCAGGAAAGACACACAGTGGCACATCTCCCTAATAAATAATAACCAACAGCTTGGTGTCGCCTAGAAGGGCATGTCAGAAGGTGTCTGACAATCTGAAACACCTGTGTGTTGCTGCCTGCCATATCAATATAGGTTCGGCCAAGAAGTGCTGTCCAGTTTCTTATTTTCAGGTAGAACAAATGTATACATTAATATACAGGACGTGCAATGAAGGCAGGAAGCACTGGTTTGAGAACCTTAACTGAATGCATTTCCTGGCTTTGGGATCTTGTTTTGTTTGTATTTTAAGTTCCCACTGACCAAAGGACAAAAATAGAACCTACATTTAGAGATAGGACCTGCTACCAATATCAATACAATTTTATTGGAATATGGAATGTAAACAGATGCTTTCAAACAATCTAACCTTATAAAAATGTATGGCATTATTAAATAGTTAATAAAGAAATCCTAAAGTGTGATGTGGTGGTAGACACCTTGAGCTCTAGCCCAGTGTGAGAGGTCCCCACAGTTGTGGCATGGCTCTGCAGCTGGGGTCAGGGGGCTGCGTGCAAACCATGTTGATAACAGGTCCCCAGAGTAACATCAGCCCCCATTTTTCAAATCTTCTTAAACAAAATACAGCTTCCTTTGCTTAACACGAAGGCTAGCACAATGGATCCCTATCTTTGACACCTGTCCCAGCAGCTCCACTACCTCCCCAAGTCCCATGTATATTGCTCTCTCTGGTCGCTTGGGTTACGGGTGACCCTGCCCACATAACACCAGTCTCTGCATGTGAGAAAGACTTTTCTTTGCCAACACATTCATGGATACCTATAAGAGCTCAAAAATGCAGATTACCCTGATTACAGAGGGAAACTGTTTCTCATGGGGATAAAAAGGGGTAAAGGGTAGGAAAGGAGGACTTTCCCTCCCCTGCCACCCAATTTGTCTTTCCTGAATAAATTCTAACAGGATGTTTTTATCCTCCCTCCCTGAAGACTGACTTTCCAGCTTTAGTCATGGTTGTGAACAAAAAAATCTTTGTTTCAGAGATGTGCATTAAAATAGGTACACATACAGGGATGTGCTGGGAAATGAAGTTTTCCTTAAAAGACTGGAAAAAGAAAAAAAGCTACATGAAAAAAAGAGCAACAAGATTTTAAGGTTAGGCAATTCAACGAAGGTTACAAACAGTAAGCTCCAAGTTATGCAACTTAGCATTCAAATTTTGATGGAACAGATGGACCTGTCCGAGGCATCACAAGGTTTAAAGTGATGCCTCCTGACATCAAATGGGACTCTGGTGAGAGTGACTGCAGTTTGCTCCCAAACGAATACACTTAGAAGAAAACGGCAGGGATGAGGTACATTTCCCAGAGAGCTCATGTCGTTAAAAAAAAAAAAAGAAAAAAAAATACATAAAACATGAATCTGTAAAAGAGTTTAGAAGAAAAAAAAAATACTGTCACTGTTTTAGTATCTCCTTTTCATAAATGAGGCTGGTGTGTCAGTTCAGACTGCTAAAACTTGAGCCTGAATCTCACCAAAGGAAACCCAGACCGCAGTGGAATAGATAGGAAGTCAGATATTCAGAGCTTGTTGACTTCAACAGGTTAATTCAACAGTGGTCTCCTGTTAAATAAAGGAAATGTACAACAACTCCGAGTCTCTCATCTCCCATGCATTCCAAACGGAGAGGCCCCTCAGATTCTCAACTATGTGCATCGTCAGGCTGCCCAATGGCAGCTCCCTGTAGACTAGTGCTGGGGAGTTTCTTTTGACAGACTTTTAGGTCTTTACTCTTCTTTGCGTTTAGAAGGAATGGCTAGAATTTCTTTTTATCACACTGTAGTTTTCCTTCAAGGTTTGTGTTTGGTTGGTTGGTTTTATTGGCAAGCATCAATGCTGCATTACCCGTCGCTTTCCAGTCTTCATCGGGCTGCCGTGAGACCACTGGAAAGTACAGCGTTATCTGCACAAGGCTGGGACTGCTCCTTCACCACAGGGTCTGCAAGAAACCAGGAGGACACTCAGCAGAGGCAGGACCAGCCCGGGTTAGGGGCAGACACCATGGCAGACCCGACCTTCCTCAGTGAGACAGAAACACAGGAAACCAGGGTTAAGAGGGCAACAAAAATCAGAGATGCTGAGAAATGACTGGGAAACGCTCTCATAGTCAGCTCATACCTCTTCAGAGTACACGTGCAACTGCTGAGAATTAGGGAAAAGAGAGGCACAGAAACACCCACTGTCCACTGCTCAAAATTTCTACTCATTTTCTTATGTGTTATTTTCCTTGACTACTAATGACATATCCAACTCCTAATTTCTTCAAAGTATGTGTGATGATAAACACTTCAGAGAATGGAAAGGGTGAATAAAAGGAACCATTAGAAGGTCTATGGATTTTAAGCAACAGCATAAAAAATTTTTTGTAAGTATACCATGTATTTGGAAAAGCAGACAGATCATGATTTGCATAATACAAACATCAGTGTTCATAATCCAATCAAACTCAGAGTAAAAACAGCTTTCTGTGATGGAACCTGGAGAGACGACATCCAGTTGCACTTGAAGAATGAAGGGTAAGATTTTTTAAAATCTGCTTTCAACTACAGTTCATGGGCAAGCAGGCTCACAACCAGAGAGCATGAATTCTTTGGGCAAGATTTACTTAATCTCCAGAGGGGGAAAAAGAAGGAGGAAAGATATTGAGGAAAGATAGCGTACTGGTTAAGCAACAGACAGGTTGAAACGTCTAATCTTGCTTCAGAGAGAAAACTAAGACAGGTCACTTAACCTCCCTTATGCTCAAGTCTCCTCTGTGACTGATTAAATGACCTCACACTGTCTCTAGTGAAAATCCGGGATATCCTTTATCAGAAGGAGAACCACATGCATGCAGATAAGTAAACAGTCACATAAACTGAGTATACACACATACTTCAAAGTGAGACCTAAGAAGTCAGTAATACAGATAGGATCTTAGCGAGGGCTTTCCATACTTGCTGTCCTTTCCTCAAATTCCTTGTATTTATTTAACTTCCTTCTTTAAAAATATGCTATGATCACCTTATTATTTTCAACAAGTCACTTGTTTTTTTGGAGGGGAAAAATCTTTGATTAGGTTTCCACACAAATGTATGTATTTTAAAATTAAGTCTTAGATACTTCTGATCTATCAACTTGGGGGTCATAGGCAACGGTCAAACAGACCTGACTCAGGGGAACTATAGCAATGAACAAGCAAACACCTGCGAACATCAAGAAACAGATCTGCAGAGTTATTTCAAGAGTCTAGAACTAATGGGGCCAAAACCCAAGGACAATTCATCCAAATTTCCAGAATTCTTTTGTCTGGCCTCAAAGATAGAAGGTGGAAGAATCTCCCTTTGACAAACCAGGCCCCAGAGACTCACAGAAGTACGGGTGCTCCATGGCCTCTTTGGCAGTCAGTCTCTGTTGATGGTCATATCGCAGAAGTTTGTCCAGAAGATCCAGGGCCTCAGGGCTGACGAGGTGTCTGTTCTCACTATGGATAAAATTTTCCCAGCGTTTCCGTGAATGTCTGAGAAGAAAAGTAAAGCATTAGTATTCTGAGGTTAAATTCCACAAAAATCCTTTTTAGGGCTAAAGCCAGCAAAGTCTTAGAGCACTGCACTGATTATAAGCTGGTTAAACCTCACTGTTATTGGTACCACCTGTCACACCCCTACCCACCAGCACCCTCAAATAAAACAGTACTCTGAAATGGATACACACTTAATTAAAATGTCTACATTTGGTGCAAAATTTGTGGAACCTTTCTAGATAATGTTTTATGCCTCAGGCTTTGAGTCAATTCTGGGTGAGGCATGGAGGTAGGTGAGTAATCTTTATTGTTTAGCAGATATATTTAGAGAGCTGGCCGCAGAAACATGGAGGTTCCATAAAATTACTCTCTGAAAATCATCAACACAACATTTACTTCTCAACACCATTGTACTGTATCTGAAAATATGCTTTAAAATTTGCTCTTACAGAAAATCCATTATACAGAATAAGAAGAAACTATAATTCTCTTATTCAAAGAAGAATCACAGCATTCTAAGATTCTGCATTAAAATAAGCAGATGCTGTTCCAGAAAGTTCTTTCCTGTGGCATGATTTTTGTCTTCCATTTTCTATTAACGGAAGTAAAATGATTAGAAGACAGATGTAAACAATGCTAAAATAGCTCGAGTTAAAATATATATGGGGGAAAAAAAGAATATCTCAATTCTGATATAATTAGAAAGGGGAAAGAGCTTCAGAAAGTGATTTCGACTACCCTTTCCCCTTCTGAAATGGGATAAATTCAGAGCCTCTTTCTCTCTCTCTTACTTACTGTCCCAGAATATCGTTGAAGTGCGGATCTAGGTCTATGTGATACTTCTTCAGATACCCATACAGCTCATCTGTACCCAGAACCTTGGCAATGCGAACAAGCTGAAACACAAAACAAACTGACCAAATCACTGAGCACAGAACTCACTGCAAGCCCGCGGGGATGCTGGACCAAGGAATTAGAAGGCTTCCACATCACTACATTTCCGGGGAACAGATACAGATCTGAGCCCAGGGCAGACAGGCAGCAGACTCACGGATATGAAGTTCACATGAACGCACATTTTCAAAATGCCTTTAAAAGGATAACACAACTTATGACAATAATCTTTTAGAAGCTGATGATTATGGGGACATAAAACCTAATACCTATGGGCTCCCCTGGTGGTCCAGTGGTTGAGAATCCGCGTGCCAGTGCAAGGAACATGGGTTCGATCCCTGGTCCCTGAATATCCCACATGCCATGCAGCAACTAAGCCCATGAGCCACAACTACTGAGCCTGTGCTCTAGAGCCCGGGAACTGCAACTACGGAAGCCCACATGCCCTAGAGCTGTGCTCTGCAACAAGAGAAGCCACCACAATGAGAAGCCCGCGCACCAAAGTGACAGAGTAGCCTCCACTCTCTGCAACCAGAGAAAGGCCATGTGCAGCAATGACGACCCAGCACAGCCTAAAAACAAACAAAAAACAAAACCAAACGACTAGAATCTTGTACAAGGAGGTACTTAGCTTTTTTATAGACTCAACTTGGAAGTTGGGCATAAAACAGCACTGTCTCTATCTTTGGGACCACAGATAAGATTCTGTGAAATTCTTTGCCCTGAAGAAAAGCTTACACTGAGTGGTATTTAGGGACTCAATGACAGCATTCCTATCAAGATGCTATTTTCTTGGTATCTGCCCCCAAATGGATGGGAGTCAGATGGTATTTGCTTACCTGGTCATAGTTATCCTGTCCATGAAAGAAGGGCTCCTTTCGAAAGATCATGCTCGCTAACATACAGCCCAAACTCCACATATCCAAGCTATAATCATACATCTATGGAAATAAAGACAACCTATCAGTGAAGGGGGTTTTACAAATGTCATTTTTCTGACCTGAGTTTCTAATCTTCTATAGATATTTTAAAATTCAAAGCCAAAAAAAGGAGCTGAGACAAATCCACCATTATCATTTTACCATTTGGGGATAGAATATAGACTGGATTTGAATGTAACCAAACTGACTATAAATAAAAACCAGGAAAAAGAAAAAGCCAGGAAAAGCCCTAAGCAAATGTAAAAAGAACTCAGCGGTGCCTCATTAACAACTTTACCTGATAGTCCACAAGGAGCTCTGGTCCCTTGAAGTACCTGGAGGCCACTCGGACATTGTACTCCTGGGCGGGATGATAGAATTCTGCCAGACCCCAGTCTATCAGTCGCAGCTATAAATACGACAGAAATAAAACATGTGAAAGGAGTGTCTCCAGATGCCTCTGTCTTACAACAAGGCCACATCCCATTTGATAATCTTTGGCCACATAAAAAATGTTATCAAGTGCACTGGCTAAAGGCTCATGTACTTTCTGGGAACTGCTAAAAGGTCATTTCTAGAGCAGAGCACTTGGTTGCAATCTTAGTTGTTTTTCCTTAACATTTAAATTATCCTGGCTTATCATTTCTCTAGATCAATAAAGCTTAAGCTTGTCTTCTGCCCCCATAACCAGCTGCATGTGTTAACCTATCGCTCATTACTCACAGTTTCCATTACAAGCTCTAGTCTAACAGAAAGGGTTGGGGACATGTGCCCCACTCCAGGACTGAAGCACTGCTCTAGCTCTTCACTAATCTAACACTAGTTGATTCATCCACTCACCAGTCAGGGGCAATCAGAACTGAGTTTCAAAAACAGGAGGGACCCATGTGTACTTTTACGGCCAGGCAGATTGGTCTGAGGGTCATGAAGAAAGGAAGTAAAAATCACCAGCTGTAGTTTCTTTTTGAGGCCCTCTAGGAAAACCATGACCACAGTAAACAAGTGACTACAGTTAGGGTCAGCTGTCTACTTTCCCTGTGCGCTACGCTTATGTGAAGTAGAAACCAACACTGGAGACTGGAAAAATAACAGTATCATAAGTCTGCCAAAGGAAACAGCATGGGTCTTTAGAAACCACCTAGGTACTGGCCAGAATTCGGGCCCTGAGCCTTCCAATGAAAGGCTTGTTGCTGCCTGGCTGTAATGGTACCTTTTTCTGCTGGTGATCTATCATGACATTGTGAGGTTTCACATCCCTGTGCATGATTCCCTTGCTGTGGCAGTAATCCAGAGCCTATTAGATAAGAAAGCACAGAGAAAAGTAAGCAAACCCTCAACCACCCATGCCCCCCAGTGCAAGTATATGCTCATTGTGACAGTTTGATTTGAACACCATCTCCCAAACGGTAGTCTTACTGCCTGTAGTAAAAGAGAAAAAACATGCTCCAGAAGGCACCCCTTGCTCTCTGGGCACACTATGCTAGCAGCTGGTAGAAAGGGGGCTGTGGAGAGGACACCAAGGCTATTATAGAAGTTTCTTTACAAGGGGGATGACATAGTAATACTTATTCAGGTACTCCTCTCCTACTTGGCACTGGTAGCAACAGACCAGCCACCTGGATTTAGAAATCATACGTTGGCTTAATTTGGTGTGTTTAAAACCAGATTGAGGAACCACACTGGAGTCACTTCTCATAATAGTTGGAACAACACATGAAGGATCCACATGGACATGAAAAATGACATCCCAATCTTATCTGCAACACGGCTAGTCTTTCAGGTAAGTGTCCCATATGAGTTCTCTAGATTAACATATCTTCTAATATTAGTACTGTCCTTAAAAACAATCCCCGAGCCAGTTGGGCTTTACAAACTATGATTATGACTCTAAGGGAGAAAATTGCTTCCTATAAGATCACTGATATGGAGCTAAGTTTTTTAAATGTGTAAGTCAATGGTTTTTTTACTAAATTCCTCAAGTCGTGCCACCATGACCACAATCCAGTTTTAGAACTTTTTCATCATCCCAAGAACTCCGTTAAGCTTCCAATCCTGTCTGCTGCTCCTTTCTTCCCCTCTCCTCCCAACCACTGCTCTACCACCTGTGCTACAGGTTTGCCTTTTCTGGATCTTCAGAAAATGAAGTAATACAATGTAAGTACTTTATCTCCTCTTATGCAGCACAATTTTCCTAAGATTTATCCATGTTGCTTTGCTGAATCCCTGGCTTTTCCCCACAAGATGCCAGCAGCATCCCTCCAATTGGGAGAACCAAAAATGGCTCCAGACATTGCCAAATGTCCTGAGGGACAAAGTGAACCTGATTGAGGCCCGCTGGGATTAGAATACCAAGGGCACTGTACTAGGAGTATGTAAGCCAGAATACGATCCATACGACCAGCATTCCAGGAATATGCAAATTTTGCTTTTCCCAGACACAAAAGAGTATACAGTATATGATGCTTTTCACATGAAGGTCAAGAACAGGTGAAACCAAACTACGGTGGAAAAGGTGAGAATATAATCTACGCAAGGAGAGAAATCTTCTGTAACTGCACTGTCCTATATGGTATTTCAATTTAATTTTTCTCTTTGTCTTGTTTTCTATCAACAGTGGCAGCAAGACTCCACATTGGCTCTGGGGCAGTGTGTAGGGAACCAGGGCTCCCGAGGACCCACCTCCCTAAACCGGAACCAGGAGCTTGGACAGGAAGCCTGAGTGAGTCACCAAGCGATCCCTCTGCAGCCCTGGACCTCAGTTCCTTCAACATTTTCTACACTTCTTCTTCCCTATCCCTATTTTTCCCCATCTTTGAGAAAACTTAGCAAGTATTGATTCTGTCATTTTGCCCAGTCTTTGCCCAAAGGAATAAACTAATTAGGACCACAGTACCTAAGGTGTGAAAAATATCTGAAGAAAGAAACAGCTGAACAAATATAGTAAGGGGATGAATTCTTTCACCAAGTTCACTATTTGGCTTCCCTGTGGAGGTACTGACTGCTCTTAAATTCCTTGGGGGACTTACTTCAATTTAAAAACCTGATAGTTTCTGACCATTAGGCATGAAAGATATTTTTCAAGTTTCATCTGGGATTCTCTGCCTCATTAGCAGAAAGTATGACCCCCACCGTGTAGCTGCTGCCTCCAGAAGGCAGAGAGGGCATCTGGCACTGGGGGGCCACTGAAATGACCGGCCTGCAAAGACGTGTATTATTACTGTTATTGGGATGCTGTGACCTAATCCAAGGACACCTCTACATTCTTCCAGAGGTTCTTAAATTGAGATCCATGCATTCCATCCTAAAACTTTATGTAATGTTATATGTATATTTTTATATGCATGGGGGTGGCTCAGCTTTCATTAGATTCTTAGTGACCCCTGACCCTAAAAAACCATTAGTCTACTCCATTGTACAAACCTTTTTAGAATTCTTAAGTTTTTTTCCTAGACAAACTAAAAAAGATCATTCCTTAGTCAGTCAATAACACCTGAAAATTTCAGTCCTGGGATTAGTAAGTCTCCTAGAAAATCCACTCATCGCCTCTCCTTGCATGTCACAGTTAATTAGCTAGGGCTAAACACGTAGGTTACAGGGCAGGTTGTCTCATATAAGAAAGGGACTATAAGAAACAGCAAGAATAGGATGGCTGTAGAATGTCCACGATCCTTGGATGCATGTCCTTCCATGATGTAACTTAACGCCCTGCCCATGAAAAAGTGGCATCTACTACTTCACCCTTTGAATCCAGGTCTGGCCACGTGCCTTGCTTTGGCCAATAGGGCATTAGCAAACGTAACAAAAGCAGAGGCTTGTAAAGGGCTTACATATATCAAGGTTTGCCCTCTCTTGTTGTTGGGACTTGAGACCACCACAGGAAGTAGCCCAGACCAACTTTCTGAAGGATGAGACCTCAAGCTACACCGGCTGCCATCCCAGCCTAGACCTTCTTGCCCTAGTCAAGCTGACCCAGATCAAAAGACCCACCCATCCAATCCAGTGAATTATGGCAAATAATAAAACTGTTTTCCAAAAGTCACTAAGTTTAGGGTGATTTGATATGTAATGAAAACTAATAAGCATTAAACAGCAAAAAACAAAACAATTAAAAACCAAGAACCAACAAGAGTTATGAGGACAGAGATTCTAACCTGTGTATAATGTTCCCAGTACCCCTAACCTGGCCATTTTTCTCAGGTCCACTGGAAAGTTTCTACGTAAAGATCCCACAATGAAGGCCTCAATAAGTTACCCACCCACCCCCATCTCAAACCCATTAAATTCTCTGGGTGTCAAGATATATTCTTCTTGAGTTCTATTATGTTCTCTCAAAGAACTCCTTTAATGAATAATCCTGAAAAAAATTCACTGTTTATGACTGTTACTTACTTTAAGTAGTTCATACATATAAAACCGGATATCAAAGTCTGTCAGGATCTGGTACAGTTGCTGGAATGGATTTCAGAAAACAGAAAGTTAATTTAGTCTTACTGCCTTGTTGCTATCCTGAAGTTTGTCATTATTCTCTGTAAACTTAGTGCTTACGCCACTCAAGAACCCCAGAACCTCTTGCTACCTGATTTGGAACAAATGAAGGCAAAGACTAAAGACAAAGGTCTAATATTTCAGTCTTCAGAAGAAAAAATGAAAGAAATTCCAAAAGCATTAAAAAAAAAAAAACAAAAAAAAACCCATTTGCACCAACTTGGATCTTTTAAAAACTTGTGTAAGTGCTCCATGATTTCAACAGTCACAATTACATTATTATAGAAGTGAAGTCCAAGCTGTCCAACTGTCCTCATATTCTTAATGAACTTCAAACAAATGACCCCCACTGCAGCACCACAGTTTACTTTAGAGAACCGAGTTCCCAGGGGACAGTAGAACCTGAAAACCTCATCAGCCCACATGGTAAAATGGTGACAAGACAGACAGTCTGCTCATGAAACACGAGCAAAATGAACTGCTATAGCATTTGGAGATGGCAAGAGACTTAATGAAATAAAAAAAACCCAAAAAACCCTCCAATCCTCCAAAAATCAGTTTCAGGCTGGAAAAAAGAACACTTTATAGGCAAAAACTAATGGTAACTAAAGACACAAAATGTTTGGGGCGTGGGGGAGGAGTGGTAGGGTGAGATGTTTAAAAAAAAAAAAAGGAGGAGGAGGAAAGGAGGGAGGTCTGGATGGATACGGGTTCTGAAAATGATTTCAGGCCTAACTGACACAAATTACAGTTTTCATAACTGGTAATCAAAGTTTGTTTTGGATTGAGAATTTTGTTTGTTTTTTTAAATGTCAATTTCTAAGAGACAGAATAGAATCTAGCATATCCAGGTTCATTTAAATCATCACAAACCCCTGTCGGAAACTGTATTATTATTTAGACAATAAATAATAACTCTTTTCCCATCAGTTCAAGCCACATCTTCTATAAAATGACTCAGTACACCTTTCTCGAACCTACTTTGTTTCTCTACTGGAAGACTCAAGCCACGTAGGGACTCTCTTCAAGGGGAACAGAACAGTGTATACACAGTGCGTCTATGTAAAAGGGGGGGAAACTACAACATACGAGTATTTGTATCTGCAAGAATGTCTATTCACTGTGTACCGCTTTATATTAATATTTTGCTAAGTGGCTTTAGTTGTGTCCGACTCTTTGTGACCCATAGACTATAGCCCACCAGGCTCCTCTGTCCATGGAATTCTCCAAGCAAGAATACTGGAGTGGGCTGCCATTTCCTCCTCCAGGGGATCTTACCAACCCAGGGATCAAACCCATGACTCATGTCTCTTGCATTGGCAGGTGGGTTCTTTACCACTAGCGCCACCTGGGAAGCCCATATATTAATATTTTAGATCCATGTAAACATACTACCTGTTCGAAAAAATTTTTTAGGAAAAACAAATTTTCCAAGAATCAAACCTAACTCTAATACCAGGACTTAGTCTCTTTCTCAAATTTCCCCTTATAAGTAACTCTCCCTCCAGTTTAGTAAGAGTTATCTGATTCACTCAGAGCACTACAGAGAATGAAAACATCCTTCCCAGTACACTGGTGGCGCCTTGGAGCTGCTCCACTACTGGAGGTTGACCCTGCTTGGGCTGAACCATTTTCAGGCCCAATGGCAAGAACATGCCACTACTTCTGCTCAGGAGAGACTCACTCATAACAAAACACCCAGGCATTTTGTTCTCCCCCAGGTCTGCATAGCAAGAAAGGCTTCTTCAGCAGCACACCAACCGACAGCCTATATGTAGAGACATAGGCCGGGGATACCATCTCCTTGAGTGCCAAATCAGCTCTTTCTCTGAGAGTTAAGGAGATCACACCTAGCGATGGTGCCAAGTTGAACCTCAAGTCAATAAACAGACCATGAAAGTGGAAAGAGCATTTTCTAATAATCCTCAGAGGGCTAGAATATTCTATTTCCAGAAAACAAATGTGGGATATTAATTGGATCTTTATCATGCATGGAAGGCTTTCCTTTTGTACCATGCGCTATCCATACCAAGCAATGGCGTAAGGCATAAAAAAAATGTCCTTGGACTGCCAACACAGTACTTCCAGCTACTCCAACCAATATCACTTTTAATGCAATCAGATCAGATCAGATCAGTTGCTCAGTCATGTCCGACTCTTTGCGACCCCATGAATCGCAGCACGCCAGGCCTCCTGATACAAAAACCACCTGCTGAATATAGTGTTTAGGTCTAACGCATCATGAAGTCCTGAGTGACAGACTGACATTCCCTCTCATTTTTCAGCTCTGGGAAGGAGGAGACCAAACTACACCTGTAACAGGACCCAAGAGTCTACGTTGGGCTTCCTCCAGCTTTTGTAGCTCCTTCTTCACTGAAGTCCTGAGGAGTTCCCCACTCTGATCAAACAAATCTGTGTTTTTCACCTCTGTCCTTCCCTCTGGCAAATCTAGAACGCCTGCCCTGCTACCTGAGCCGGTAACCCAGGCTCCTGCCCACAGCGGTCTCCTCCTCTTCTGAATCCCAGGCAGGCCACTGTTCTCTCGGGCACTCACAGGACACTGACAGCAGCAGTGTCCCAAGTGAACATTCTGCACCTGGGCACTGGCAGTGACCTGGAATTCTCAAGATACCTTCTCACTCTGCTGTGAACAATGAGAGGCTTCTCCACTTTGCCCACACGCCGAGTCCTATGCTGCCACCCCTGCATATCACACAGCATATGCATGACAGGGTTGAATGGGTGCCGTGGCTGCTGGCAGTCACTGATCTGGCGACTCAAGACCTCTGAACTTTCCCTCCCCCAACCAAGCATGTCCAGGTACAATCCTGATAACCAGGTACAACTCTGTCTATATTCTAAATCCCTGCATGGCAGAATGACATGTTTTATATACCTCACACCACATGTGGCATTTCTGTGCTTGCACATAGAAAGCGGTCAATAAACATGTCTTTGATGATGCTCACTAGTCAATAGAACAGAATTAAAACTGTCTTCAAGAAACACAAGTACTAAGGCTTCATGACAAATTAGGAAGAGAAATTTCACAAGAACCACACTTCTCCTCTATTCTTCTTAGCTAAGTGGAGAACATTAACTAACCAACTGCCAAATACTGACAGGAAGTTAGTTTTACTTACATTTTCATAAAGTTTAAGTGACATTGAAAAACAAAACAACCCTACGCTTCCTGGAAGTCTACGAAGGTGCTAAGGAAGAAACTATTCACCAATCCTAGTTTGGTTCCAAAGCCTCAAACACACTGGCATTGACCTCCAAGTCAGTTACACACCAGGACTATTCAAAGGGCCCAAGGTAGACATTTCCTGGACCTTTTAATTAACCTCAGAAAGTCCGAGAAGAATGGGAAAAATGAAATCTGCTTAAGAGAATCACAGTGCCCTCTTGATGTAAAACCAACACCCAGAAAGGAATGGCCACAAGGGGGCCTCACTCATGCCGTCTACACACAGACAGTTTTAGAGGTCCGGTCACAGTGCAGCTTCAGATTCCAAGCCTCCATTCCCGACAACCGTCATTCAAGAGGAATTCTCACTTCAAGAAGGTTCGCAACCAGACACGGGAATCACCAACACAGCAAACTCTCACCGTACACACACAGTCTGCACATTCCCTGCCATACACAGCTTGGCTACATCCAGAAACCAGTGGTCCCCACGAAGGGAGAAGAAAAAGTGAGGGGAGTGTGCAAGTGAAAGGTGTCGAATGCAGCAGGCACTGTTTACACACAATCCCAAAATCCAGAATGAAACCAAGGGCAACATTTTTAGAAATTTAAGGAAGCAGAACAAATCATTAATCAAGCACATCAAAGTTATCACAAATTACCTGAAACATGCCTTACAGAGAAATAACAAAATGTCAATCATCTATAATAAAAGTAAATTTTGTTGCCCCAATTAAGGAAACTTTTAGTCTGTGAATGCACCATCTCCACATCAAACCTTAACAGCATTAACAAGGCCTCAAGATAATCAGGTAGTCAAGGCCTAATTTTATGTGAGTGATATGACATTTTCCATGGATTAATATCGGTCTACCATCTTCTCAAGATGGAATCCATTTGGGATGTCTTATAAATTTTTTAAATGCCCAAATGATATATATTTTTACTTAAAATGCATATTCACTTTTATTTACATTTTCCCAAAGGCATGGAAAACTGAGACCCATGTCTCAACAAAAACTCTTTCTACCTTAAAACAGTACCTTAGCTTCCTTGAAACAATTTTGAGTTTGGGAGTTTTCTATAACTACTCATTCCAATTTCAAGAAACTGGCTTTTTCTATTCATTTGTTTTCAAGTTTTGTCTTTTATTCTAAATATCACCATGTATCTTTTATCATCATTTTGACATATATGAATCAAAACTGATGATTTTAAGGAGAAACTGACCAAAGCATTACCACTACCACAAAATAAAATCAAGGGAAAAAAAATCAGCAAGGCCATAGAAAATCTGAATAAGATCTAAATTAACAAGCTTGATATAAAAAATGACCATGTACCAAAGCCACAAAGTAACCATATACAAATCCCAAATATCAAAATTATACAGATCATGTTTTCTGGACACAATGTATTCAATAAGGAAACAATTAAAAGAATCTTTTGGGAGGGGTGGGGGAGGGGGGTCATGCCATGCAGGCATGTGGGATCTCAGTTCCCCAACCAGGGATCCAACCTGTGCCCCCCTGCAGTGGAAGCTCGAAGTCTTAACCACTGAACCACCAGGGAAGTCCCAAGAATCATTTAAAAAACAAAACAAAAACACCAAGTGGATCCTGAATGGACATTTCCAGGACAATAATTACTGGGAAACTTTTGAATATAAACTCTATACAGTATATTAGATGGCATTATTATATAAAATTCTTAAGAGTACTAACAGTATTGTGGTTATGTAGGAAAATGGCCTACCTAGTTCCAGGGCTGGCATATCTGAGAGTGAAGTATCATGATGTCTGCAACTGTCCTCTAAGATAATTTCAACAAAAAGATAGAGGGTAGGGTGGAGGAGAGGGAGAAATAACTACAAATGTGGCAAAACAGTAACAACTGGTAATCTAGGTAATGTAAGGGCTTAACTGTACTACTGTTCTCAATTTTCAGTAGATTTTTAAATTTTCAAAGTGAAAAAGGTTTGAGGGAAAAATTCCAAATCCACAAGTTTGGAATTTGTACTTGTAGTCTGAAAACTATATAGGCATGAGTTACATAACCATTGAATGTGGCTAAAATGGTGCTCAGGATTGTATAGACTTAAAGCACACTTACTACCAATCAAGAAAGACAGCTGACTTCAACTCAAGAAGTTAACAGGAAAAATAGTGAAAACCCAAAAAAGAAAATAAGAAAGAAAGAAGGAAGAAAATAATTAATACAGGGGTAGAAACAGAATGAAATAAACAATTTAACAAAAACTATCTGAACAAACCAAAAGCTGATTTTTTTGAAAGCATTAATAAGAGATCTCTAACAATCTGAAGTTTTTTAAAAAAGACAAAAAAGAAAGTGAAGGTGCAAATAATATTACAAATGTAAAGGAAGGTGTAATTACAGGCCCATTAAAATTTTAAATTCTAAGAGAATGCTGTCAGTAACTTTATGTGAATATAATTTAGACAGCTTTAGAAATAATTATCTAAATAGACCTAGGAAGATATATAAAACTGGAATAAAACTTTAACCAAGAGTATATTTTAAAAAGGAAAGTGTAGTCCGAAGTCTCTTCTCCCCACCTCAGAAGACACCTAGATCATTCCCATTTTATGTAATTTTTCAGAGAACAGAAAGGAAAAGTTATCTAACTTACGAATTTGGTATAACCTTGATAACAAAATCAGAAAGACTCTAAAATAAATAAAAACCACCTTTCCTAATAAGATGGACACAAAAAGCCTGAAGAACACAGACATTAAATCAACCAATTTCCCCACTTACGGCCAGTTATACTATCCAGAAAAGAAAGTGATTTTCCTGTTACAGTCTGCTCTTCCAAAACACACACAGGCTACCTGATATTTAAGATCTTTTAAGTTGACTACGATGGCATGGCTTGAACATTCAAAAAGGACCTCCAGTTTAATAACATGGCAGAACCAACCAATCCCTACCTCTGCTTCTTCCCAAAGTTCCTCAAAAATATCTGTAAAAGAAGCAGGGGGGGAGGGGATTCACCTACAAAACTAACAGAATGGGAAGAGACAACCAATTTTGATTGTCCAGTTGACTGAGCAGACCAAAAAAACTGAGAATTCTGCCAACAATCTGCCAGCAGACGGGGCCCAGTAAGTAGCAAACACTTCACACTGAAAAACTATAGAAAGGCTCAGGAATTGATGACTCCAGGTATCACTGAAAAAGGGCAAAGAGACTGAACTGCAAGTAGGAAAACATTTTCAACACCACACTGGAAAGGGAAAATTAAGTCTTAAGTCCACAAGGTACTTCCTATAGCTCTCTCCTCAACTAAGATTCTGGCAGGCAGGCTTGCATCCTTGAGACAAGAGCTGACAATCAGTAGTCAGTTCATTAACACTACAGTAGGCACAGGCGTTCAAAACCTGTGACATTTCAGACAACTGTAGCAGAGATAAAAACCAAAAACACCCCCAAAAAGGGAATCTGGAAGAAAAACAGAAAAAGACACGAAGAAGAAAACATAATGAGGGAGAAAAAACATATTCTCAGTGAGAAAATAGAAGATATGACATAAAACATAAAGAACAGAATACTATTTTTAAAAATTCAGAGAAGAAAACAGAGTTCCAAGATAAGAAGTCTAACATTTGAATGAGTTCTAGAAAGTGAGAACAAAGAAGAAAGGGAAGAAAAGAACATTAAAAATATTTTTTCAAAACGGACGGACATGAGTTTCTAGACTAAAAAGTCCTCAGAACAAAGGATGAAAGCAACCCATATGAAAGCACATCACTGTGAAATTTCAGAGACTGAGAATAAAGAGAAAATACTAAAAGCTTTCATAAGAAAAAAAAGGCAGATCACACATAAGATGAAACCAGTGGCTTCAGTGGTTAATAGTGGAACAATGCCTTCAAAATTCTGAGGCAATTCTTCACTACAACATAGAATTCTCTATCATGGCAAATATATTAATTGGGAGGACAAAATAAAGATGTTTTCAGATATGCAAGCCTCAAAAAAAACACCAATTTCCCATGATCCTTTTAAAGGAAGCTCCTAGAGGATATATGCCATCAAAACATCTTTGTACAAAGTCAGATTTCTCTAGGAATTCAAAACTGATTCTCTGTGTGTCATTAAATCAACAAAGCAGCTGTCAACTTGAGAAACACAAAAATGGTGAAGTAAAATTTTTACATGTGTGGCTGTATGACTGGTAAACATTCATTAAGGAAGCAGAGGCACTGAAACCTAAGGGGTTTCACTATGAAGTTCCATTAAGACAATCTTTTAAACTTGCATTACAAAAATGTTTGGTTTCATTAAAGCCTGTTTGTTAAGAAACACACACACAATCCCAATGACAGACATTCTTAATAAACCTCAGTTGTTCATAGCAAAACTGTGATCAGTTACATATATCACCACAGTACTCTACCAGCTAAGCACTGCTCTGCTTGTTAATGAATATACATCCCACTGTTCAGAGTTCACCTTTAAGGAGTTACATCACAAGGAAACTTGTTAATTGGGAAAAGCTATACAACTGTCCCACTGTTGATTGAGGATTCAATCAACCATGGACTGAAAAAAACAAAAATTCCACAAAGTTGAATTTGCTGTGCTCCACCAACTACCTACACAGCATTTACTCAGTATTAGGTATAACAAGTAATGTAGAGATGATTTAAAGTACCATCTTTTATGATGTGCATATGTTGTAACATAACATATGCAAATACTGTGCCATTTTAATATAAATGCCATTTTTATATAAGCCTTGGGTTTTGGTATTCTGGGGAGGGGGTCTAGAACCAATCACCAATCTCCCATGGATACCAAGGGATGACTGTACTGAATATAAAACCTGCTTACTGTTTTATAAGGCATAATACCCATTTGTGCATATTTTCACTAATTGACTTTAGAGTGATTACTTAAGAAAAAGTAAATGTGAGGATAAAATTCTTTTATTTTCACCCAGAAGGATCACTCCCCATTAGCACAGCATCTTTCAATTGCTGACTGGGTTTTTTCCTAACTTCCACCACAACAAAATCACAAGCCTTTTCTACACTGATAAAGAATTATAATCACCTAAAAAGCCCCTAAAAATCAACACTATTATTTGTTTTTATATTGGTTTTCATATTATGCTCTACCATGCTCAGTATGTCTGATCTCTTATCAGAAGGTTGCAGTGTTTGAACAATAAAAAACACAACTTCATGAAAAATCAGCTTAAAACCATGCTTTTAGAACACTTTAAAGTCTAAACTAACATGCACTATAAACAGATGAAAACCCCAAAAACAGGGCTTTTCTAAAAGCACAGTGATTCTGTCATTTGCTTTATATACAGTGTGCATGAACACACACACCATTTGATAGCTTGAATCCAAGGTACAATACCGACTCTTTTCACACAAGTTCTGTATCCATTTATCACTTCCTATTAGGAATGTAAGATTCCTATCAAAATTAACATCCACCCATCATGTCTACAACATGAGCATTACAGATGAGGGATTAACTTAGACCCAGCCTAGTAGTAATTCCCAGAGTAAGCAAGGCAAAGAGTAATGCTTAATTTCACCAACTGCAAGAATCTAACTCCTTTCTGGATCCTGTACTAATGCTATAAGAAATTCATCCAATGTTATCTCCTGCTCTCAGCAATGACCTTTCCTGGTTCCCTTGTGCTCCACAGTATCAGCAGTAATTATCACCACCTCCCCACTCCCCATTAACCCCATGCCAGAAAGAAACAGCATATACGCACCTTAAAATCTGTATTATTGATATATTCAAATACCAAAGCTGGTGTCTTTGACTGCAAGAGAGAATATTAATGCTTCGTTAAGTATTCAAACAATAAATTTAATTTGCTTCTGTCATACTGGCCCATCCCCAAATCCCACTTGGATGAAAGAGAGATTCACTCATTAGGGAGAGCTTATTAAGAAAGTATCCCCTTGAAATGTTATGTCTGAAATTTGCTTCGAAACAATTGGGGATGGTGGGTGGTGGGGAAGTAGGTGAGGTCCAGATGAAACAAAGTGCCTCAAGCTGATTAACGAGCTAAAGTGGGTGATGTGTGCAAATAGGTTCATTATACTATTCATTTTACTTTTGTAAATGGTTGCAGTTTTCATTATAAAGGTTTTGTTTTTGTTTTTTAGGAGTCTATTCTCTGACCAACCTGTCAGTGGGCCTGACACATTATGTGAAGATGTATATGCTCTGCAGTGTTCCAGCCTGTCAACTACAAAGAGAGTAATAAGTTTTCACCTTGGTTTAATGAACCAAACGCATTTTACAAAACTATCATAGGTCTTGGGAATTTACCATTGGTCTTTCCACAATCCAAAAAAACTCCCAAGTCTATGATCGTCACTAAGGTATAATGTGAAATTATGCCGTGGCTAGGGATAATTAGAGAATGTCTCTTTTCAAAGATGTGCTTCCCTCCAAAACCATATAAAATCAAATACTTTTAAAGCACTATAAATTTTAATGTAATGAATACAAAATGGTCAACATTTGATGTTCAAAAGTCAGGTTTACTTAAGGTAAAATAATGCTAATTGGCAATAATAAGCTTTTAAAATTGAGAGAAAAGCAGGGGCTTAAAGGGCTATAGGAAGAAATAAAATCATGAAAATCTTTATGACTGTGCAGTTCTGCTCAAGGAAGTAGGTAAAAGTTACCTAGCAAACAGGCCACAGTGCACGCATGCATGTCTTTACCAGAACAAGGAGCAGTCCAAGGATTCCTCGCTAGCCCAGTGTTGAAAGGTTTCAACAAGACCACCAGATCTCTCTATAGGCTAGGAGCAAGCCTGTCCCCCGACAAGTTAGGGGACGACGGTTCCCTGTTGGTTTTCATTCACTTTGATTTACTTGTATTACGTATCATGTAAAACATGCATGCTTTAAGTAACATTACAAAAATAATGACAGGAACCGCTAAGTTCTGTTAGCGCACACACACACGTATAAGACAAGAGAGAGATGCACTGGGTGTGAAACTGCATACTGGCTCACAGTGCAGGCCCTTTCCAAGGACCATGCAGTCCAGAGTTACTGTAAAATCAATCTGAACTGATTAGGCTGGGACACATTTTTTTTTTTTTAAACATAGTAAACCTTTAATGTTCATCCACTTAACAGTCATTTTCCTACTTTTGGAACTTGTGTGTGTGTGTGTGTGCTCAGCAGTGTCTGACTCTTTTGCGATGCCATGGACTGTAGCCCATGGAGTTTTTCAGGCAAGAATACAATACTGGAGCAGGTTGCCATTTCCTTCTACAGGGCATCTTTCCCACCCAAGGATTAAACCCGCATTTCTTGAGTCTCCTGCATTGGCAGGAGGATTCTTTACCACTGAGCCACCTGAGAAGTCCAGGCTGGGATATATTTTTAATGCCAGTTAGATATAATCTAGCATGTAACCATTCTTCTCAATCTTTTTAGGATCCAAAGGAAAAACTGTAATCTTGGGAAACTTACTTAACCTCTGCAGGCTTCAGTTTTCTTACCTGTGCACTGTGACAACATGGACAACAATGGTACCCACCCAACTGGACTGTTGTAGAGATTAAATGATATAATTCCATTAAACACTCAGAATAATGCCTGGCACATAGTAAGTGTTCAATGCATGCTAGCTACATTATGAGAATGTCTTTAGCAGACAAAAGCAAAGATGTTCTTAAAAAACTATCATGGGAGAACAGAGAAATATTTGAGGTAGAAGAGGTAAAAGAACAGAAATTGGATGGGAAGCTTGCCTAATCATAAATACTTAAGGTTAGGTTAATTCCAAGGAGACGAGAAAACAAAATTAAACAGCATATTTTAAATGGATAAAAATTAAGCATTTTAACAAAAATATTTAAACTGCATCTGCATATACCATGTGAGCCCTAATGGTGGATGCCGAATTAAAGACCAGTATGAGAAACAGCAAGATCGTGACCTCAAGGGGTCTGTGATCTGTTCAGCTCTCCACGGGAAGTGTCCACATGGACACACTTCGTATCTCCTTCTGTAAACCCAGATTTTCAAATGTCAGGCTTACTTAAGTGAGGTAAAATAATGTTAATTGGCAGTAATAAGCTTTCAAAGTTGGGAGAAAAGCAGGAGCATAAGGGAGCTTTGAAGCAAACGTTCGTGGACTGAATCAAAATAATAAGGTATAAAACTGGGAAAGGGATTTTTTTTTCCTACAAATACTTTTCAGTTCAGTTCAGTCGCTCAGTCGTGTCCGACTCTTTGCGACCCCATGAATCGCAGCATGCCAGGCATCCCTGTCCATCACCAACTCCCGGAGTTCACTCAGACTCACGTCCATCAAGTCGGTGATGCCATCCAGCCATCTCATCCTCTGTCGTCCCCTTCTCCTCCTGCCCCCAATCCCTCCCAGCATCAGAGTCTTTTCCAATGAGTCAACTCTTCGCGTGAGGTGGCCAAAGTACTGGCCGCCATGATTTTTTCTGGTTTTCAAAATCGTTTAGTAGTAAAGACAAACACAATCATTCCCAGCATATTATAACAATGTTTCCCATTATTTTCAGGTTCTCTCTCTCTCTCTCATACACACACACTCTCTCTCTCTCCCCTTCAACAGCTAGGCACCTACCACAGGGTCCTTCACAGTGTCAATCAGCTTAATGATATTTGTTCCACCACGAAGGTTCTCCAGAATCTTAACCTCTCGTTTTATCTTCTTTTTCTTCACTGGCTTAAATACACAAGAGTAATCAGAAGTAAGACTCCTTTTGAAGTTAATAAATAAAACTTTAAAACAATATTTCTATCAAATGGCTATTGCACTATCTTGCACAAGGGCATGTCTAAATTAGAAGAGATTGGGGAAGAAAATGAGGTTTAAGAGGAGCCTGTCCATAAGAATTTTTAAGATTATGTGAAATAATTCACAGACTCATACAGCTTACATGTCAAATCTTTTAAGTAGTTACATTTAGGACACATGAAATTTTGAATGCCTATGTCATACTTTAAAAATAAAATGTTTACTAGTTAACTGCCCAATGGCAAACATTATAGCTCTCAACAGCTGTCTATCATGCACTCATAAATGGAAAAACTGAAACGAACTGGTAAGACACCTGCTCTTCCAACGGGTCGCATGTAATTTTGTCTTCTAGGAGTGAAGACCAGTTCACTGACATCAAGTTACAAACTTGTTTCCCAGCTGCTGGCTCCCGTTTCCTGTCACCACTCCCATTTCCTTAATATCTAGACTCTGAAATCAGCTCAGAGCTGTAAAGCTTCGCAACAGACCCCATTCCTAAAGGAAGAGATGATGGATCACGAAAGGAAAAGACCAACCTCTGACACAGCAGTGACTGCAAACCCCTGCTACCCACTAACCTTTCAATCTGCTGGATAGGCAAAGCGGAAACCTTAATCAAAAATGTCAGCATTATGCATGTTATTTCTTGTCATAAATGGGCTAAAGAGTCTGAAGAATAATTAAAGCAGCTCTAGAAAAATAAGCATTATCACAATCAATTATGCTTCATAAGTACTTAAACAGCAACTAGTATATAGGAAGAAGTCGATAGATGTTAGGTCCATTATTTTCATGTTTCATTCTCACAAAATTCCTATGTAGTAGACTCAGCCAAGTTGAGCTATTTGCAGAAGATCACACAGCTAGTAGTAAAGAGCATGGGCAGGATTCAAATCTAGCCGGCTTGACTCTGCAGGCCTCGCCCTTAGCCACTGTGCTTTCATTTCCCAAGTGTGGCCATGGGAGCATCGTAACTTACGAAGAGGAGTACTGCCTCACCGAGACACTGTTACAACAGCACAGGCATAGACAAAAGACAGCCCAGTGGATTAGCCATGATGGAAAAGATGGAAAAGACTGTGTCTATGTGGTGGCGGCGGCAGTGGGATGGGTGGAAACGCAAGATACACACAAGCCAGAGAAACTACCATCTCTTGCTGGTCACCAAGCTACAGCTTTGAACACCAAACAGAGGAAGACTATAAAGCACAGAACACCTGCGTCACCTGTAAGAGGGCGCTGCACTGAGGGACTGGAGCCTGGCTGCACTCTTCCAAGCCAGCTGCCACAATCGTGCCCACTCCATTTTGTCAGGATTCTCAGCAGAACAGATCTGGCTACTGTGCTTCTTTCTCCATGTCCACTTAGGAATTTGACTATTTCCCTTTTCATAATTACAGAACTCAATACTTTGGAAAAGTGAAGCACTCAAACATCAAACACAAACTTGGTCAGAAAACAGCCAGAGAAGGATATACTACAAAATAAGTAGTCTACAAGCTTTAAAAATGTTTATGTCACGAAACACACAGACTAAACAAGTACTCCAGATTAAAAAAATATGACAACTGAATGTAACGCATGATCTTAGATTTTCCTTTGCTCTACAGAACATTATAAGGACAACTGGCAAATGAGAACAGAGGCTGTAGATGCATCAATATTAATTTTTGATTTTTGATCATGGCATTGAGTTATTTAAGAAATTGCTTTTGTTTTTAGGAAATATAGGAAATTAGGGATAAATAACATACTTTCAAGCACTTAAGTAAAAGAAATATAGTTATATATCAGCACATACATACATATCTGTATGTGTGACACGTGGGTGTATATATATAAAGAGAGAAAAAGATATTTAAGAAATCTGCATGAAAGATACATGGGAATTTTTGCAATTTTTCAGTGGTCTGAAATTTTGTCAAAAAGTTAAAAGAAAAACCAAATGTAACCAGTATATTCAACGTAAGAAAATTCTGGGGGTTTTTTTTGGCCACACTGTGACGCATGTGAGATCTTAGTTCCCTGACCAGGGATCAACCCTGTGCCTTGCCACAATGGAAGCTCAGCATCCTAACCACTGAATTACCAGGGAAGCCCCAACAAATTCTAGAGTTGTCATCCACTCCTGGAAAGTAGTTACAAATCTGTGGGAGTGGCAACAGAGGGAAAAAAAAAAACAATGGCCAGAAGCCTGTGTTCACCAAAACCCTCCTCTCCCTCTAAAAGTGAACAAGTACAAGGTAACCATTAAATAAGCTGCTTCTAGGACAATGTCCCATATAGAGCCTTGCCTTGTTCCGTTATTCAGCAACGTATCAGGCAGGCACCCAGTTCCTGGATAATCCAGTTCAGATGAACATTATCTTTCACTGTGTGTAAAGGTAACTCATAGAACAAGTGAAGCACATTTGACTGCCCAATTGTCACCTGTCAGACTGGGGACAGCAGAACAAATCTGAAGTGGCAAAATGGAGCCACAGTGCAGCTGGAGTCCTCACATACTAAGAAAAGACCAAAAGACTGTAAGGAAAGTGATGAACAGTGCAGGATACTACCCTCCAAAGCAGGGGCACCAAGTCTCTACAGGAATCAGGCTTCAGATAACTCTCCCTAGCCTCAAGTTTACTCCTCTGAACCTGAGACCTCCAGAAGCCGAAAAACCAATGAATGCCCAGATACTTATGACTGTGATGATTTACATTCTATAAATAGAATTCAAGAGAAAAAGTTAGGATTTATAAGGGAGGATCCTTGGCATCTGAAGGAAGACAGACCATGAATTTGTACAAAAATGAGGCTGCTCTGGCCCTCCAGCCCACTGTCCACACTCACTCGCCACCACTGAAGTGGAAAATACATTTCCACCATTTCACATTTCATCTCCATGTTGAACTAAAAGCCCTTCTCTCGCCTACGGTTCATTTATCCCAATTCAGAGAATATCTGGCTCTAACTGAATCAGTTTAGCTATTAACAAAACAACTTATACTCAAAGTCTAGTAAATAAAAAAGCTAAACAAAAGAAATTAAAGTATTAATTCAAGTTTTAATAATAAATGAATTTTGGCATACACCTAAAGAGAGTATTTAAAGGGGAAAAACGCCTTTAAATTTTTCTGTTCAAGAGCTCTGAAAAGAAAGAAAAAAAAGATTTTTTTCAGGTTTCTGCCCTCAGGTGAAGAGTCCTAGGTAGTCAGCAATCTTGGTTCAATGGGATCCAAATCTTGTTCAATGCGGTCCTGGTTCTCTTTCCCTATTCAGCAACATTAAACATTTTAAAACAAAGACCAATTTAGTGATGGCTGCTCAGAAAGACGAAAGTTGATAAAGTCAGTTATCTGTCCTATTTACTTACTCAGAGCTGATCTTTAAAAAGCCGGATCTGAGAATGATTTCAACTGCTAGCATTTAATTGTGACTGAATTTGCAAGCTAATGTCTACTAAAAGGCATTAAGAATTATGACCTCAATAAATCCCAGCAAATATTAACAGGCAAAGTCCTATTTTAATTTCTTTCCAAGCACAACTGAACTGATACATTCAAGGAAGGCAGGAACACAGCTCAGAACCTTCAAACCTGGGATTATTTTTGTTCCACTACCAAATCAACAACTGCCCCACTAAGATTTTAATTTCATCACCTGCAATAAACAATTACAATGAACAATGGTTGTCAGGACTGCAGGATAGAACAGAAAGAATGCTCAGTCTGGATGATGGCTTTTATTTTATTACCCTGGCAGAATCCACTGCAACTGACCTAAATATCAACATTATTTGTGCAGTGTTTATTCTTCACAACAAATTTCCCCCCGATTTTTCAACTCTCATCTTCCCCAATATACGATCAATTTCTTGAGGGCAATTGTTATCCTCAGGATTTAAAAAATTTTTAATTTAAAAGTGAGGCACATAGTAGGCCTTTTGCATCTCACAGAGAGCATGATACAGTCCTTTCTCCTATTGGCTCTGCCCTCTTAGCAAGTCATTAGGATGAGATCTGGAGGTACTGTATGTGTTAAAAACAAAAGTATAAGAACACTGGTCCCTATGATGTCAAACAAGGAAAATAACATTTCACTTATACGTTAAATATGCTGCTGTGGATACAAACCAGAGAAGCCAAGTCCGAGTCCCTATAATAGCTCTCCAGGCTTTCATCTACCCCACATGTCAAGCAGCAACCCACTGACGTCAGGTATTTCCTTCACCTGACGGAACACCTCCAAAAATCATTAGAAACAAATTCCATTTGACTTATAGTGCATGCTCATCCATCTTTCCAGTTCAGTTCAGAACATCCAGCTGATGTCCCATTCGTGCCCCTCACATCTACCAAGATTCTGCAGCAGGGATGGAAGGTCATGAACCCAATGCTTCTATCTCACAGGCCACGGGACCCCGAGCAAGTTGCAGGTTCTCCTGGGTCTTGCTTTATCTGTAAAAACAGGTTTGGGTTCTAATAATGTCTATGCTTCCCTAATGTGATTCTGTTTCACAGGTTGACCACACTCTGAATCTCCGACCCCACACTCACAGCACTGGATACAGCACTGACTCGTTCACAATTTTTAAAATTTGTATTATTTTTAATACTTTAACAATCCTCTTTTTATATCAAGAGACGTATTAGCATTAATGTCTTATTTCACGTAGTGGATGTCTTGGTACACTTGCCTAATAAAGCAAACAGAGGGCAAAAAACCTACCAGCTGAGAAAGTAGAAATAGAAAAAAACATCACTTTCATAAAACCTCCATAGCCACCAGCTCAACTGTGAAGTAACTAAAAAGGATCTGGGATCAATCATCTTTAACACTACCTCCTAACAGTACAAAGTTAAACTTGTATTACTACCACTCTTTGTTTGAAGCTTGATAATTAATTTGGGGGGGGTGGGGACAGGGAACGGACAAACTCTATACGAAGTAATACCAACAGGAAGCCTAAGATGAGGATTTCCAGTACTTGTAGCATGGGTCCAAAAACCTGCACTTTTGTTTTTTAAAATGTGGTATTGCTTTTAACTTCTATTTAGAAAATAGTTGAATTTGCAGCCTCCCAAGGACTTCAAGAAGAGACGAAATCCACACACACAGGTGATACTCACAAAGTGCTAAAAGTTGTCCAAAGTGGCCAGATGCTTTTATTTCTGTGTACGCTCTCCTAAAAGGTACTACAAAAGAACTGAAAAAATGATTTTTCAAAATCAAAAGATGAAACTTTAGGCATGAAAGCGGCTTTCTGCCCTGCTATATTAACCCTTACCATCCCCGCCCCACTTCTCAAAACAACTTCTGTCAAAAAAAGACACAACCTCCCTATTGATTGGGAAGTGTTCTCTGAAGATTTCGGTTTCAGAATCTCAATTCAGGCCAAAAACATTCTGCTCACCAATTTCTAAATTCCTAAAACCTCTTATTAATATTTAGACATCTACTGATGTAAATGAAGAGATAAGAAATTCCTCTGTCATTCATCATCCAACCATTCTCATATGTTGGAAAGCACTGGATGGAAACATTCACCAAAGCAGCAGGCCGTTCCTGTCCTCAAGGAACGTACTCTGTCTCGGTCACCGTGTGCACATCAACACAGAAGTTCCTTCCTGCGGCTGAAATCCAGTAGGCCAAGATGAAGAGCAAGCTCTCTCTGGAGTCCTTCAAATTATGAGCAACTGGCATTCTGTTAAGGAACTAATTTCCCGTGGCCAAACATGACAATAGTAGTATTAGTCATAACTCTGACTTATCTGAATAGGGGCACATAACTTTGGATAAAGGCCCTATTCTTTAAAAAAAAAAAACAAAACACTATTTTTAATCTACTTTAATTCAGCCTGTCGGAAAGAGAAAAGCCAACAATACCATCAGTAGTTTCTTAGCCCATCCTTCAGACAGAAGAAAATCTGGATAGAAATGTCACAGTGCTTTGAAAAACAAAAGTGAGTGTGCTTTTCATCAGCAGAAACAAGGTGGTGTGGGCTGCACCCCGAGAAGGACTTGTGTGGAAAAGATACAAGAAACACTGAGCCAGCTGGAACATCAGGGGGGCCTCCCAAGTCTTATTTCAGAACAATGGAACTTTCTCTGTGCTCAACGTTAAGATCTTACAACCCAATGCCAAAATGAGCAGTAAGAGACAGGGAGAAATAGGAAACAGGAGCCCTGGCTGAGGGTTACTTCAACACAGTGATGTCAGATATGTTTCTCTGTGCCTACATTTCTTGTGGGTTAAATATAAACTTCAGCTTCCATACAGGGTTCCCTAAACATATCCTGTGCATCTTCAGAGCAGGGAGAAAACCATCTAGTAACTGAGGCTACGAAGTTCTCTACAAAGATGACCAAAGAGCAATGTGACGCTTCTCTAACTGAACATACTGTTACTTCCATGTACACCTGAATGTTGTTCCTTTTCAAAAAAGACACCACAGGAAGCTGCACGCTTACTCTAAAGATGCTTACTCTAAAATCACATGAAAGTTTAGACATTTTTCTGAAATTGCTTTAGCGTCAGCAGTTCATTCTTCCAAATGCACAGCAATGGAATGTGGATATTCCTAACTTCAATTTATGCCTTGCTTGCTTCCTAGAGAGATTTTAAGCAGCTTATAGTAAAAACATTTATGCTAATATACTAAGAAAAAAGCTGTATGGCTTTCCCAGGTGACTTCTCTGAAGAAAGCATCTTTTTAAGTATTTATGCCTGTGAAGAAAAACAATAACAAAAAAGATGACATGATTCTGTGGGTGCAATTCATATTTAGGGAAGAGGAGAGTCAAAAACTCCACATTTTCAATATCAGTTCCTCACTTCTTACCCCCAGCATTTCTGACAGCACAAATAAGTAACTTGCCTATTTCTCTCAACCGTAATCCTGTCTCTTCATCACTAGGCTAGGCTGGTACTGAGTATCAGTAGAGTCGCTCATTCTTCTGAAAAGCGATTTTCAGACAGTTCAAGCCTGACCCCTCTTTTTAAATAGGGACACAGCTGCCCTAACTCTACTTAAGATGACAAAAAAAGCTTTTCAATCCTACATTCTTATCCACAGAGCCTCTCCAAAATGGCCATACTGGAACTCCTGTTTGTGTAAAAGTGCTTATATTAATTAGCTCTTTGGTCACCTCAAGATTCCACTAAATGACATGCACACAAGTGAAATAATCTGGCAATAATGAATACCCTTCACAGATTCTAAGAACTATTTTTTAGTCCATCCTGTAAAACATTATCAAAGCTACACAACCAGTTACCTGGAAGAGAATTTAGCCAACTCTTCATACTTCCTAAGATCATATCTCCATCCAAGAGATGACAAAGTGTGTATCTGTTAGAAACTTAGGCTGCTAAACCAGATTCAGGCTGGTTTGTTCCAATCATTATTTTAGCGATTCTAAGTGTACTCTCTACTGCTCCCAACTTCACTTTTACTGGCTGATAAGCAACTATGAACCTCCCTGGCCCTGCTGGCTCACTGTATGTACCCCATCTGAAACGTTTATCACCAAAAGAGAAAAAACAAGCAATTATTCACTGGGGTGTCTCCTTGCACTCAGGCTTCAAACTCCTCTTTGAAGCTACTCTGTTTCCATCTTTCTTTCTGGAATAACAAATTCAGTGCTTAAGGAGCCTTTGTATCAACTGGGCTCTTCATGAAGAGGCTCTACTTGCATGTGAATACCTATTTAGTTTGTAACAAATGGAGGCTCTTTGGAATATTCACTTTGGGAGCCCATAATTACATTTTAGAACAAGGATGTTCCTGAACTACAATGTTTAGATTTGAAAAAGGTCTGTGTGTAAAAAAGTTCAAACAAAAACAGTGTGGGAGGAGTAGCAGAGGGACATGAGGCAGAAGGTTTGTAAAATGAGTTTGTCCTGCTCATTCTAGAATGTGGTTGGAGTAGTTTGTATCCTTCTAACCTGTGAAAAAGAAATTTTAATGCCACTCATAAAACACTCACCTTGAGAATTTTTACCACCACTCTCTCGTTGTTGGTGATGTTAATAGCCTCAAATACTTCACTATACTTTCCTCGACCAAGTTTCCGAACCAGCTGGTAATCATCTTGATTACTGGGAAAGACAAGAAGGACACATAAATGCCAGGACTTGGGGTTAACCAAGCCTATGCCCACTACACATCCTCATCCAGGCGCTTCCATTGATCAAGCACTTGGAAGTGTCTATATACCTCATGCCGTAACTTATTCCCTAAATGAAAGCCACAACATAAACCTGGCTCTTTTCACTGGACGTAGTTCCTAAGTGGTCCCTCATAACTAGGGGGAGACAAGGTGGGAAGGCAGGGGTCTAAGCCAATCTAGAGAGGTGAGCACAGCATCCATCCTGGAGGCTCACAGGTGGCCCTCTGCCCACAGCACCTGCCTTATTACTTCACTCCCGCAAGGTAGACAGCGCCCGCTTTGAGAATCTGGACGTCTTTAAAAAATTTCCTCCCACCCAGCCTCATTTCAAAAACCTCAAAAAGGCAGAGAATTTTAATAGCTCAAGAGGACAGCTGCTGACTTCCCACCCCAACAGAAACCCCAACGCGTGAGAAGGAAGGGCTGCTCCTTCACTTCCACCAGGCTCTGGTCCCTGGATCCCTACACTTGTCAGTAAGAGAGCACTCCCCGGGGTGAGAGGGGTGCGCACGGCTGAGAGGAAGGGACGAGAAGCGGGGAGAGAATATGGTGGGGAGGGTCTGCTTCCCACTCCAGAGCCGGAGGCGCGGGCCCAGCAGGGAGACAGAGCGCAGGGGGCGAGTGCGGTTTGCGGCGGGGGGCGGCCGGGTGGGGGTGGGGGTGCGAGGGCCCGGAGGGGGGCTGCGGCGGCTTTACCCCCAGCTCGGGACGTGAGCTTCATAGTCCCAGTACTCGCGGCTCCTCAGGCTGTTCACCTCCGCGTAGACCCGGGCCCTGCTGCCCGCGGCCGGGCCGGGCATGGCGGGCGGGACCGGGGGGCGCCGCGGGGCGCCGAGGGTGGCGGCGCGGCGAGGGGCGCGGGGCGACGGGCAGAGGAGGCGGCGGGCAGCGGGCCGCCGGAGGAGGAGGAGGAGGAGCGCGGCCGCGGGCGGCCGCGCCAGGCCGGGCCCGCGGGGGCGGGCGGGCTGGGGGGCGCAGGGGGCGCCGGCCGAGCCGGCCCGGCCCTGGAGCGGCCGGCGGAGCGGCGGGGCGGGCAGCGCTCGCGCTCCGCGGCGGCCTCCGCTCGGCTCGCGGCTCCGAGGCGGCGGCGCTGTCGGCGGCACCAGCAGCGGCAGCCGCCGGCCGGGAAAGGGGCAGCGACGGCGGCGGCGGCGAAGAAGGAGGAGGAGGAGGAGGAAACCCGGAAAAGGGGCCGCGCTCACCAGGAGCGGCCGCCGCCCGGCCCGGGTCCGCCCAGGCTCACAGCGCCCCCTGCAGCGCGGGGGGACCCGGCCGGCGGCCCGGCCCCGCCCCGGCCCCGCCCCTCAAGGCCCACTTCCAAATCTCCCCATCCTGGGTCTGGCCCGCCGCGCTCACCGCAGGGTCGACCCCACCTGCAGGCTGCGGCCCTAGAGCCTTATGCCTCGTATACCGTTTTAGGCCTCCCCTAGAGACCCCTGCCCCAGACGCTCTGGCCTCTAGTCATCCAGAGTTTACCCACCCCAACCTCCCGGACGGACCTGTTGTGACCTTTTTGTCACCCAAACTGTTCCCATCAAGTCCCTTCCTAATGACTTGCTCTTAGCTCTCAGAACCGCTCAGTCGTAAGAGTTCCCCTTCCTTCCCAGAGACACGCCGTCTTCCACTCAATGGACCTTGACCTGTCACCCATAGACCCTTGAACCTCAAGACTTGCCCTTCTCTCTCATCTAGCACCTTCCTCATAAAACCCTTCTCATACACTGTCCCCAAAATTTCCTTCCAGAACCTTCCCTAAGACCCCTCTGTATGTTCACATCGGACACTTGGTTAAGCTGGAGTCAGCCAGGTTGCTGGCTGTAAAGCTCCTATTTTTCCCTCCATAATTAATAAGCGATACTTTGAGATCATGTAAATACTGTGGTTTTGTTTGGGACCACAGCAGGAGAGGAATTGTGAGAGTTCTGCCTGTAGGGTTGGGCTGGGGGTTGGGCATGGACTGAGGGTGGCCAACCAAACCTTGGCCTATTTTATTACGTTGCTTTCTAGCCCTGAACATTCTTCTCTCTTTGATCTTCTGGGCCTTTCTTTTGTCTTACTTTCCCATTCCACATGTTTTTTTTTTTTAATCAACACAACTTCCTCGCACAGCCCAGTTTGCTCTGATTCTAATCTTTTTTTCATATTCTATTCTCTAGATGAGACTATGTTTCCTCTTTTTTTTGATATAGTTAAGAGCACAGACAGTGGAGTCAGATCCATCCCAGGTTTGAATCCCAGCCCTGCTACTTACAAGCTCTGTGACCTTGGGCGAACAACTTAACCTCTCTGTGCTGTAGATTTTACAGCATAAAAACTGTAATGGCACCTACTTCATAGGGCTATGGGGAAAATTAGACAAGTTAAACCGTGTAAAAGGGGCTTCCTTGGTTGCTCAGTGGTAAAGAATACTCCTGCCAATGCGAGAGACACGGGTTCGATCCCTGAGTCGGGAAGATTCCCCAGGAGAAAGAAATGGCAACCCACTCCAGTATTCTTGCCTGGGAAATCCCATAGACAGAGGACCCTGATTGGCTACAGTCTACGGAGTCACAAAAGAATCGGATATGACTTAGCAACTCAACAACAACAAAGCATGTAAAACTCTTAAAATCTGAGTGTCTAGCACATGCTACATGCTCAATATTATTAGGATCAGATCAGGACCTTCTCCTGTGACTTTTCCCTCCTGGAGATCACCATGCACCCCTCTTTCAGTTCTTTCTAGCCTCCCAGCTTGGCAGGGTCACCTCCACCCCCTCTACTCCCATCTTCCTGTGCTTGACTCCTTTTTCCTCTTCAAGTCTCAGGTTTCAGTTCATTTTAAATGTTGGAGTTGATACTGCTTTATCTCAGCATCCACCCACATTTTTCAGAAAACTGTGTATTTTGTAGCTAGTTTCCTAGGACATTGTCCTCTTTAAAAACAGCTTGAGAACAAAGACTGAGTAGATACTTAGAGCTGGCTCACCCAGCATTTGCCAGAGCTCAAGGTTTTCATTGAATACAGTGTTGCTGCTGCTGCTGCCAAGTCGCTTCAGTCGTGTCCAACTCTGTGCGACCCCATAGACAGCAGCCCACCAGGCTCCCCGGTCCCTGGGATTCTCCAGGCAAGAGTGCTAGAGTGAGTTGCCATTTCCTTCTCCAATGCATGAAAGTGAAAAGTGAAAGTGAAGGCGCTCAGTTGTGTCTGACTCTTAGCGACCCCATGGACTGCAGCCCACCAGGCTCCTCAGTCCCTGGGATTTTCCAGGCAAGAGTACTAGAGTGGGTTGCCATTGCCTTCTCCGAATACAGTGTTACCCTACTGTATTCATTGAAAACAAAGCGTGCATTAATTACAAAGGGGATCGTGGAGATCATCACTCTAATCATGAATCAAACTTAAATCATCGATAAGGGACCAACTGACCCTCTGATATGAGGCACCAAGAAGGGACACAACATTTGCCCCAAAACTTTAACTTGAATCCAAACTGGGGAGCATTCTGCAAAACAGCACCTGCACTCTTCAAGGTCACTGTCACAAGAGAAAACAAGAAAACAAAACTCCGGAATTATGGGCTCTCGATCAAAGGCGCCTGAGAGAGATAACTAAATGAAGTGTATCATCCTAGATTAAATCCTGGATTTAAAAAAAAGATAGGAAAGGCGGGGGGAGGGAGAAAGGGAAGGAAAAAGAATACAGCTAAAAGGTCAGTACTTACTGGGACGACTGGGGAAATTTGAATATAGGATGTAAATTACATAAAGTATTGTGTCCATGTTAAATTTTGTGAGTGTGAGGATTGCCTTGTTAAGGCGGGTGACTCTCCTCCTGATCTTAGGAGTTACAAGCCAAGTGTTTAGGGATGTGGTAACATAACTTCTGCAATTTACTCTCAGATGATTCTCCAGAAAAACATGGGTTCCTGAGTGCACACGCATACATAGGGAGAGGAGAGAGAATAGGAGAACATGTTGACCATATGTTGACAATTAAAGAGTGTGATTGAAGATTACATGAGTTTGTGATTTTTTGGTACTTTGAAAATTTTCAAAATAAAAGCTGGAAGAAAATGAAGTATTTATGGGTTAAGTGGGCTTTGGAATTCAATTGCCAAACCTGCCAGCCTCTGTTACAGAAGAAGACACAATCGTTCTCAGATTCTTAGTGTAGCCCTAGGGTTTCTTTCTGACAAGTCCCTGTGAACTAGTCTAGACAGAGGTTTTTGATCCTGAGCCTTTGGCTGAATTGCCTAGGTTTTCGGAAACCTGACGCTGTATGCAAATTTGTGCAGCAATGTGTGTGTTTGTGTGTGTATGCGTTTGGGTGTGTGTGCATTCTTTCCTTAGCATCCATAGAATTCTCAAAGGAAGCCATGACCCAAAAATGGTTCCAAGCTACAGGTCTAACTACTAGGTCCAACCCCAGCTGTGGCCCCATTCCTCACCTCCACCCTGGCCCACCTCTGGCCCCACCTACCGTCTCTGCACCTGCCTTTCAACCCTCACCGCCTAATGCACACCCATTTCACGTAACCTGCTCCCACACCTGTGGGATGTCTGAAGACTCACCCACACAACAGTCTGGTGCAACATGCCCTTGGATTTGGCTGACACTTCGCTAACTCAGCTCTGAAACCTGCAGTCAGCCCTCCCATGGCCAAATGGAATATGCATTTGTGGTTTCTTGTAGGTAGGTTGGGCACCCAGTGGACTTGGTAGAGAGACCCATCTCCTCTCTTTCCTGCTGGTTTGCTGTGCAGCGTGCTTGGTGTCAAATAAGATGGGCAACTGGAGATGGTACCAGTGCAGCTCTTACTGAAGGAATAAGACTCACTTGGGTATGGAGAAGGACAGGCTAGTGTCTTTGCAAGGGTGGCCAACAGGGAAAGGACATTCCATGAACCTGAATTGACTTCCCCTAATTACTCTGTGTGTGGGGGCTTGGGGATGAGTCTAATTCAGGGTTACACAAGGGAGAATGAAAGAGAGCATCTTGAATCAACAAGCCCAAGAATTTTGTACCAGCATCTGTGCCCCTAAATTCTATCCAATACTAAAAACTAACCCCCAACCCTCCAAATTTAAAAACCATCATAGGAACACTTTCTGTCTTCACAAAGCTTATTTCCAAAATATTTGAGAGGTTTACAGGCATTTATGCTATATTGCGGGCTTCCCTAGTAGTTCAGAGGTTAAAGTGTCTGCCTGCAATGCAGAAGACCCGGGTTCGATCCCTGGGTTGGGAAGATCCCCTGGAGAAGGAAATGGCAACCCACTCTAGTATTCTTGCCTAGAGAATCCCATGGACGGAGGAGCCTGGTGGGCTACAGTCCACGGGGTCGCAAAGAGTCGGACACGACTGAGCGACTTCACTTTCACTATGCTATATTGCTGGTTCTAAGAACCTAGCCCAGAAAATGATGAAAATTATGAGCAGAGAATTATTAATAGTATTGAAATTTTGTGTGTTCAACATCATTGAATCCTGCAAAAACTGCCAAGCTAAAAACTGACAGGACTGTATGGTATGTGAATGATATTTCAAGAAAACTGTTTAAAAATCCAGTGAGATCGGAGCTATTGTAAGGATCTCTTTTTTTGCAGTTGTGGAAACCATAACTCCAATGACATGGATAATTGAAGCAGAGCCTGGATTTGACCTCTGGTCTTTCTAATCACCAAGTCCATTTCTTTAACTCATTTAAAATTCAGTATATGTCCCCAAAGACCTAAAGGTGTTTATCATGAAAATCATCATCTTTACGGACTTTCTCGGTGGTCCAGGGGTTGCTGCTGCTGCTAAGTCGCTTCAGTCATGTCCGACTCTGTGTGACCCTATAGACGGCAGCCCACCAGGCTCCCCCTTCCCTGGGATTCTCCAAGAAAGAACACCGGAGTGGGTTGCCATTTCCTTCTCCAATGCAGTCGTGTCCAACTCTTTGAGACCCCATGGACTGCAGCCCACCAGGCTCCTCCGTCCATGGGACTTTCCAGGCAAGAGTACTGGAGTGGGGTGCCATCAGTCCAGGGGTTAAGACTCCATATTTCCAAAGGAATGGGTACAGGTTTGATCCCTGGTTGGGGAGCTAAAATCTCACATGCCTTGGGTCCAAAAAACCAAAACATAAAACAGGAGCAATATTGTAACAAATCCAATAGACATTTTAAAAAATGTTGTGTGTATGGTAGTCACTCAGTTGTGTCCAACTCTTTGGGACCCTACGGACTGTAGACCACCAGGCTTCTCTGTACAGGGACTTCTCCAGGCAAGAATACTGGAGTGGATTGCCATTCCCTTCTCCAGAGGAACTTCCCCACCCAGAGATCGAAATGTGGTCTCCTGCATTTCAGGCCGATTCTTTACCATTTAAGCTACAGTAAAGTACTAAACTAGAATGAAGGTGAGTGTAGTGTTAGTCACTTAGTCGTGTCTGACTCTTGGTGATCCAATGAATTGTAGCCCTCCAGGCTTCTCTGTCTATGGGATTCTCCAATCAAGAATACTGAAGTGGATTGTCATTCCCTTCTCCAGAGGATCTTCCTGACCCAGGGATCAAACCCAGGTCTCCTGCATTGCAAGCAGATTCTTTACCGGTTGAACTTCAGGGAAGTACCATTTAAAAAATGGCCCATGTTTAAAAAGAAAATCTTAAAGAGAATTATCATCTTTAAAGTCATGAAAATGTAGACCAGCCTACAGATCCCAACTGGGGCAACCGATTAAATAAACAGTGGTGTGTCCCTACAGTAAAATATAGGCATCATTAGAAATTACGATTATCAGGGATTTTTAGTGATGACAAAAATTTTATTATATAAGGTTTTTTAAAACTTACACAAGTAATTGTGATAGCAGAAAAATACCACCATCCCTGCCTTGTTCCCCAAAGAGATCTACTTTCTAATCTCTGTGACCTGTGAACATGTGACTATGTTACTTTACACGGAGAAAGTCTTTGCAGATGCAATTAAAGGATTCTGAGATGGGGAGATTATCCAGGATTAGCCAGGTGGGCTTAATGTAATCACAAGCGTCCTGATAAATGAAAAAGAGAAGCAGGAGAGTCAGTCAGGTAGATGTGAAGATGGAAGCAGAGGTCAGAATGATGGAATTGCTGGCTTGAAAGGTGGAGCGGTCCACGAGGCAATGATTGCAGTCAGCCTACAGACTGGAAAAGGCAAGGAAATGGATGCTTACCTAGCACCTCCAGAAGAAAGGCAGCCTTGATTTTAGTTCAATGACCCCCATTTCAAACTTCTGACCTCTTGAACTATAATAGACCTGTGTTGTTTTAAGCCATCAGGTTTGTGGTAATTTGTTGTAACAGCAACAAGATGCTCATAACTCAACAAGAAACTCTACAAGAAACAGTAGAATATAGTTACTAAATATTCCTCAAGAAACTCATTCAGCAAAGTCAAAAGTGAACAGTGTCTTCTTTCTCTTCCACACTCCCACAGTTTGATGTGTTTCCTTCTAGGCCTTTTTATCTTCAGTTCAATTCAGTCACTCAGTCGTGTCCAACTCTTTGCGATCCCATGAACTGCAGCACGCCAGGCCTCCCTGTCCATCACCAACTCCCGGAGTTCACTCAAACTCATGTCCATCGAGTTGGTGATGCCATCCAGCCATTTCATCCTCTGTCGTCCCCTTCTCCTCCTGACCCCAATCCCTTCCAGCATCAGAGTCTTTTCCAATGAGTCAACTCTTTGCATGAGGTGGCCAAAGTACTGGAGTTTCAGCTTTAGCATCAGTCCTTCCAATGAACACCCAGGACTGATCTCCTTTAGGATGGACTGGTTGGATTTCCTTGCAGTCCAGGGGACTCTCAAGAGTCTTCTCCAACACCACAGTTCAAAAGCATCAATTCTTCTGCGCTCAGCTTTCTTCACAGTCCAACTCTCACATCCATACATGACCACTGGAAAAACCATAGCCTTGACTAGACGGACCTTTGTTAACAAAGTAATGTCTCTGCTTTTGAATATGTTATCTAGGTTGGTCATAACTTTCCTTCCAAGAAGTAAACGTCTTTTAATTTCATGGCTGCAGTCACCATCTGCAGTGATTTTGGAGCCCCCCAAAATAAAGTCTGACACTGTTTCCACTGTTTCCCCATTTATTTGCCATGAAGTGATGGGACCAGATGCCATGATCTTAGTTTTCTGAATGTTGAGCTTTAAGCCAACTTTTTCACTCTCCTCTTTCACTTTCATCAAGAGGCTTTTGAGTTCCTCTTCACTTTCTCCCATATAAGGGTGGTGTCATCTGCATATCTGAGGTTACTGATATTTCTCCGGGCAACCTTGATTCCAACTTGTGCTTCTTCCAGCCTAGTGTTACTCATAATGTACTCTGCATATAAGTTAAATAAGCAGGGTGACAATATACAGCCTTGACGTACTCCCTTTCCTATTTGGAACCAGTCTGTTGTTCCATGGAACATGGAATATAGCATATGCTTTTCTGCTTTGCTTTGCACCAAAGTGTATGTACATATTTTGCAGGTAAATTCCCAGTCTTGTAACAACTGTGTAGAAAAGGGACTGCAAGGAGATACATTAAGTTCCTTTGAGTCTTGTAATCATTTATTTATATAATTGAAGAAATAACTAATGTTTAGTGGCTGTTGGCTTACCTTGGCCTTTCTCCCAATGCGTATGGGTTAATGGGAGCTTTTCACCAGTTGGGAGGTTGTAATGAGGTGGGGAGGCTTCCTGGTGGCTTAGACAGTAAAAAATCATGCCTGTGATGCAGGAAATGCAAGAGACAAGGGTCCCATCCCTGGGTCGGGAAGATCCCCCGGAGAAAGGAATGGCAACCCACTCCAGTATTCTTGTCTGGAAAGTCCCATGGACAAAGTAGCTTGGCAGGTTGCAGCTCATAGGGTTGCAAAGAGTGAGACCCTGACTGACTGACTTAACATGCATGCACGGGCTGAACTCTGGTAATAGCCACCACATCCCCTGGCAAGACCACTGTACTTCACAAACATTTATCCTCATCTGGGCAAACAAACTGCTCTTCCAAATTGTCCAGAATTACCATCAACTCCCACCTCTCATCCATCACCAAGTCCAGCTGGCAGCTCACTTCCACCATCCTGTCTTGATTTAAGGCTGAATCATTTCCTCCTTAGCTTTTCTGTGGGTCCTTTTCTGCAGCCATTTCTTGGTTGTCAGGCTTACCATGTACTAACCAGTGTGTGTGTGTGTGTGTGTGTGTGTGTGTGTGTGTGTGTGTGTGTAGGAGGGTCCTTAACCTGGGTCAGTGTGCTAGAATTCAGTGGGTTCAGAACCTTGGGTAAAAAAAATTACATCTTTATTCACTAACATCTAAATGAAATTTAGCATTGCCTTCCGTTATGGATGAAGTAAGAAAAACAAAAGTAAAAACAAACAAAGCACGGTAGTATTAGTGGTCCCTGCGAGTTTGTCGCCTGTGGAAATCCCAGATATGTGTTTGTTACTTTACAGTTGGTCTTATTTCAAATGAGAAAAGTTTGCTCTCCAGAAGGACCAGCTGTTCTGAAT
Organism: Bos mutus; assembly: GCF_027580195.1. NCBI lineage: Eukaryota > Metazoa > Chordata > Mammalia > Artiodactyla > Bovidae > Bos > Bos mutus. Next base: position 36,576,512 of record NC_091634.1, on the reverse strand, counting down.
GTTGGAGGCAGAAGGATCTGGTGGAATCCTCCTGACTTTGGACTTTTCCCCTTGGATTCCAGTCCCTACTCTGCCACCATGACGCCTCTGTTTAGAAGACTCTGAACCTGAGATTTGATACTTTTTATTTCCCCTAATAGATTCTAGGGGATATACCCTGAGGAATAAGAAAAACACACACACACATAAACCAATAAAGAAGCAACTAAACGAACAGGTGATGTACTTGCAAGCTTTACTTTTTGTTTTAGAAAGGACATCGTTTTCCGGATGCTTGAGGAAGCCTTCCTCTGTTTGACTGGACAATGACACGGAAAGCCCAAATGCTAGTATTGGGCTGACCCTGTGAATGGAGGGGCTGCCACCTCTGCCGCTCACAAGAGCACAACGTACAACAGAGGTTCCTGCGGATGGATTTCCAGCCCCAGAAAGCGCAATCCAGGCCCATGAGGAAAATCACAACTCCACACCCCTAACTGGGGACCAGTCTGTTCACTGAAAAAGTGGAAGAGGAGACCCAGACCACAGGGAGAGAGACAGGAGGGAGAAGGTGGCCCTGGTGGCAAGCACAGCAGACACCTGTGGCATTGCTGGAACCATCGTGGAGTCAGGCAGGGACTCACCCGAATTAGCTCAAGAATTGGTTACTTCTGCCAACACCATAATCCTTAGACCCTCGTCCTAATTTTCCATTTCCCCACTAATATCCTTTAGGGCAAAAGGATCTCCTCCAGGACCCCATGTGGCATTTCAGTTCAGTTCAGTCACTCAGTCATGTCTGACTTTTTGTGACCCCATGGACTGTAGTGTGCCAGGCCTCCCTGTTCATCCTCAACTCCCAGAGTTTACTCAAACTCATGTCCATTGAATCAGTGATGCCATCCAACCATCTCATCTTGTGTCGTCCCCTTCTCTCGCCTTCAATATTTCCCAGCATCAGGGTCTTTTCAAATGAGTCAGCTCATTTTTTCAAGTTGAGACATAAAGGACATATACTGAGTCTTGATAACATCCATTGCCATACAGTAACTATTGTCATGGTTCTTTAATCTCTCTCAGTTGAGGACAGTTCCTCAATTTCTTCTAGAAAATTATAGGCCAGTACTTTTGTAGCTTGATCCTCACTTGGGGGTTATTTGATATTTATTCATGATTTGATTCAGATAGTGTAGGCTTGACAGAAATATTGCAGAAATAATGCCACGTTCTTATAGCACCCATTCGGGTGACGTATCATTTCTATTGTCCTGTTTGCTGTTGCTGTTTAGTCGTTAAATCATGTCCAATTCTTATGCTACCCCATGAACTATAGCCCATCAGGCTCCTCTGTCCATGGGATTTCCCAAGCAAGAATGCTGGAGTGGGTTGCCATTTCCTTCTCCAGGGGATATTCCTGATCCGGGATTGAACCTGAATCTCTGCATTGTGAGGCGGTTCTTTACCACTGAGCCACCAGAGAAGCCTATCGTCCCCTTAACCTGAGGTACTAACTTCAGTCCCTTGCTTATCATGGTGTGTGTGCTCAGTTGCTAAGTTGTGTCCAACTCTTTGCAATCCCATGGACTATAGCCTGCCAGACTCCTCTGTCCATGGAATTTTTCAGGCAGGAATACTAGAGTGAGTTGTCATTTCCTTCTCCAGAAGATCTTCCCAACCCAGAGATCAAAACAGAGTCTTCTGAGTCTTCTGAATTGGAAAGCGGATTCTTTACCACTGAGCCAACTGGGAAGCGATTATCATGGTAGTGTCTGCCAAATTTCTCCACTATAAAGTCACTCTTTTTACCTTTTTAAGGGATACATATTCTATAGGGAAGTGTTTTGAAAACTGTAATTATCCTGGTCCTCATCAGACTTCCCATTTGTTTCTTTATATTGATATGAAGGAAATGGCAACCCACACCAGTATTCTTACCTGGAGAATCCCATGGACTGTAGACTCTCAGGCTCCTCTGTCCATGGGGTCACAAGAGTTGGACACGACTTAGTTTCTAAACCACCACCATTGGTATGAATTCATAATCCATAGATTTCTGTTTTATTTATGAGTTATAATCAATTCTTGTCATTAGTTATTTTGGTGTTAAGACTGTCCCTTATTTGGCTAGTAGGAGTTCCTTCAAGCTGGTGCCTGTATCCTTTTGGAGTTCCATCATCCTTTGAGCACTTTCTTATTTTTTGGCACCAAAAAAAAAAAAAAAATGTTCCAAGTGCATCTTATACTTTCCCCGTCCCAGGCCAGGACACCTGGAATTTCTCCAAGGTGTCCTGATTCCTTTTAGTGGAGAAGAGTATTTAGAAACCAAGATCTGGGTGCAATGTATGCTCATTCTTTTTGGAATGAGCCTTCTCGGGTGGACTGAACTATATAATATATATATTCTATATATATGTAAAATGTGTGTGTGTGTGAGAGTACGTACATGAGTGCACTCACATCCACACACCTTCTATATTTATTTCTCTCTATATCTGTGTATATTGGAAACCATGAGTTAGGACTCCCTGCCTCCATTGCAGGGGGCATGGGTTGGATTCCTGGTCAGGGAAACTGAGATCCAGAAAGCATAAAACAAACAAACAAAAAGAATAAAGTAGAACATTTGTATGCAAAGCGCTTAGCACAATGTGGATTTCTCCATATCTCCAATTCCAGTCTAACACCATAGAATTCATCCTAGTTTTCCCCCTTCTCCATTCGTAACCCTCTTTTTCTGACAGCGGGCAACTTGGTATATGCAGGCCATTTTAGATGGAGGAGGGAGTGGTAAGAAAGGTCTCTCTGAGGAGGCAACATTTACGCTGAGACACGAAGATGCTGGGAGTGTTGTAGGCAGAACGCTGCAGTCCTTGTTGTGAGCAGAAGCCCACGGGTGTGTCTGAGGAGCAGCTGGAGTCCTGTAGGTGAGTCAGTAAGCAGATGACATCCGCCAGGTAAGAGGGCCTAGTTCAGGTAGCAGCACCCTGTGTGGTGAAGACTTCGATTTTTATAGTAACTGAGATAGGAAGCCACTGGAGCATTCTGCATGCAGGAGAGGAATCTTTTTAAAAGGGTTGCTGTGACTGAAAATATGGAAGCCGGGAGCCCAGTGGGAGACTCCTGCAATAAACCAATGGGTGAGCTACGGGGCTAGGAAGGTGGTGAGGAAAGGTCAGATTCCAGAATCATTTTTCAGGGGGAGCCAACGGAATCTGTAATAAATTAGATGTAGCATGTGGGGTGTGAGAGATCGGTGGTGGCATATGGTGCTCCATAAGTGCTTGTTAGGAAATGAATCAGTAGGAACCTCTCTTGGTGGTCCAGTGGTTAGGACTCCCTGCCTCTACTGCAGGGGGCATGGGTTGGATTCCTGGTCATTTCGGGATTCCTGAGATCCCGAAAGCATAAAACAAACAAAAAAAAGAATAAAGTAGAACATTTGTGTGCAAAGCGCTTAGCACAACGTGGAACATATAATAAACTAATCGTGATCACATGTTTTAATCAGTTGATGAATGGAGGTGCAAACTTACCCAGGAGGCTTCTTATTCCAACTCTGGCCCCATCCTAGCCTCCAGCAACCTTACCCCTGGAACACAGCTACCCCTTTCAACCTGTCCCTCCCCACCCTTCCCAGTGAGTCAAAACTCCCACTTCCTCTGAGCCATGTCTCTGCAGGATGTGGGTGAGCATCTGATAAACTAATAATTCACAATAAGGTATTGATATCTAGCGAGATGCCTACTCCTCCCAGAAGCATTCACATTTTCTAAAAGGTGGCAATTTATTTACTAAGCACTGGGTAAGGGTGGAGTCTCTGACAGCATAGCAGGGTGTTGAAGGAGGTCATTTTGTTCTGGCCAGTACTCAAAGGACAGCTTATAGAGGTCTGGGGTTTCCTTGAAGGGGTCCAGCCCAGGGCCAGCCTGCATTCCTCCCCTCTTTTGCCTCCCACAACAACCTGGGTATTTCCCGCCTCCATTTACCACAAGAACCACTTGGCTAGAAGACCACAAGTTCTAAGTGCTTTCCCCAAGATGGTCAGGGCTTGGTTTAGCTGCCCTGGCCCTTCGGGAGCCCCCATCTGTGGGATGGCTCAGCAGGGTGGTCTTCACTCATCAGGCTCCTCTCTCCAAGAGAGACTTAAACCTTGAGGTCACTGGGCTGAAGTCCTGATTGTTTGCAAAATTGGTTTCTGAGCAAGGCTGGTTTAAGAGGCCAGACCACAAAAGCACAATGAGGTACCATTTCAGACCCATTGGTGAAACTGAATAATCAGAGTTCAATCCATTACACCTGTAACTTGCCTTCACCAATCAAGGTAATTTGTTGCTACAAAATCCCTTGCATGTCATTCAAGTTGCACGTAGCCCAGGCCCAGACAATAAGATTTTTGCTGGAGTTGTTTCCCAGGAACTTGGAGTCAGCTGTGTTTAGTTAGAGCTGAGCAGGTTAAGACTGGATGGGACTGTTAGGGGAAGCACACTGATTGAAACCACCCACCCTGGCCAGGCACCATAGTAACCATTTGCATGACTTGTTTTACGACAGGAGGTCCTGGTAAGGAACATGGAACTGATAAGCCTCCACCAACCAGAAAAGTTTGGGAAAGATCAAAAGGAGACACCACGTGTCTGACCACCTCCCAGAATCCTTCTCTCTGGCATCCATCTTGGCTGAACAAGGAGTGCACCACCAGGAAGGACTCTGAGTCAGAATGACTGGCTAAAGACAACCCAGAAACTAATCCCATCACCGTAAAACCCAGGACTGCAAGCCATGTGACAGAGCTGTTCTCCTGGGTTCCCTTACCCTACTGCTCTCCACTGGGATGCCCTTTCCCAATAAAATCTCTTGCTTTGTCAGCACATGTGTCTCCTCAGACAAGTCATTTCTGACTGTTAGACAAGAGCCCAGTTTTGGGCCCTGGAAGGGGTTCCCCTTCCTGCAACAGGACCGCTGATCCTCCAACTGAGTGTGCGCGAGTTTCTGCTCAGTGACCTTTTGATGTCAGATGGCCAAAAACTCCACCCTTAGATCATGTTAAGTGCCTCCATTTTTTTCCTTTTTATTTAGTTTTTTCTTTTCCATTATGGTTTATTACAGAATATTGAATATAGTTTCCTGGGGTATACAGTAGGATCTTGTTGTTTATGCATTCTAAATATAATTGTTTGCATCTGCTCATTCCAAACTCCCAATCCAATCCTCCTCCCAAACTCCCAATCCAATCCTCCTCGTACCCTCTAAACACCTCTATCTTTGAACATGCATCCCACGAAGAAGCATGTAGCTCAGATAGATCTGCATGGAACACCAATTACCTCACCTTTTCCCTTCCTCTTTTCCCTGTTCCTAAGACCGACCTGCTTCTTTATCCCATAAATATCCCAAGCCCGTCTCTGGTGAGGAGGCAGATTTGACACTCGTTCTCCCATCTTCTTGCTTGGCTACCTCATAAATAAACCCTTTCTTTGTGGTAAAACTCGGTATCTCAGTGTTTGGCTTATTGCATGCTGGGCAGATGAACCTGCCTAGGTAATACCGCTGCTGCTACTGCTGCTAAGTCGCTTCAGTCGTGTCCGACTCTGCGCGACCCCATAGACAGAAGCCCACCAGGCTCCCCAGTCCCTGGGATTCTCCAGGCAAGAACACTGGAGTGGGTTACCATTTCCTTCTCCAATGCGTCAAAGTGAAAAGTGAAAGGCAAGTCACTTAATCGTGTCCTACTCTTAGCGATCCCATGGACTGCAGCCTACCAGGCTCCGCCATCCATGGGATTTTCCAGGCAAGAGTACTGGAGTGGGGTGCCATTGCCTTCTCCCAGCTAGGTAATACTAGGATGGCTTTAATCAAAAAGACTGGTAATAACAAGTGTTGACAAGGATGTGGAGAAATTAGAACTCTCCTACACTGCTGGTGGGAATGTAAAGTGGTGTAGCCGCTTGGGAAAACAGCTTGGAAGCTCCTAAAAATGTCAGGTATAAAGTTACCATATGTTCCAGAAATCATACCTCCAGGCATATGCCCAAGAGATTAGGAAACATGTGTTCACAAAAAAACTTGTAATTAAATTTTATGGCAGCATTTTTCATAAAATCCAAAAAATGGAAACAATTCATGTTCATCAACAGATTAAAATGTGATCTATCTCTCCAATGGAATACAATTTGGCAATGAAAAGGAATGAAGCTCTGACACAGGGTGTGACATTGATAGACCTTGGAAATACAATGCCAAATTAAAGAAACCAGATACAAAAAAACTCACAGGTTGTATGATTCCATTTACAGAAAATGTCCAGAATAGGCAACTACATAGAGATAGAATGTAGACGACTGTGTGCCAGGAGCTGGGAGGCATGGGGAGTGATTGCTAATAGTATAGGGTTTCTTTGTGGGGTGATAAAAATGTTTTAAAACAATGCACAATTCTGTGAATAAACCAAAAAACATAGAATCGTGCACTTTTTAAATTTTTATGGCCATACCATTTTTTGGGGTTGTAGAATCTTAGTTCCCTGACTGGAGATTAAAACTGTGCCCTCTGCAGTGGAAACATGGAGTCTTAACCACTGGACCAGGAGGGAAGTCCCTGGAATTGTACACTTTAAATAAGTAAGCTATATCTCAGTAAAGCAGTTTTATATATGTATATTTATCTCTTCCTTTTTTATTTTTTATATTATGAAAGTGCACATTTACAGAAGACTTGGAAAATACAGAACAAAGTTTAGTTCCACTATACATTACAATTATTTTTTAAAGTAGATAAATTAAGAGTTTTAGTTGGAGTTTCAATATCGAACTCTCAACAAGTAATGGAATGAATATACAGAATCGTAGAAGGATATGCTGCTACTGCGAAGTTGCTCCAGTCGTGTCCGACTCTGTGTGACCTCATAGACGGCAGCCCACCGTCCCTGGGATTCTCCATGCAGGAACACTGGAGAGGGCTGCCATTTCCTTCTCCAATGCATGAAAGTGAAAAGTGAAAGTGAAGTTGCTCAGTCGTGTCTGACTCTTAGCGACCCCATGGACTGCAGCCCACCAGGCTCCTCTGTCCATGGGATTTGCCAGGCAAGAGTACTGGAGTGGGTTAGGGTTATAGTAGACCTTAAAAGCATCATGAACCAAGTCAACATAATTAAGATCTATACAATTTTCACACAATAGGCTACAAATTCTATTCAAGCTCCTATAGATCATAGACTAGGAGACACTGAAACATATCCAGGGACATAAAACAAGGGACAACAATTTCATGGTCTAAAGGCATTGGAATCATACAGAGTCTCTTCTTGTATAACTGTGGAATTATGTTAGAAATCAATGTCCAAAGATATTTGAAAATAGCATCTCTATATATTTTTAATGCAAGTAAGAAAGGAAGAAGGAATTCCCTGGCAGTTCAGTGGTTAGGACTCTGCGCTTTTCGCTAGCAGGGTCCAGCTTCCATCCTTGATCAGAGAAAACTAAGATCCCACAAGTCCCACAGGATAGCCTAAAAAACAAAAAAAATGAGCATATTAAATCAAAGTATAGGATGACATGTTAAAGAAAAAGAAGGAAGAAGAAAGAGAGAGAGAGGGAAAGAAAGGAAGGAGTGAGCCATATTGACTAGGAAATCTTGCCATATACAGCAGTTCATTGGAAATACCCAGGTCCCTGGGGACTGGTCTTACCTCTCTAGAATGTGGATGAATAGGAGGAAGATGAGAGATTCCAAGGGGACCAAAGAATCCATGGCCACTTTCCCTTAGGGAAATACTGTGCAGGGTTTGCTTGGGGAACCAGGGTAACGAATAGGGATATTAAGAAAAATTACCCCAAACTCGGAAATCGAGCAAAAGGAGGACTGCATCTCCTTTCAGCTCATGCGGGAGCATTATCTAACCAACCACCTCTGAACTATTTCACTATCTGGAAGATGTAAGTTTGTTCAACTTAAACTTTCCTGTTGCTTGGATCCCACGTTCTATAAAGTTGTTTGTTAACTTGAAGAATTCGGTAGAAATGCAAATAATTTTTGCCTGGTAGAAAAGATAACCCCAAAGGTCACAGTTTTATTGCCCTGTAGAATAGTGATTAATGTTGTCTCTAAGCAGTAAACTGATTTTAGCATGTCTTTTCTGATGGACTAGATAACCCCTTTTAGTCTGATTCCTCTTTGAACCATCTTTCCCCATGCTGCTGTTTCCCTCACTAACAAATTCAACATATCTTGCGTGCAGCTCATTTGTATGAGTCGTGTTTTGAATGTTCTTAAAGTTATACTTTAACAGGGAACAGAGGTCATTTTCTGTATTTAAAAAAATGATATGGACATGTGGTCACCTTAATCAGTATAAACCCATCAGAACTTGAATAGTAAGGAGTAGCTCTCTGGATGTAGGAGCAGAGAGTGATGGCAAAGCACTTTTAAAAAATTATTTATTAATATTTGGCTGTGCTGGTCTTAATTGCAGCACATGAGATCTAATTCCCTGACCAGGAGAAGGGCGCAAGGAAAACCACCAAAATTATGTTATCAGTGTATCTGAGGGAGCCTGAAAGGAAAATTTTAATTTTCTTTTCTGGGCTTTTCAGTATCTTTCCACTTCCAGTCATAAATATGTATTACATTTGAAAGTTTCTCAAAGTTATTTAAAAGAAAACCCGCACATAAACTTAATAGAAAAAAATCTGGGAATAAATGAAGAGAAATTCACCCTTTATCTGGGCACCCAGGAGAATGGCAGGCTGAGAATATACAGACTTTCTCCTTGAAAAAACTCCAATACTTTGGGCACCTGATGTGAAGAGCCTGATGCTGGGAAAGATTGAAGGCAGGAGGAGAAGGGGGCAACAGTGGGCAAGATGGTTGGATGGCATCGCCGACTCAGTGGTCATGAGTTTAAGCAAACTCCGGCAGACGGTGAAGGACAAGGAAGCCTGGCCTGCTGCAGTCCATGGGGTTGCAAACAGTTGGACAGGACTGAGCGACTGAACAACCACCTCAAAAATCATAAATAATTGGTTTTACCAGAAACAAAGGAAGCAGAAACAGCTAAGTGGGTCACTCGTTGCTAAGAGAACTTCAGGTCGGTTTTGAGCTGAGGGTGATTTTGCCCCAGGGAACATTAGGCAAAGTGTGGAGACATTTCTGCTTGTCATAACTGGGGGTGGTGGGGGGAGGGTGGTGTGTGTGTGTGGAGAAATGCTACTGGCACCCAGTGGGCAGGGGCCAAGGATGCTGTGACATATCCTCCAACTCACAGACCTGCCCACAACTAAGAATTCTCTGATTACAACTGGAATTGTGCCCAAGCTGAGAAATCCTGGTTTTTAATAAAAAACCCGGGGGAGAAAAAAACAAACAAACAGGATCTGGGGACTTCTCTGGTGGTCGAGTGGTTAAGAATCTGCCTGCCAATTCAGGGGATGCAGGTTTAATCCCTGGTCCAGGAGGATCCCACATGCCACGGATCAACTAAGCCTGTGCACCGCAACTACTGAGCCCACCCACTCTAGAGTCCACGCTCCGCAGCAAGAGAAGCCACTGCAATGAGAAGCCCTCATACCGAAACTGGAGAGTAGTCCCTGCTCTGCGCAACTAGAGAAAACCCACATTCAGCAACAAAGACCCAGCACAGCTCCCCCCCGCCAAAAAAAGCTCCCCGGGTGCAGTTAGAGTTGAGAACCATTGCTTGGCAAGAAAAAATACTTCCACAGTCAGAGTAAACAGAGTACTGACTTAACCAGAAAATTGTCATGTAACTATATGGGAAGGACAAGGAGAGGGGAGGCAAGTAGGTAGGTAGGGTGCATATAAAGCAAGAAATCTGCATCTACTACCATAGGAAGGCAGCAGGTCATATTGGTAAATCAGGAAATAGAACATAAGCATCTTGTTTATAAATATGCAGTTAAACACCAGAAAAACAGCTGGAAGAGGAGTAAGTCATTTTCTCAGAAGCGCAGGACTCCGGAACAGTGGGTTTGTGGAGGTGTGAGGGCAGTGGGGTAAGGAATGCTTACTGACTTTTGCTATACGGTGGCACTAGTGGTAAAGAGTCCGCCTGCCAATGCAGGGGGAGACACAAGAGACATGGGTTTGATCCTCAGGTTGGGAAGATCCTCTGGAGGCGGAAACTGTTGCCCGCTCCAGTATTCTTGCCTGAAAAATTCCGTGGACAGAGGAGCCTGGTGGGCTACAGTCCCTGGAGTCACAAAGAGTCGGACATGACTGAGCATAGTGCAGATAAACATTGTTTCGTGGTTCAGCCGCTAAGTCGTGACTGACTCTGCAATCCCATGGCCTGGAAATCCCAGGCTTCCCTGTCCTTCACTATCTCCCGGAGTTTGCTCACTCACGTGCATTGAGTTGGTAATGCCATCCAATCCTCTCATCCTTTGTTATTTAATTTTTAATATCATTAACATGCATGAATCTGATCAAAATTTTTAAAAATAACTTTTATAAAGGGACAGAAGAAAAAATTGGGAGCCACCCAAGTATCCATGTACAAGAAGAGGCTGAATGAATTGTGATATAGCATTGAATGGACTACAAGAACGAGATAGCTGGGTAGGTCCTGACACGGCTGGATCTTTAAGACTCAGCATGACTGTGACTAGCAAAGACTAAGTATGATATGCCAGCATTTACGTAAAACACACGCACACAAAATAGAGCTATGTATTTCCCATGAGAATAGAAATACGTACAAATAAAAGCACAAAGAGAAAAGTAGGGAAGAATACACTTGGAAGAGGTCACAGGCATAACACCTGGGCCATGCAGAGTGGACTCAGACGGGGGATACAATTCAAGGCAGATTTTGTTCTGTTTCTTCTTTTTTTCTCAAAGAAGGTAAAATTTTGTGTTACTTGTAAAATTAAATTTTAAAAGTTGAATAGACATTAAGAGAATAAGAAAATAAGCCATAGGTTGGGAGAAAATATTTACAAAAGACACATCTGATAAAGCAATGTTATCCAAAATTTATAGAGATTCATATCTACTGCAGCATTATTTACAATAGCCAAGACATGGAAACAATCTAAGTATCCATCAACAGACTAATGGATAAAGAAAATGTGATACATATATGTATATGTGTGTATATACGTATATAGAGTGTGTCCAACTCTTTGTGACCCCTTGGACTGTAGCCCACCAGGCTCCTCTGTCCATGGGATTCTCCAGGCAAGAATACTGCAGTGGGTTGCCATTGCCTTCTCCACATGTATGTTTATATATACATATGAATACTATTTTATTCTTGTTCAAAAAACCCCACAAAATATACAAAGAACTCTTAACACTCTCAATAAGAAATCAAACAATGTAATTGAAAAAATGGGCCAGGGCTTCCCTGGTGGCTCAGTGGTAAAGAATCCACCTGCCAATGCAGGTGGCTCAGTGGTAAAGAATCCACCTTCCAATGCAGGGTTCCACTTCTGCTCCGAGAAGATCCCACATGCTGTGGGGCAACTAAGGCCATTCGCCACAATTATTGAGCCTATGTTCTAGAGCCTGGGAGTTGAAACTACTGAAGCCCATGTGCCCTAGAACCTGTGCTCTCCAACGAGAGAAGCCACCCTAATGAAAAGCATGCGAACTGCAACTAGAGAGTAGCCCCCGCTTGTCACAACTGGAGAAAAGCCTGTACGGCAACAAAAACCCAGCAGAGCCAAAAATAAGTAAGTAGATAAAACTATAAAAAGAAAAATGGGCCAAAGACCTTAACAGGCATCTCACCAGAGAAGACATACAGATGACAAACAAACTTATGAAAAGATACTCTACACAGTATGTCATCAGAGAAATGCAAATTAAAACCCTGAGCTATCATTCCACACCTGTTGGAATGGCCCACATCTGGAACACTGACAACATCAAGTGTTGGAGACAATGTGGGGTAACAGGAACCTCTCATTCACTGCTGATGGGATTGCAAAACGGTACAGCTACTTTGGAATACAATTGAGCGGTCTCTTACAAAACAAAACATTCTCTTACATATGATTCAGCAAGCACACTCCAAAACCTGCACACAGATGTTTATAGCAGCCTTATTCATTACTGCCAAAACATAGACGCAACCCAGCTGTCCTTCAGTGGGTGAATGGTGAAATAAACTGTGGTACATCCAAACAATGGAATGTTCCGTTCAGTTCAGTCGCTCAGTCGTGTCTGACTCTCCAAGACCCCATGAATCGAAGCACACCAGGCCTCCCTGTCCATCACCAACTCCCCAAGTTCACTCAAACTCACGTCCATCGAGTCAGTGATGCCATCCAGCCACCTCATCCTCTGGCGTCCCCTTCTCCTCCTGCTCCCAATCCCTCCCAGCATCAGAGTCTTTTCCAATGAGTCAACTCATTGCATGAGGTAGCCAAAGTACTGGAGTTTCAGCGTTAGCATCATTCCTTCCAAGGAAATCCCAGGGCTGATCTTCAGGATGGACTGGTTGGATCTCCTTGCAGTCCAAGGGACTCTCAAGAGTCTTCTCCAACACCACAGTTCAAAAGCATCAATTCTTCGGCACTCAGCTTTCTTCACAGTCCAACTCTCACATCCATACATGACCACTGGAAAAACCATAGCCTTGACTAGATGGACCTTTGTTGGCAAAGTAATGTCTCTGCTTTTCAATATGTTATCTAGGTTGGTCATAACTTTTCTTCCAAGGAGTAAGCGTCTTTTAATTTCATGGCTGCAGTCACCATCTGCAGTGATTTTGGAGCCCCCAAAAATAAAGTCTGACACTGTTTCCACTGTTTCCCCATCTATTTCCCACGAAGTGATGGGACCTGATGCCATGATCTTCGTTTTCTGAATGTTGAGTTTTAAGCCAACTTTTTCACTCTCCTCTCTCACCTTCATCAAGATGGAATGTTATTCGGTGTTAAAAACCTTGAGCAATCTAGGCATGAAACTATATGAAAGAACTTTCGATGAATATTACTAAGTGAAAGAAACCCATCTGAAAGGGCTACATACTATAGGATTCTACCTGTAAGACGTTCTGGAAGAGGCAAAACCATGCAGATGGTAAAGAGAGTGGTTACCAGGGATTGGAAAGAAGGGTGAATAGGCAGAGTACAGAGGACTTTAAAATTTTTATTTGTTTATTTTTAAATATTTATTTATCCATTTGACTGGGCCGGTTCCCAGTCAAGGCAGGCAGGTATCTTTGATCTTCATTGCAGCCTGTGGGATCTTTACTTGTGCCCTGTGGAATCTAGTTCTCTGACCAGGGATCCTACTCCAGCCTCCTGCATTGGGAGTGCAGAGTCTTAGCCACTAGACCAGCAAGGAAGTCCCCAACATTGTAAATTTTTTAAATGTTGTAATGAATAAAATTGCATTTGTATTATATATAGCATCTGGAATGTCCCACACCAAGCTGTTACTAGTGGTTTCCTTTGGAGCCTTGCTTGAGAAGGAGGGCAGGGAGGGAGAGAAAACTTCCTCTTTTTCCTCTTTGTCATTCAATAATAATAGTTTGACTGTGATCATCTGAATGGCTTCTGAGTAGAATGGGGTTCTGGGGTCCTGGTAGTCCTGGCTGGCCTGTGTCTCTGGCTTTTGACACTGAAGGGCGTTGAGGGTTCCAGCTTGGCCAGGGTGGGGCGGGCTCCAGGGGGATCTGGTAGAACCAGCTGTGATGTCAGATGGGCATGTTGACAGAGTGACTCACTGTTCAGGACGGGTAGAGGTGACTCCCTCCTCTCCTGGCCTGCAAGCCGCCCCTGGGGCTGCAGCCTACAGAGTGCCCTGTTTCAGCCATCCTAAAGGAGGAGTCCTTTACAAATCAATAGAAACAAGGGACCATTTCAATCTGGGCCTTTGCACAAAGCTCTCTTGAGTCAGCCCGGGATGGGTTCGGGGGTGGGGGTTGTGCAAGGTTCATTGATTAAAGCAAAGGCTGAAGAGGAGGTGCTGGGAAAGAGCCTTAAAATAGGGATCTGGGGACCCCTTGGGCCTCTGGAGGGGGCGAGTTTGGGCTAATAAAAGGATTTTGTCATCCATTGAGCTTCATTAGTGACTTAAAAAAATTTTTTTTGACCATGTGACATGTGGAATCTTAGTTCCCTGACCAGGGATTGAACCCATGTCCCCTGCATTGAAAGCACAGAGTCTTAATTACCGGACCACCAGGGAGATCCCTAGTGACCTTTTATTTAAAAGATCTTGTAAGTATAGTTATTTTCTTATTTGGCTTCAGGGCCACCTGTGAGGTAGAAGGAACTGGTATAAATATGTCCATTTCTTAGATGAGGAAACCAAGGCCTGGCGAGATCAGACCATTTATCTGAGATGCAGGTTAGTAGCTGAGGGCAGTGTCCTCTCAGCCTGGTGTATCACCTCTCCTTGCCTCCTGGTACAGGATGTTACCTCTGAGGTCATGCAGAGTGGCTGGCAGAGGACTGAGATCATTTGTGGGCAAAAGGGAAACAAACAGAGCCACATGGAAGAAGAAGAAGGCGCCTGTGGGTGCCCTAGATGTTCCCAACACACAGAGTAGAGGACTCCCGACATCAGCAGTCCCTCCCTGCAGCCATCAGTTCTGCCAGCAACCTTTGGGGGAAGCGGGCAATGTCTCTTCACTTCAAGGGAGGCTCAGCGAGACTGAGTAACTTGTTCAGGTCACACGGCTAGTGGAAGATAGAAGAGGGAGCTGGGTGGTTGGCTTTGGACTCCAGATCCAGTCCCCCCTCCTCATCCCGTCATTCAGTGGAACTCAGAGGATAGAGGCTGAAACCAAGACTGAGAGAAATCCTGACTTACAGACAGACACCCCCAAGTTACTCTGAGGCTTTGAGGTTTATGAAGCATTATGACACTCACATCTTTATCACACTATCTGTCCCTTCTTTTGTGGTTGATTAGGACAGACTTCACGTGTGCATCAGCAGGACAGAGGTGACACATTCAACTGGGTCACTGAGGACAGTGTAATCAAAGTCCTCTTTATTAAGGTGAAGCCAGGATGTAGGGAAACCAGCAAGAACTGCTGCTGGACCTGAAGAGGCAGGGAGCTGTCATCTCCTGTAGTCTGAGGGGCGAGGAGGGGGAGTGATGACTAGACCCAGGAGGAACAGTGCTATATGAAGAAGGGACAGGGAACCTTCAGTGGAGACACACAGACAGCCCACACTGACCTGGAAGACAAGGAGCTGGAAAATACACATCCCAACTCTACCCACTCTGCACCCTCCAGTCTCCTGCTTGTGCCTTCGATTTGCTGAGCCCAACCCCAACCCAGAAGGCAGGAGAGCCTGATTCTATAGGCTACATGGGTCAGTCCCCCAGGGCACAGAGGGGGATGGAAACGGTGGGGAGTGGCTATGGTGGGGGTGGGGGGAGGGGGGAGCAGGGTGGGGAGCAAATAGAAGAGATCTAGCACAGCACGTGGAGAAGAAAATGGAGAAGGAAATGGCAACCCACTCCAGTGTTCTTGCCTGGAGAATCCCAGCGACGGGGCAGCCTGGTGGGCTGCCGTTCACTGGGTCACACAGAGTCGGACACGACTGAAGTGACTTAGCAGCAGCAGCACAACATGTGATGCAAGCAGATCAATAGTCATCAGCCCCAGGGCCTTTGCTGGAGTTACTGGGTAAAAGTTCACTCTCTCTGTTTGCTGGAGTTGCTCAGCTTGTAGGATTTAAACCTGGTGCTACTGATGATCTTGCTGCCACATAAGAAGAGTGAAGATTCAGAACAAAGCCAACATAAAGGAAAAGTAAGGCCAGAAGAGATTGGAATCTTGATGGCATAATTGTGTCCCTGGATCCAGCCATGCCTGAAGGTGGGAAGCACCCTTAGGGCCAATGGATTTTGTTTTGTGTAAGCAGGTTGGAGTTGGGATTCTTTCATTTGTACCAGAAAGGGTTCTGACTGATACACAGCTGCCTGCAGGCACTCAGGGATGAAGGCAGCTCAGAGTGGAGATCTTCCTGGGCCATGAGGGATAGTTTGTGAGCACCACTCCTTGGGGGCAGGGAATAAAAGATTGAGAAGTTGTCTCTAAGGGCAGCAGCCTCTGTGTGAAGTCATGACAACCACCAACATCTTGTGTAATCATACTCTCACTTGCCAGCTGCAGTTCTCTGTGCTTGACATACATCAAATGGTCCACCCTCTCCCAAATCCTCTGGGGGTGGTACATGCCCATTTTACAGATGAGAAAACTGAGGCATAAAGATATTAAGTCACTTGCAGAGACAGGATTTGAAACCAGGATATCTGACTTTTCCTTTTTTTTAGCCACACCGTGTGGCTTGTGGGATTTTAGTTTCCTGACCAGGGATGGAACCCATGCCAACGGCAGTGGAAGAGTGCAGTCCTAACCACTGGACCGGCCTGGCTCTACTTAACCACCTTCCCCACCTCACTGTCCTAAAACTTCCCCAAATGAAACAGAGTAAAACCCCAATGTATCAAGATGTAAGACAGATATTAGCAAAGTTGTTTTGAGGGTGGGGGTCAAGATCGGGGTTCAGAGAAGACAGAGCTGCGCTGAGACTCACCATCACTGTGGAATTCTCTTTTCCTCTTCATTTAAGCACCATAGTAGAGGGCTGTTAGGGAGTACGCTGGGGAGGTAGAGAAGTAATTTAGACCCATATTCAGGAAAAACCTCAAATGTAGACTTCTGGTGTAACGGTCTGATGTGGATACAATTATATTTGCATCATATTCTTTTTTAAAAAACTTGATTTGTTAAATGTAAACAATTAAACACCCACTGCAATATGTACAACACCCTCCCTCTTTCTGGACATATTTTCTCCTCCTCCTTTTCCTTGTTCTTCTTCTTCCCTTTAAAGATTGAAGGATGAATTGTCTTCTAAAAGAAACTAGGACTATTTGGAGAAATGGCTGTTTCTAGATTCGGGTAAGGGAAATGTAGATGAACATGTAGTTTGCCAGAAACTAAGCAACCACACAGAAAATGGTGCAGATATGTCAAAAGGATGAAGGAATCAGTTTGAAGGGGCTCCCACTGGCCAAATTTGGGATAATTTGAGCATTAAATAAAGCTGTGAACTTCCAGATGTTCAAGCTGGTTTTAGAAAAGGCGGAGGAACAAGAGATCAAATTGCCAACATCCGCTGGATCATCGAAAAAGCAAGAGAGTTCCAGAAAAACATCTACTTCTGCTTTATTGACTATGTCAAAGCCTTTGACTGTGTGGATCACAATAAACTGTGGAAAATTCTGAAAGAGATGGGAGTACCAGACCACCTGACCTGCCCCTTGAGAAACCTGTATGCAGGTCAGGAAGCAACAATTAGAACTGGACATGGAACAACAGACTGGTTCCAAATAGGAAAAGGAGTACGTCAAGGCTGTATATTGTCACCCTGCTTATTTAACTTATATGCAGAATACATCATGAGAAACGCTGGGCTGGAAGAAGCACAAGCTGGAATCAAGATTGCTGGGAGAAATATCAATAACCTCAGATATGCAGATGACACCACCCTTATGGCAGAAAGTGAAGAGGAACTAAAGAGCCTCTTGATGAAAGTGAAAGTGGAGAGTGAAAAAGTTGGCTTAAAGCTCAACATTCAGAAAATGAAGATCATGGCATTCGGTCCCATCACTTCATGGGAAATAGATGGGGAAACAGTGGAAACAGTGTCAGACTTTATTTTTTGGGGCTCCAAAATCACTGCAGATGATGACTGCAGCCATGAAATTAAAAGATGCTTACTCCTTGGAAGGAAAGTTATGACCAATCTAGATAGCATATTCAAAAGCAGAGACAATACTTTGCCAACAAAGGTTCGTCTAGTCAAGGCTATGGTTTTTCCTGTGGTCATGTATGGATGTGAGAGTTGGACTGTGAAGAAAGCTGAGCGCAGAAGAATTGGTGCTTTTGAGCTGTGGTGTTGGAGAAGACTCTTGAGAGTCCCTTGGACTGCAAGGAGATCCAACCAGTCCATTCTGAAGGAGATCAGTCCTGGGTGTTCATTGGAAGGACTGATGCTAAAGCTGAAACTCCAGTACTTTGGCCACCTCATGCGAAGGGTTGACTCATTGGAAAAGACTCTGATGCTGGGAGGGATTGGGGGCAGGAGGAAGAGGGAACCACAGAGGATGAGATGGCTAGATGGCATCACCGACTCGATGGACATGAGTGTGAGTGAACTCCGGGAGTTGGTGTTGGACAGGGAGGCCTGGGGTGCTGCGATTCATGGGGTCGCAAAGAGTCTGACACGACTGAGCGACTGAAGTGAACTGAACTGAAGGGATTACAAATCATAGAATAAAAGAATTCATACGTCCATACAGATATAAATAAATAAAGTACAATCTTGACTAATAAATGTAAGATTCCTAAGATTAGAAAAATCACCATTTGGCAGCTGTCTCTGTAACAATTTGTTCAGGCAAGAATTACCAGTGATGGTGGGTGAGAGTACGATGAGAAACAGAGTATTTACAGACATAAATTATCTCTCCACAAAATGCTTATAAAGGACAGAGAAATTCAGTAACCTTAAAGCAGAGAAACCTGGCAGGCACCACTCTAGTCAAGTGACCAAAGTTGAAATCACACGCTATCAAATGCCTCCTGACACATTGTACCGAGAATGGCGTATCATTTCTGTGGTTTTCCTGCCCAAGATACAGAACCTGAATCTAATTATGGCGAAACACCAGACAAGCCCAAACTGAGGAGCACAGATCAAAATAATTGGCCTCGACTCTTTATAAATATCAAGGTCACAAAAGACAAAGACCAAGGAACTGTTCCCGTACAGAGGAAACTGAAGACACATGACCACTAAATGCAGTTCTGGACCAGAAGAATTCACGTGTCTGTTTTAATAAAAAGACATTAGTGAGGCAATTGACAAAAATTTAAATAAGATCTCTGTATTAGATAACAGTATGAAATCAATGTTAATGTTTTGATTAACATTATCTTTTAAGATAATATCCTTGCTATTAGGAAACACATCCTGAAATATTTAGGGATAAACAAGTATATGGGGTCTGTAACTACTCTCAAACATTTCAAGAAAAATGTTTGGGTAAGGAAAATATAGATGAATGTCTACTTTGTTATATATATATATATATTTATAAGGAGAGAGGGGCTTCCCTGATAGCTCAGTTGGTAAAGAATCCTCCTGCAATGCAGGAGAACCCAGTTCAATTCCTGGGTCAGGAAGATTTCCCTGGAGAAGGGATAGGCTACCCACCCCAGTATTCTTGGGTTTCCCTTGTGGCTCGGATGGTAAAGAATCCACCTGCAATACAGGTCACCTGGGTTCGATCTCTGGGATGGGAAGATCCCCTGGAAAAGGGAAAGGTTACTCACTCCAGTATTCTGGCCTGGAGAATTCCATGGACTGTATAGTCTATGGGGTCGCAAAGAGTTGGACACAACTGAGCGACTTTCACTTTCACATGGAGAGAGAGGTGAATGATGAAGAAAATGTAGTGAAATGATAATATTTGGAGAAGGTAGAAAATCTGGGCAAAAGGTGTATGGTAATTTTTTACTATATTTTGCAGCTGAATTTATTTCAAAATCAAAATTTAAAAATAACGCAATATTGGGGTTTCCCTGGTAATCCAATGGTTAAAACTCTGTGGTTCCACTGCAGGGGGCACAAGTTCGAACCTTGGTGGGGGAACTAAGGTCCCAAATGCCTTGAAATGCGACCAAAATAATAATAATAATAATAATAATAATGCTGTATTAAAAATATACCTCATAGAGTGGGACTATTATTGTGATCCCCAAATGGGTAACTTATGATCCGAGGCTAGTGTCTGGGATAACATTGGCAAATTCATCAAAAATACTATTTTATTACATAAAATAAGTTCATTGTTGGTTTGTTAAATCTGAAGGTTCTAATTTGTTTTCAGTTCAGTTCAGTTCAGTCGCTCAGTCATGTCAGACTCTTTGTGACCCCATGAATTGCAGCACACCAGGCCTCCCTGTCCATCACCAACTCCCGGAGTTCACCCCAGACTCATGTCCATCGAGTCAGTGATGCCATCCAGCCATCTCATCCTCTGTCCTCCCCTTCTCCTCCTGCCCCCAAACCCTCCCAGCATCAGAGTCTTTTCCAATGAGTCAACCCTTCGCATGAGGTGGCCAAAGTACTGGAGTTTCAGCATTAGCATCATTCCTTCCAAAGAAATCCCAGGGCTGATCTCCTTCAGAATGGATTGGTTGGATCTCCTTGCAGTCCAAGGGACTCTCAAGAGTCTTCTCCAACACCACAGTTCAAAAGCACCAATTCTTCTGCGCTCAGCCTTCTTCACAGTCCAACTCTCACATCCATACATGACCACAGGAAAAACCATAGCCTTGACTGGACGAACCTTTGTTGGCAAAGTATTGTCTCTGCTTTTGAATATGCTATCTAGATTGGTCATAACTTTCCTTCCAAGGAGTAAGCATCTTTTAATTTCATGGCTGCAGTCATCATCTGCAGTGATTTTGGAGCCCAAAAAAATAAAGTCTGACACTGTTTCCACTGTTTCCCTATCTATTTCCCATGAAGTGATGGGACCGAATGCCATGATCTTAGTCTTCTGAATGTTGAGCTTTAAGCCAACTTTTTCACTCTCCTCTTTCACTTTCATCAAGAAGCTTTTTAGTTCCTCTTCACTTTCTGCCATAAGGGTGGTGTCATCTGCATATCTGAGGTTACTGATATTCTCCCAGCAATCTTGATTCCAGCTTGTGTTTCTTCCAGTCCAGCGTTTCTCATGATGTACTCTGCATATAAGTTAAATAAGCAGGGTGACAATATACAGCCTTGACATACTCCTTTTCCTATTTGGAACCAGTCTGTTGTTCCATGTCCAGTTCTAACTGTTGCTTCCTGACCTGCATACAAATTTCTCAAGAGGCCGGTCAGGTGGTCTGGTAGTCCCATCTCTTTCAGAATTTTCCACAGTTTATTGTGATCCACACAGTCAAAAGCTTTGGCATAGTCAATAAAGCAGAAATAGATGTTTTTCTGGAACTCTCTTGCTTTTTCCATGATCCAGAGGATGTTGGCAATTTGATCTCTTGTTCCTCTGCCTTTTCTAAAACCAGCTTGAACATCAGGAAGTTCACGGTTCACATATTGCTGAAGCCTGGCTTGGAGAATTTTGAGCATTACTTTACTAGCGTGTGAGATGAGTGCAGTTTGAGCCTTCTTTGGCATTGCCTTTCTTTGGGATTGGAATGAAAACTGACCTTTTCCAGTCCTGTGGCCACTGCTGAGTTTTCCAAATTTGCAGGTATATTGAGTGCAGCGTTTTCACAGCATCATCTTTCAGGATTTGAAAGAGCTCAACTGGAATTCCATCACCTCCACTAGCTTTGTTCGTAGTGATGCTTTCTAAGGCCCACTTGACTTCACATTCCAGGATGTTTGGCTTTAGGTCAGTGATCACACTATCGTGATTATCTGGGTCGTGAAGATCTTTTCTGTACAGTTGTTCTGTGTATTCTTGCCATCTCTTCTTAATATCTTCTGCTTCTGTTAGGCCAATTAAAAAGTACATAATTGAAAAAACTTGAAGGTAGTGTACATGCAATAAAGTACAATTTTATATTGTGCTGTGTGTGTGCTAAGTTGCTTCAGTCGTGTCTGACTCTTTGTGACCCTGTGGACCCATAGCCCATGAGGCCCCTCTGTC
This sequence comes from Bos mutus, assembly GCF_027580195.1. Lineage (NCBI taxonomy): Eukaryota > Metazoa > Chordata > Mammalia > Artiodactyla > Bovidae > Bos > Bos mutus. The sequence goes on along the minus strand of NC_091634.1, from coordinate 36,554,870 downwards.
TACAGGATTCTCCAAGTAAAGAATACTGGAATGGGTTGCCATGCCCTCCTCCAGGGGATCTTCCTGACCCAGGGATTGAACTCACATCTCTTGTCTCTTGCTTAAGCAGGCAGGTTCTCTGCCACTGGTGCCACCTGGGAATCCCACAATTTTATATTATACATATGTAAATTTTGCAAGCTCGACTACCACTGATACTCACCCATTATTGAATCGTCTCAGGACCCTGACCAGGTGGGTATGATTATCTTCATTTTACAGAGAAGGAATCTGAGGAAGGTCACACTCTAGCAAGGGGTAGGATCCAGATTCAAAGCACTGTCTTTTGAATTCCAAAGCCAGTGTTTTTAAACACTTTGTTATGCAAATTATTGGACTTCCCTAGTGGCTCAGAGGTTAAAGTATCTACCTGCAATGTGGGAGACCCGGGTTCGATCCCTGGGTCGGGAAGATCTCCTGGAGAAGAAAATGGCAACCCACTCCAGTATTCTTGCCTGGAGAATCCCACGGATGGAGGAGCCTGGTAGACTACAGTCCACAGGGTCACAAAGAGTCAGACATGACTGAGCCACTTCACTTTCACTTTCATGCAAATTATTGAGGCTATTGTCATCAACAGACATCAATTGAGTACCAGCTACTTTAGCTCCTCATGCCTCAGTTTCCTCATCATAAAATGGAATCACAGTAACACTTTTATTAAGACACTTCAAATGCTCAGAACAGTTCCTGTACACTCATGTGTGAATAATTATTAGTACCTACTATGCCTAGGGCACTGGGATCACCATGAGATCTAAGATTCTATTCTCCACTCCCAGGCTACTCCCCACAAAAGTAAACAGCCACCAGAAGCATCTCACATTGAGGACCAGCCTGTGGATATCTGGTCCAGGGAACCAGGTAGAGGGACACCTTGGAGGGAGTGGCCTCAGCCAGCAGGACACTGAGATAGGCCTGCTGACATCACTCCTCAGTCTGGAAGAAGCAACTGCCTTTGTTTGGCAGCAGTCCTCATGGTGACTGACTCCCCAGGCAACTTAGCATGTGTCTAACAGAACCCCTGCCCCAACCCACAACAGGTCTCATCTGTCACCATCAGTGCCATGGTCTGGGTGAATGAGACTTGTCCTTCTGCCTGGAGATCTCCCCACTGGCCTTGCAGGCCCCTGCCAGGATCAGTCAGGATCCAACCAGAAGAGAAACCACTTCTAGCATCTGAAAAGCACACGACTGCAGGGACTTAGATACACACACGGTGACAGAGCGGAGGGGAGCCAAAGAGCCGCTGAGAGTAGGAAGTTATGGCCTCCTCGCAGCTGGAGGGGCAAGGGGGCAGGTGATGTCACTGGAGACCAGGGCCATGGTCACCTGCAGAAGCTGCAACCACAACTGGCCTGTCCCCTGGGGGCTGCAGAAGAGATGTGGCCAAAACTTGGAAAAAACCCTGGTGCTGGGGAAGATTGAGGGCAGGAGGAGAAGGGGACAACAGAGGATGAGGTGTTTGGATGCCATCCCTGACTCAATGGAGACAAGTTTGAGCAAGCTCCAGGAGATAGTGAAGGGCAGGGAAGCCTGGCGTGCTGCAGTCCACGGGGTCGCAGAGTCAGACACAACTTAGTAACTGAACAACAAAGGCAGAGAGAGAGGAGAACTCCATCCTCCAACCTCCACCTCCCACCCCTGTGCCCCAAGCTTCTTCCTTTCACCTGTCCACTGGGCTCCAGACAGGGTCCACCAGCTGCCCTGGGAGCCTAGGAAATGCAGACTGAATGGCTCATTGTCATCCCCTGCCCCAACCCACTCCCCACATGGAAGATGAAGGGGAAGGAATAGATCTCAGGGCACAAGGGCCAAGGCTAGCCCATGGCTTTTCCACGTTGGCATTCCAACAGCTCATCCAGGGCCTGGCACACACCCAGGCTTCATAAACATGTGAACAAATGACTGACCATTGGGGCAGGAAGGCACAGTGCCCTATGTCACTGAATGTTTTAAAAAGTGAGTGAAAGTGAAAGTCACTCAGTCATGTCTGACTCTTTGCAACTCCATGGACTGTATAGTCCATGGAATTCTCCAGGCCAGAATACTGGAGTGGGTAGCCGTTCCCTTCTCCAGGGGATCTTCCCAACCCAGGGACTGAACCCAGGTCTCCCGCATTGCGGGCGGATTCTTTACCAGCTGAGCCACAAGGGAAGCCCAGAACACCTGGTATAATCACTCGGAAAACTGGTAGTATCAACTAATATCGACTAACGCTGAACCGACTATGACCCAGCAATTGCACTCCTAAGTGTGTACTTAACTAAATGTGTACACACGTTCCCAGAAGGCATTTACCAGTGGTAAATGTTCCTAGTGGTGTTTATGACAATAGCCTTGTACTGGAAACCCCTCCAAAGCTCATGGACAGTGGTATGGATAAACACAATGGAATATCGTGCAGCCGCGGTAATGAGTGATCTATAACTACCCACATCAATGCAGTTGGCTCTCATCAACAGGACGGCGAGGGAAAGGAGCCAGACACAGAGGCGTATGTGCTGCACAATTCTATTTGTATAAATAGAAAAACAGGCAACACTAATGTCTGCTTCTGAAGTCAGAGTCCTGGTTGAAGCTTAATCCTTTGGATGGATCTGATCCTATGATTCTGAAGTCAAAATGCAGAGGCTACAAAAATGCCAGGCAGAGGGCAGCATTCACATGGAGATGCTGAAGTCTGTAGGAAGAAGTGGTCCCGGAAAACGATGGGTGAGTGTGACCTCTGGACTTTGAGCCTCTCCGAGACCTTTTCTGTTTGTAGCTACCTAGATTAGCACACACATTCTCCTTTCTTCCCCAAGAAGAAATGCCTCTCTCTGAATCAGGTTTCCCACCTCAACACTATTGATATTTTGATATAAATATTTGTTAGGGGAGCTTGTCCTGTGCCTTGAAGAGTGTTTAACAGAGTTCAGCAAGTCCCCCACATACAAACCTTCAAGTTGTGAATTTTCATGTCCAATCATGTAAGTTAGTTCATATGTCTGCCATACATTGTCATGTACACGCGTCCTCTACAAGTGTGGTTGTGCTGTGGCATACTTGACTGTCCTGTGTTTGTCTGTTTTTTACGCATTGCTCAGACGCTCAGTCATGTCCGACTCTTTGGCGTCCCCATGGACTGTAGCCCTCCACTTTATCCCTGAGATTCTCCCGGCAAGAATCCTGGAGTGGGGTGTTATTTCCTCCTCCAGGGGATCTTCCCAACCCAGGAATCAAACTCTCATCTCTTGCATTAACAGGTAGGTTCTTCATCACTAGCACTACCTGGGAAGCCCCTTTTTATGTATTACTTGTGTATAAAGTATTAATATTATAAATCCATTACAGTACTGTATAGCCGATTGTGTTAGTTGGGTACTAGGCTAACTTTGTTGGACTTATGAACGCCCTCTTGGAATGGAACTCATTCATATGTAGGGGAATTACTGTAGTGGGTGGAAAAGCATCCCTAAAAATTTATGTCCATCTGGAATCTCAGAATGTGACCTTGCTTGAAGTAATGATCCTTGCATGTCCTTATACAAAGAGGAGAGGCCACACAAGACACAAGGAAGAAAGCCATGTGAAGAGGTAGGAAGAGATTGCAGCGACAGAGTTACAGGGCAAGGAATGCCAGGGATTGCTGGGAAACATCAAAAGCTAGATAGGATTCTTCCCTAGAGCCTTCCAAGGGAGCCTGGCCTTGACAACCCCTTGATTTTGGACTCCTAGCCTCCAATATTGTGAGACAACAAATTTCTGTTTGTGGCAGTTTGTTATGGCAGCCTTGGGAAACTAATTGCAAGCACTATCTCTGACTTCTAAACTTAGGAAGTCAAAGGTACCCCTTTCAGTTATAACAAACAAAAATTTCTCCAGATACTGCAGAATGTCTCCTAGTGGGAGCAGGGGATGCAAAATAGTTGCCCCTCAGCTCTCGTTAAGATCTGCTAAGCTGATGGGGCAAAAATGGTGAGAGGACCAAGCAGAGTGGTCTTGGTGAAAGTCTAATGGTGAATGGTGAAAGTCACTCAGTCACGTCCGCGTCTTTGTGACCCCATGGACTATACAGTCCATGGAATTCTCCAAGCCAGAATACTGGAGTGGGTAGCCTTTCCCTTCTCTAGGGGATCTTCTCAACCCAGGGATGGAACCCAGGTCTCCCACATTGCAGGAGGATTCTTTACCAGCTGAGCCACGGGGAAGCCCAAGAATACTGCAGTGGGTAAGCCTATCCCTTCTCCAGGGGATCTTCCCCACCCTGGAATTGAACCTGGGTCTCCCACATTGCGGGATGATTCTTTACCAACTGAGCTATCAGGAAAGCCCAGGCAACTCATCTAAGCTACTACATTCCTCAGTTTCCGGATCTGTAAGAGGAAGATAACAACACCAACTTCATAAGACTGTTTTGAAGGTGAAATGAGTTGATGACTATAAAGTGGTGTGAACCACAACACTGTCACCACCATTACTTCAGGTTGCAGCAGTTAGTTTAGGGGCTATCTCCTCATTTAACCAGGAGCTCCTTGACGTACTGAACGGTCTGCTCCATACATTCCCCCCATGATACTCAGGATCATATACTAATATGATCAATGCCTATTTAGAAATGTCTTGAGTTTATACCCATTTAATAATCAGCCAAGTTTTTCCCTTCCAGGAATGCAGATTATTGGTATCCGAGAGAAGCTGCAGTGAGTGTGTATGAAGGTCCAGATGGTGAACAGAGTAGAGGCCTCACAGTGAGGTGGAAGAAGGAAGGCACTCCTGCCAATTCAATGAACTTTAGGGGTCTCAATTTCTCCATTTGGAAATCGAGAATAGATACTATTACAAGGTTGTTGAAAGGATTTTTATAAACTATGCTCAACGTGGTGCCGAGGGTATTAGTAACTGCTGAGCAAACAGCTGTTATTATCATCGTTTTAAGAATACTGTTGAAAAAGTAAACACGAATGAGCCTAGGTATCTAGTCCAAGGCCAGCGATTTCGCTTTGGTCTGCTCTGGGCTGGCCGAAGCGCTGGACTGGGCCTCGGAAAGCCCCGCCCCTCCACTACCGCGTCGGGTCGCCCTGGCAACGCACTGCTTGGTCGCAGCCCGAGAGACGCGGTCGCTGGTCCCAGGCGCTCTTGGCCACAACTCGGTATTGACCAGAGTAGCTTCGGCAGTGATGACGGACGACGACTCTGAGACTTCTGCCTCGGAAACACAGGCCCAGGAAGAGAGCGATCTGCCTGTTTTCCAGTTGTGTGGGCTGGTGGAAGAGCTCAGGTACCCGCCAGCCGGATTCTGAGGGTGGTCCCTACTCAGCGTGTGGGCTCCGAGGTTGGTCCAGCATGGAGATACTCCCAAGTCCACGCTGAACACTGAGGAAACTGAGACCCGCCCCGCCTCTCCACCCCCCCCCCCCCCCCACCCCCACCCCCCACCCCCACCCCCACCCCCCACCCTAGACTAGACTTCTAGAGAATAATACTTCATCCACTGGGTGGCTGGAAATAAAAGAACTGAGAAATATAAACCAAAGTAAACCTCTGAAGATTGTGGATGTGTGTAACTTCAAGAATTCTGTAGTGGACTTCCCTGGTGGTCCAGTGGTTAAGAATATCCCTGCCAATGCAGGGGACACAGTTTTGATCCCTGGTCTGGGAAGATTCCGGGGAAGGCAATGGCACCCCACTCCAGTACTCTTGCCTGGAAAATCCCATGGACCGAGGAGCCTGGTAGGCTGCAGTCCATGGGGTTTCGAAGAGTCGGACATGACTGAGCGGCTTCCCTTTCACTTTTCACTTTCATGCATTGGAGCAGGAAATGGCAACCCACTTCAGTGTTCTTGCCTGGAGAATCCCAGGGATGGGGGAGCCTGGTGGGCTTCCGTCTATGGGGTCGCACAGAGTCGGACACGACTTAAGCGACTTAGCAGCAGCAGCAGCAGCTGGGAAGATTCTGCATGCCACGGAGCAGTTAAACCTGTGCGCCACAACTACGGAGCCTGTGCTCAGGAGCCCGAAAGCCACAATTACTGCTGTGCACCTAGAGCCTGTGCTTTGCAACAAGAGAAGCCAAGGCAGTCAGAAGCCTATGTACCACAACTGGAGAGAAGCCCCTTGCTGCAACTAGAGAAAGCCTGTTTGCAGCAACAAAGACCCAGTGCGGCCAAAAGTAAAATTTAAAAATAAAATATTAAGTATTAATTCAGAAGGAATTTCACAAATTGGTTAGAAGATACTTGAAGATGAAACTTGTACCAATTTTCAGTATATAGGCATATCTCATTTTATTGCATTTTGCTTTATTGTACCTTACAGACATTGTGTTTTTTACAAAACAAAGGTTTGTGGCAACTCTGCATTGAGCAAGCATATTGATGCTATTTTTTCCAACATCATTTGCTCATTTTGTGTCTCTGTCACATTTCCATGATTTTTTGAAATATTTCAAGCTTTTTCTTTATATTATTATATTTGTTATGGTGATTTGTGGTCACTGATTTTTGATGCTACTATTGCAAAGATTATGACCTGCTGAAAGCTCAGATGATGGTTAGTGTTTTTTAGCAATAAAGCATTGTTAATTAAAGTATGTACTTTTTTTAGACATAATGGCATGCACACTTAGTAGACTACAGTATAATGTAAACATAATTTTAATGCACCAAAAAACCAAAAAATTCATTTGACTCACTTTATTGCACTATTTACTTGATTGCAGTTGTTCGAAACTGAATCCATTATATCCCCAATGTATGCCTGTAATCCTAGTGCTCTGAACTTTATGGCTCATTGCTGCTGCTGCTAAGTCGCTTCAGTCGTGTCCGACTCTGTGCGACCCCATAGACGGCAGCCCACCAGGCTCCCCCGTCCCTGGGATTCTCTAGGCAAGAACACTGGAGTGAGTTGCCATTTCCTTCTCCAGTGCATGAAAGTGAAAAGTGAAAGTGAAGTTGCTCAGTCGTGTCCGACTCTTCGAAACCCCATGGACTGCAGCCCACCAGGCTCCTCCGTCCATGGGATTTTCCAGGCAAGAGTACTGGAGTGGGGTGCCATTGCCTTCTCCTTATGGCTCATTAGATGTATATTAAAAAAATATATAGAATATGTAAATAGCATTTACTGTGAGCCAGGCACTGTCCCAGAGTCTTTGCTTTCCTTATCACAACCCTCAAAGATAGGTGCTATTATTATTCCCATTTTACAGATGAGGAAAGCGAGGCACCAGAAGTTAAGTATCTTACAAGGTCATACAAAGCTGCTGCTTTGCTGCTAAGTCGCTTCAGTCGTGTCTGACCCTGTGCGACCCCATAGACGGCAGCCCACCAGGCTCCCCCATCCCTGGGATTCTCCAGGCAAGAACACTGCTAGCAAGTGTTAAATACTAGGTACTTGGGATTTAAACTCCAGTTGGTGGAACTTTCTCAAGGGCACCCTCTGTTTTGCAGCTATGGAAACTCTGCTCTCAAAACTGAGACGGAGATGTTTGAAAAATATTATAATAAACTGGAGCTCAAGGATCAGCGACCTCCACGATTATCAGAAATCAAAATAACAGGAGCAGAAATTGCACAGGTATGCAAGGGAGATCTAAGAATTCTTTAAAGCTCTTTGCACCTTTAGATGCAAGTAGCATTTGTTATCTGCCTTTGCTGTGCCCTTCTTGGCCAAGTGGCATATGACTTTCTCCCTGTTCTAATTTTGGTTCTTTTCCCTCCAAGGTTTCTCTTTAGATTAGGATTGACATATATATACTACCATGTGTAAAATAGATTGCTAGCAGGAATCTGCTGTATAGCACAGGGAGCTCAGCTCAGTGCTCTGTGATGAACTAGAGGGGTGGGGTGGAAAGGGTGAGAGAGAAGCCCAAGAGGGAGGGGATACATGTATACACATAACTGATTCACTTCATTGTACAGCAGAAACTAACACAATATTATAAAGCAATTATACTCCATTGAAAAAAAAAGGAAGCTGACTCAAAAAAAATAGTACAGGGTAGGGGTCTATCTTTTGAGGATCAAACAATGCCATCTTCAGGTCCACACATTTTCTGGGTCACCTGCTTTTGACCTTAGGCTTCATTGCCCTGGTGTTGCTGTTCAGTCGATTAGTCGAGTTCTACTCTTTGCGACCCCACGGACTGCAGCATGCCAGGCTTCCCTGTCCTTCACTATCTCCCAGAGTTTGCTCAAACTCATGTCTGTTGAGTTGATGATGTCATCCAACCATGTCAATGCTTAGGAAATCCAACATTTTTGTCTGGTTTTTGCTGAAAACCATGCCCCCCAGTGCATTTTCTCTTTTATATCCAGCTCAGGAAGCACTGAGCTCTTACCCTGACACTGATTTGATTGCTAGTCTATAGCAATTTGCTTTAGTTCAGGGTTTCCCCACACTCAAGACACTTCCCCTTATTTTCAGTTCATTGTCAAGCATAGACCTTTGAAGTATTTTGTGCAGTACCTTAGGTTGACTTGTGAAATGAACATCTCCTCAGGCCCAGTGTCCAGCACCATTTATCATGGAGTTGGTTTGCTCTGGCCATCATTCAGCATTATTTCTAGCATGTTCGAGTGGTTGTTTTGATACCCACCTTGGGTTGCTTTCTTACCAGTTCCTACTTGACAATGGCTTTGTACTGCTTGTGTTACAGTTACGAAGCAGGCGTAAATCCAAGTCCCGCATGGGCATGGAACGTGTGATGGGCCTTAGTGTGGACCAAAAATTGGAACTTGTGCAAAAGGAGCTGGAAGACACAAAGGATGAGATCAGGCACATGAGAGCGAACGCTGAGCGGGACCTACAGCATCACGAGGTAGACCTTCCAGTGGGCCGTCCTCCCTGGGCTCCCCGCTTCTGCCTCGGCAAGAAGTATCTTTAGTATGTTCATATGATTGTTGGTGCTTTGAGAGAAACACACTCGGATAAAATAAACTGAGGACCTACCTTTAAGGAACTTACCACTTGCCTGAGGGGATATCAAATTTTAAACTTTTGGTCTTTCCTGGTATTCCAGTGTTAAGAATCTGCGTTCCAATGCAGGGGACACAGGTTCGATCCCTAGTCTGGGAAGATTCCATGGGCCACAGGGCAGCTAAGGCCCTGCGCCACAACTACTGAAGCCTTAGGGCTCCAGAGCCTGTGCTCCATTGAGAAGCCCATTGCACTGCAACTAGAGAGAAACCTCTGCTTGCTGCAACTAGGGAGAGCCCTCATGTAGTAACAAAGACCCAGCACAACTAAAAATAAATAAATAAATAAAATTAAAAAAATTTTTTTAACTCTTTAAGTGAAAAATTTCAAAATACACAAATGTAGAGAAGCTAGCACAGTGAACCCTTATGCATTCAACACCCGCACATAGCAGTCATCAACATGTGGCTGCTCTTGTTCCCTCCATAACCCTACCAACTTCCCACTTGTAACTGGCCACTGGGTATTATGAAGGGGATCTTACAGATACTGTTTATCTGTAAATATTTCAATATATGTTTCTAAGATATGGATTCTTTAAAAAAAACCCGTTATCAATAACCATCAGTTCAGTTCAGTTGCTCAGTCATGTCCGACTCTCTGAGACCCCATGAACTGCAGCATGCCAGGCCTCCCTGTCCATCACCAACTCCCGGAGTTTACCCAAACTCATGTCCATTGAGTCAGTGATGCCATCCAACCATAAATGCTCTTAAAAATTCAGAATAATTCCTTAATGATATACAGGGCTTGAGGTTTAAGTCAGTGAGTCGAGTGAAAAATCCCTTGTCACCTTCCATGGGTTGCATCCATGACCATGGTTCACGTCATATGGGAGACCAAGGTGGTCAGTTTTCCAACAGGGAAGAAACATCACTTTCATTTGGTTGCCAATAGGATGAAGTTGCTGGCTTGCATTTGATAGCCATCTTGTATGAAAAAAATAGATGTTTCTGTTCTATTTCTAATTTTTTTCCATTTCTAATGAAGGCATCATATTCATTTCCTTGAAAGGGACAGATAGTGAACTCATGTCTCCATTAATAGAACCATCTCTATGGCATAAACCTCTCCTGCCCTTCCCCCTCTCTCCTCCTTTCTCTTTCCCAACATGCTGCATTGAATTCCAACATGTTAAAGGAGCTCAGGATGTGGTAGCATTGTCCTCACATGCTGAACTATGTGATTAAACATAACGGTGTGGGTTAGAGTGGTCAGAGAAGACATGTTGGGGAGGTAGGGCTGGACATAGGACTTGACACGTGAAGAATGACGGCAATTGTTTAAGGAATAGGAAAACAAGGGCACCCTAAGTAAGGTGAATGACATGAACAAGGAAGTGGAGGTGGGAATGTTCACAGCAAGTTCATAACCCTGAGGAGGTTGGTGTGGTTAGAGAAGAACGTGCTTTGGGGGATGTATTAGGAAATCAGGTTGAGTAGGCAGAGGGGTTTCTCTCTGATGTCTTAGAAAGCAGGACCGCAGTGAGGATAATTGAGCAGGAGAGTTATGTATCAGTTCATTTCAGTTGCTCAGTTGTGTCTGACTCTTTGCAACCCCATAGACTGCAGCATGGCAGGTTTCCCTGTCCATCACCAACTCCTGGAGCTTACCCAAACTCACGTCCATCGCGTCAGTGATGCCATCCAACTATCTCATCCTCTGTCGTCCCCTTCTCCTCTCACCTTCAATCTTTCCCAGCATCAGGGTCTTTTCCAATGAGTCAGTTCTTCAGATCAGGTGGCCAAAGTATTGGAGTTTCAGCTTCAACATCAGTCCTTCCAATCAGTATTCAGGACTTATTTCCTTTAGGATTGACAGGTTGGATCTCCTTGCAGTCCAAGGAACTCTCAAGACTCTTCTTCAACACCACAGTTCAAAAGCATCAATTCTTCGGTGCTCAGCTTTCTTTATAGTCCAACTCTCATGACCACTTGAAAAACCATAGCCTTGACTAGATGGACCTTTGTGGGCAAAGTAATATCTCTGCTTTTTATATGCTGTCTAGGTTGGTCATAACTTTTCTTCCAAGGAGTAAGCATCTTTTAATTTCATGGCTGCAGTCACCATGTGCAGTGATTTTGGAGCCCCCCAAAATAAAGTCTCTCACTGTTTACCCATCTGTTTGCCATGAAGTGATGGGACCAGATGCCATGATCTTAGTTTCCTGAGTGTTGAGTTTTAAGCCAGCTTTTTCACTCTCCACTTTCACTTTCATCAAGAAGCTTTTTAGTTCCTCTTCACTTTCTGCCATAAGGGTGGTGTCATCTGCATATCTGAGGTTATTGATATTTCTCCCGGCAATCTTGATTCCAGCTTGTGCTTCTTCCAGCCCAGCGTTTCTCATGATGTATTTTGCATATAAGTTAAATAAGCAGGGTGACAATGTACAGCCTTGACATACTCCTTTCCCGATTTGGAATCAGACTGTTGTTCCATGTCCAGTTCTAACTGTTGCTTCCTGGCCTGTATATAGATTTCTCAGGAGGCAGGTCAGGTGGTCTGGTATTCCCATGTCTTTCAGAATTTTCCACAGTTTATTGTGATCCACACAGTCAAAGGCTTTGGCATAGTCAATAAAGCAGAAGTAGATGTTTTTCTGGAACTCTCTTGCTTTTTCAATGATCCAGAGGATGTTGGCGATTTGATCTCTGGTTGCTCTGCTGCTGCTAAGTCACTTCAGTTGTGTCCAACTCTGTGTGACCCCATAGACGGAAGCCCACCAGGCTCCCCCGTCCCTGGGATTCTCCAGGCAAGAACACTGGAGTGGGTTGCCATTTCCTTCTCAATGCATGAAAGTGAAAAGTGAAATAAAGTCACTCAGTTGTATCCAACTCTTAGTGATCCCATGGACTGCAGCCTACCAGGCTTCTCTGTCCATGGGATTTTCCAGGCAAGAATACTGGAGTGGGGTGCCATCACCTTCTCTGTTGCTCTGCCTTTTCTAGATCCAGCTTGAACATCTGCAAGTTCATGGTTCATGTCCTGTTGAAGCCTGGCTTGGAGAATTTTGAGCATTACTTTGCTAGTGTGTAAGATGAGTACAATTATTCAGTAGTTTGAGCATTCTTTGGCATTGCCTTTCTTTGGGATTGGAATGAAAACTGACCTTTTCCAGTCTTGTGACCACTGCTGAGTTTTCCAAATTTTCTGGCATATTGGGTGCAGCACTTTAACAGCATCATCTTTCAGGATTTGAAATAGTTCAACTGGAATTCCATCACCTCCACTAGCTTTGTTTGTAGTGATGCTTCCTGAGGCCCACTTGACTTTGCATTCCAGGATGTCTGGATCTAGGTGAGTGATCACACCATCGTGATTATCTGGGTCATGAAGATCTTTTTCGTACAGTTCTTCTGTGGATTCTTGCCACCTCTTCTTAATATCTTCTGCTTCTGTTAGGTCCATACCATTTCTGGTATGGTATACCTAACACAATCTAAAGATTGTGCCCATCTTTGCATGAAATATTCCTTTGGTATCTCTAATTCTTTTGAAGAGATCTCTAGTTTTTCCCATTCTATTGTTTTACTCTATTCTTTGCATTGATCACTGAGGGAGACTACTTTCTTATCTCTCCTTGCTATTCTTTGGAACTCTGCATTCAAATGGGTATATCTTTCCTTTTCTCCTTTGCCTTTTGCTTCTGTTCTTTTCTCAGCTATTTGTGAGGCCTCTTCAGACAACCATTTTGCCTTTTTACGTTTCTTTTTCTTAGGGATGGTCTTGCTCCCTGTCTCCTGTACAATGTCACAAACCTCATCCATAGTTCTTCAGGCACCGTCTATCATATCTAATCCCTTGAATCTAGTCACTTCTACTGTATAGTCGTAAGAGATTTGATTTAGGTCATACCTGAATGGTTTAGTGGTTTTCCCTACTTTCTTCAATTTCAGTCTGAATTTGGCAATAAGGAGTTCCTGATCTGAGCCACAGTCAGCTCCCTGTCTTGTTTTTGCTGACTGTATAGAGCTTCTCTATCTTTGGCTGCAAAGAATATAATCAATCTGATTTCAGTATTGACCATCTGGTGACGTCCAAGTGTAGAGTCTTCTCTTGTGTTGTTGGAAGTGGGTGTTTGCTATGACCAGTGTGTTCTCTTGGCAAAACTCTATTAGCCTTTGCCCTGCTTCATTCTGTACTCCAAGGCCAAATTTGCCTGTTACTCCAGATATCTCTTGACTTCCTACTTTTGCATTCCAGTAATGTATAGAAAGTAGCATTTAAGGTGGATAGATGTTCTGGCCTGTGAGATTTATGGGGAAGGAGGAGGCTATGGCCAGATGCTGGCCAGCAAAGGAAGATGCTTTTGGACCTTGGTGCCCAGTGAAAGAGCCTGATCAAAGATGATTTGCTCTGTGGCTACTCATTTTATTCTTTAAAATAATATCTTCATGTTTGCATTTTTAAATTTAAAGATAATCTCTGTTGTAGCAAAATTTAAACATGCAGGTAAGCTAAAAGAGAAACATTTGAAAACATCCACCAAGAGATAATTACTGTTGGTTCCTGTATTTGTCTCCTAGAGTTTAGGTTTCCTATGTATATGTGAATGTCTTTATAAAAAGGTATCATATTATTTTGTGAACTGTGTTTTTCACTTACAGTGTATTGTATTTCACTTACAGTGTCTTTCTGTATCAATACATAGATTTGTTATTACTTTTTTTTTTTTCAAATTATAAAAGTACATAGTAAGAGTACTTCTCTGCCTCCCTCCTAGTCCATCTTTCCAGATACAGCTGTGGTTATTGTTTTGGCATATAACCTTCCAGATATTATATGTGTGTATATATATATGTGATATGGTATATATATGATATATGATATACATATATATATGATATGGTGATATATGATAGATATTAGTGTTATAATTTTAATGATAAATAACATTTCAGATAAGGAAATACATATTTCTGGAGATACTCGAGGCCCTTTTTTGTTTGTTCTTCCCCTTTATATATATAGATACTGTAACTTTTTTGAGGCATGCTTTTTAATAACAAGGTTCATATGGTCCCATTTGTATCTTCAGGGTATCTTTCTAAGACTAAGAAGAAACGTTAGGCATTGGGACCCAAATAGGCCTGAGACCTTAGGTTTCCTTAGATGGATATCTCCTTGAGAAGTTTTGCAAACTGTCCTCTCTTTGCACTGACTCCCCCAGGCTATCATCGAGGAAGCTGAAATTCGATGGACCGAAGTCCAGAAAGAAGTGCATGAGTTTGAAAAAGATATTCTAAAGACCATATCCAAGAAGAAAGGGAGTATTTTGGCCACTCAGAAAGTGATGAAGTACATTGAGGACATGAATCGTCGGCGAGTGAGTTGGCAGGTGGTTAGAGCTTAGAGAGGGGAATACTTTCATGGAACGATGACACAGAAGTGGTCCACGTGAGGCTGCCCCACTCCGTTTGGTCCACCATAACAGTTGCCCACATATGAACATTTTTTGTGTCCCTCAAAGCGTGTGTGTCTTAAAATGCAAGTTTATCAAAGCCAAAATCAAACAGGCAGAATGGATATTCATAGTTATCTCAGATCAGCTTCTTCCTTTTAATTTTCTTGTTTGTTTCAAGACCTGCTGTCTTCTTGAGAAAAGTGTGAGCCTGTTTAGTCAGGTGATTACATAGTGTAGGACAAATAAACCTTAATTTCTTTGAGTTCCATTAGTGTGAGAATGAGACTAATGTTCCTTTACTTTCAAAGATTTTGTAGCCTATCAAGCTTTGGATCCTGCAGATAGGTAGTGGTACTAACCCCAACATGTTATATGTAATAAAAAATTATGTAAATTACCAAGAGGGTAATAGATCAAGGAATCATAAGATCATTTTGTCAGGAAAGGTCCCTATATCCAACAATATACTCAAGTTATCTTGAATTTAAAAGTAATAGAAAATTTGTGTAGTGCAGACCCAGTTTCCTCTGCTTCTTGCTCTCGAGCAAGGATATCATAGCAACACCAGCTTGAGTAGACATCAAAGAGTTAAAAATAAGTGACTGCATGTTAGGGCTCAAAGTTTAGTTTTGCAGTGGCAGACCTGCCGATAGGGAAGAAGGAGGACAATTGATTAAAGTTTGCTTTTATTTTTAAGGATAATATGAAGGATAAATTACGTTTGAAAAATGTTTCGCTCAAAGTCCAGAGGAAAAAGTTGCTTTTACAATTGAGGCAGGTATGTGGATTTGTCTTTCTTTCTTTCTTTTTTTTTTTTAAGGTTACTGTAGTGGGTAGAACAACATCCTCCCAAAAATGTCCATGTCTCCGAATTCCAAAGATGTCCATGTCCTAATTCCTGGAGTCTGTGACTATGTTACTTTACGTGGCATAAGGATTTTGCAGGTGTGATGAAATCAAGAATGTTGAGATGGGGAGAATATCTTGGAGTATCTGAGTGGGTCCAATGTAATCACAAGAGTCCTTAGGAGAGGGAGGCAGGAGAGTGAGAGACAGAGAAGATGTGGAAATGGAAGCAGAGATCAAAGCGAAGGAAGGGATCATGAATGAAGGATGCAGACTGCCTATAGCAGCTGGTAATGGCAAGGAAACAGATTCACCTCTAGAGCCTCCAGAATGAATGCCACCCTGCCAACTCCTTGGTTTTAAAGAACTGTTTTGGACTTCTGACCTCATGAGCTGTAAGAGAATACACTTCTATTGTTTTAAACCTCTGCATTTGTGGTCATCTTTTACGGTAGCAACAGGAAACTAACACAGTTTCTATGCTGATAAATCTGTAATGGAGCTGGCTTGAATTTAAAAGACCTTCATGGGGCTTCCCTGGTGGCTCAGTGGTAAAGAATCCACCTGCCATAGCAAGAGACACAGGTTTGATCCCTGGTCCAGTAACTAAGATTCCATATGCCGCAGAACAACTAACTCACAACTACAGAGCCTGTGCTCTAGAGACCGGGAACCGCAACTGCTGAGCCCAGGTGCCACAACGACTGAAGCCCGTGTGTGAGCCCTTGCTCCACGATAAGAGAAGCTACTGCAATGAGAAGCCCGCAAACTGCAACTAGAGAGTAGCCCCTGCTCACCTCAACTAGAGAAAAGCCCCCACAACAGCAAAGACCCAGCACAGCCAAAAATACAGGAAGAAAACTATATGTAAAAACCCTCATGACATACTTGTTGACCCTTTTGGGGAGTGTGGCCTGGGTGGCACAGTTCGGAGTATGCTTTGCTGAGTCTTTGAGCAGCTGATCCAAAAGGCTCCTGATTAAAGGCAGACATGGCACAAGGCCTCTGGAATGTGGTTACATGGTTCCCTCCTCTCTGAGCTCAGTATTTCTGTCATTAACTCAAATGCAGGCACTGATGGCATAGCATCAGAGGTGGCCGCTGACAGTGACACAGAGTCAGGCAGGAGAGTTAATGTCTGGGGCCTGTGGGTTGATTGACTTGGGGTCCCAAAGGCTCAACAGGTTGGGGGCAACTTTAACACATGAGGTAACTAAGGCCAAATGTGAGCTCCTTCACTTTGATTCCCCCCAAATACCTACACAGGTCCTGGGTGGCTTAGTCGTGGAGCAGCTGATACAGTCAGTTCAGTTGGGGGCCATGCTGTGGCCTAGGCTGCACTCCACAATGCCACCTCCCTCCCCTCGCAAAGGGGTGGTCTCTCTGCCCTCTGTTCTGACGTTCTGAGTAACCCCACCTGGAGCACCGTGTCTCACGGAGAGCTCCACGCTTGAAGGAATCTGCAAACTAGCATCCACATAGGAGAGGGAACCGAGAGCACATCAGGGGACCTGGGACTCGTGGGGCCAAGGAGCAGGGGTCCATGCTGCCTCCAAGTGCTCTCTCTGGCTGCTGTGGGAAGGGACCACACCACTTGGGAGGGTCCCCAGGGTGGAGCCAGGGTGGAGATGTCAGCGAAGGAGAGTTGAGTTCAGTGGAAGAAAGAACATGGCCCCACCACGTTTTCAAGAATGTGCCTCCTGATACCGAGTTCCTGGTTCTCTGGGCTTCATGCAAGCTCAGGCATCCAGAAGCATGAGAGAGGAAGCAGATAGCTGACCTTGAACCTAAAAGCCATTGCTACCCAGAGATGACACTGACAGGGTCCTGTCCTCACAGGCTCACAGGGAGAGGTGATGGTGAGAAAAGGCGTAGATGTGTAACTGCTAGACGGAGATCACAGAAGCCACGACCAGGAGCCACAGAATCCAGAGACTGAGTGGAGGGAGGGGTTGCCTTCTGGTGTGGAAGATGGGAACAGTTTGAGCTGGAGGATGGGTCAAGTTAGGGCTTAAGGAAATTGTTGTGTTATTCGGGAGGAAGGGAAGAAGATGTCTTTTAGGAGGTATACAGCTTGAATAGCAAGTGGGTGAGGGGAGCAGTCCTGAGGTTGGCTTTTGTGACCACAGACGTGAGATGCCGTAGAGCTGATGGGACAGGTAAGTGGGGTGAGGGCTAGGGAGGCCACCCAATGCACTGATACACCCCCAGTGCAGAAATGTCATGCGACCAAAGGAAAGGCATTTATGTGCTGCTTATTCTGAGTTTTCCAGGTTAAAAACAACTTTTAATGGCCTCTTCCTTCACAGCCCTGTTGAGGCACCACCTCCTCGGGGAAGCCTCCCTGACCCGGCCTTGCATACTCTCCTGGCCTGCCTGAGGGGCTTCTGTTTGCGTGCTGCCCCTGTGTGTCCCACAACACCATGCTGTGATCTGCCTGTGAACTGTCATTGAGTATGGGAGTACTGTATTTACTCAGATCTCTATCCCTAGGGCCTAACACCATGCCTGGCACCAAGCAGATCCCCAATCCAAGTTTGTAGAATGACTGAATGATGACTGACTTCCAAAAGCTCACCTGAAATTGAATGTATGGCTATACAGAAGTCACAACCTCACATCATTTCTTTTTCTTTTTTGGCCATGTTCTATTCTTTATTATTATTGTTTTTTTTACTGGCATATAATTGCTTTACAAAGTTGAGCTCGTTTCTGCTATACAATGAAGTGAATCAGCTATACGTATGCATACACCCCTCCGGGCCCCCTCACCCCATCCCACCCCTCTGGGTCATCACGGAGCACTGAGCTGAGCTGCCTTGCTATACTGCAGGTTCCCACTAGCTATCTGTTTTACACACGGTAGCACATGTCGCTCCCAGTCTCCCAGTTCATCCCGCCTAGCCCTTCCCCCACTGTGTCCACAAGTCCTTTCTCTGCATCTGCATCTCTATTCCTGCCCTGCAAATAGGCTCCTCTGTATCATTCCTTTCAGATTTCACACTTACGCATTAATATATGTTTGTTTTTGTCTTTCTGACTTGTGACACTCTTCTTCCTGAGCTGTAGAAGGAGGAGGTAGGCGAGGCCCTCCACGACGTTGACTTCCAGCAGCTGAAGATCGAGAATGCTCAGTTTTTAGAGACGATTGAAGCAAGGAATCAAGAGCTGATCCAGATGAAGCTGGCATCTGGAAACACCCTGCAGATCCTTAACGCGTACAAAGTAAGGTCCAAGCTCCTGCCCCCATGCCTGGGGTTTCCTGTGCCACAGCGAGGTTCTGGGACATCACTGTGGCTTCACTGAGAGCCTGGGCATCCTACGCTCCCCCGAGAACCTAGGCATCCTACACTCCCCCGTTGCTCTCTGATTTCTCCCGATAAAGCCATATCTCCTGCTGTTGCTGCTGCTGCGTCACTTCTGTTGTGTCCAACTCTTTGTGACCCCAGGGACTGCAGCCTACCAGGTTCCTCTGTCCACGGGATTTTCCAGGCAAGAGTACTGGAGTGGGTTGCCATTGCCTTCTCCGGCCATATCTCCTAAAATCCCCCAAATGTCTCTATAACCCTGACTATGTGTTAAAACCAGTTGAGGAGCCTTTTTTTTTTTTTTTAAAAAAAAGATAGACACACTAATTCAACCCCGACCAATTGAATTAAGAGGTGAGAGCCATACATTTTTTTTAACTCCCCAGATGATTTTTATGCACTGTGAGTTTTAAGAACCAGCCACAATTAGGGCTGTATTTATTTTAGTCTGTAATAAGCACTTCCCTGGGGCTTCCCTGGTGGCTCAGTGGTAAAGAACTCGCCTGCCAATGCAGGAGACTTGGGCTCGATCCCTGTCTTAACAGGGAAGATGCCCTGGAGAAGGAAATGGCAAACCACTCCAGTATTCTAGCCTGGGAAATCCCATGGACAGAGGAACCTGGTGGGCTACAATCCATGGAATTGTAAGAGAGTCAGACACAACTGAGCAAATGAACAATGATAAGTACTTCCCTGCTTAAAACTCTGCAAAGGAAACCATCTTAGCTATAAATTAAAAAAAAAAACACCTACTAAATAATTCCTTATCTACACAGAACTGTTTTTGGCGAGAAAGAGGCAATATTGACAATTAAGCAGGGACTGTGGGCATGAGCATGGCCTGTCCCTGGCAGACCAGGCGGCCTGGTCACTCTGCTGGCAACTGTCTGATGCAGTGGCCCATCTATCCTGCCCACTGGCCTGGGAGACAAGGGTGGTTTTTACAGAAGAACATTTGCAACTGATTTTGATAGAGAACACTCCCTTTGACACCCAGTTAAGTAAAATTGATTTCTCCCCTAGAAATTTCATTCTTCTCATTTGTAGACCGGTATCCCAAAATATTATACTTAATTATTTCATTTTGAATTTTATCAATAAAACAATTGTGGCAGTTTGTTTTCTTCTCTTGTTAATATAATTATACAGTGTCCTCAATTTTGCCTCTTGGCCTGCAAAGCCTGAAATATTTCCCATCTAACCTTTGACAGAACAAGGTTGCTGACCCTTGGCCTAGTGCCTTGGTGGCAACAGCGGCCATGGACCTAGGTAGCTCACAAGCAAACTTCATTTGGTCCACACGGTGTCATTTAAAAATGTGAATTCGAATGTGTTTATATTAGGCTTATGTTTGTTCAATGTTTTCCTTTTACAAATGAAAAACCTGAGGCTGAAAGAGAGAGAATAATTGCTGGATTCAAGCCACATGCTGTGACGGAGCTGGGGCTCCTAGTCCAGTGCGTGTCCCGCCTTACCCACTGCCTTCCGCTGGCAAAGTGTGTGTAGACAAGGTCACGCTTACATTCTGAAATTCTTGTGTCCAGCTGGAGAGCTGCGAGGTATGTGGTTACACCACACTGGACCTTGATCTGATCCTGAGGAATCAACTAAGTGGCCCAGGGCCAGTCAGGTCTTGTGGGGAAAAGTCAGGGCTTTGGAGTGGAGCTACTGGCTATAAAATACTAATATGACAGCCAGGCCCAGGTCTTGAGCTCCAGAACACGTAGTGCAGATTGATGGTGATACCCAAGCAGCTGGAACACAGGCAATGGTGGGCAGGATGGGAGCCATTCTGGTCAGAATCCCAGGGGCTAGGGTGCCTGTCAGCCTGTTGAGAATAACAGCAAGCAGATGGTGAAGCTGGGAGGAGACGCCTACAGGAGACCTATGGTGACACAGCCTGAAGCTGAGAGAGACACAGTTTGACTTTTCTGTATCTCAGTTCTCTGGTCTCCTGGGGAAAGCAGGGCCCAGCACTGGTGAGTTGTAGAGTCACGCCTCACCTGGGTTTGAATGGGGACTCCACTGGGAACTGTGGGCCGATGCTTCCCCTCTCAGAAGCAGGTTTTTGTGACTGCCCACCAGGACAGAGCTTGACTGGTCAGTGATGTGTCCCTAGCACTGAGGACAATGGCAAAGCAGGTGCTCAGTCAGAATTGTCAAAAAACTGCTAAAAATCCAGGTGTATGTTTATGGATGGATGGGCAACAGGTTGGATCATTTTCATTTTAAGGTCAAACACCCAAGTGTGAGACGTCATTAAAAATATGTAGAATGGGACTTCCCTGGTTGTCTAATAGCTAAGATTCCTTGCTCCCAATACAGGGACCTGGGATCGATCCCTGGTCAGAGAACTAGATCCCACATGCCTCGGCAGCTATAGAGGAAAGATCCTGCATGCCACATCTAAGACTCAGCACAACCAAATAAACACATATTTCTAAAATAATAAAAAAATATGTAGAATAATTTGCCTCTATTACTAAATATATGAGAACCTGGGCACACTAGGCCCAGGGCTAAGTGCTGAGGGTTTGGCCATGAAGGAGACAGACACAGTGTCTTGTCTTCTGTGAGTTTTATGATTGAGTCTCAGTCAAGGGAGCCCCTTGGGGCATCCCTAGTGGATCCATGGTAGCGAGTCTGCCTGCCGTTGCAGGAGACATGGGCTTGATTCCTGGTCTGGGAAGACCTCACATGTGAGATCTCACATGCTCACAGTAGCATCCACCTCTTTGTCCAAATGGTGGTGGTAATATGCCATGTGCTCTCCGTGTGTCAGGCTCTGCGCTCAACACTTTACCAGGATTTGTCTCTGTTAAGCCTTTCCTGGTGGCTCAGACAGTAAAGGATCCGCCTGCAATGCAGGAGACCCAGGTTTGATCCCTGGGTTGAGAAGATCCCCTAGAGAAGGAAATGGGAACCCACTCGAGCATTCTTGCCTGGAGAATTCCATGGACAGAAGAGCCTGGAGGGCTACAGTCCATAGGGTCACAGAGTCAGATACGACTGAGTGACTAAGCACCACAACCCTACAAAGCAGTCAGCCCAAGTCTAGAGAGGTTCTCTTAGTAAACGGAGGGGTGGGATTTGGGTCCAGGTGTGTCTGGGTGCTTTGCAGGTGGGAAGCCTCCCGAGGTCCTCTCCTCCCCTGCCTCTTAGGCACCAGGATTCTGAAAATCTGGAGTCATAAGAAGGACAGACGCAAGTTCCTGGACGGTCCTGATATTCTGCTGAATAAAGAGTTGTCTGTCTCTTTTTCCTATAGTGATCATCTTTGCTCAAGACTTCCCGTGTTGTTATATTGCAGAGCAAGCTACACCACGCCATGCAAATGTCCCTCAATCTGACCAAGGAGTTCTTGCTGAGAAAAGAGTTACTTGAAAAAATTGAAAAAGAAACCCTACAAGCAGAGGAGGTAGGCGAGGGTAAAACTCTTTCTGGTGTTTTTCTCCTTCTGTCAACAAGGACTTTGAGTCAGCCACCTTGGTTTTTGTCTAGAAAAGCCTAGATCAGAAAAATCAAAATAGTTCTGGGCCATCAGAGGAGAAAGTTCCCAGTCCATGGTGTTGGCATTTTAATTACTGCTGGGTTAGAATCTAGAGTCAGAAATCATCTAGAAACCACAGAGTCCAAATCACCCTTGAGAATTCCTTCCTTAAGTGATTCATAAGGTACCAAATTCAAAGTATAGTGTATTCAATCTGGCAAAAAAATGTACAATGCAAGTAATAATGTAACCAATATAAGAAAAAGAACACACAGCAAATGATAACGTTCTATGCAAAGGAGAGAAAGCTTTTTAGACGTGGAACTCTCACTTGGTACGATGGCTGCTCAGATGGTAGACTTGTGACCTCTGTCCCAGTGCACTCTAGGGCCTGTGGTCACCATGCGAACATCTGAGCTCCCTCCATCTGCATGGGGGTTGAGTGCTCTCAGTATTTTGCTGAGCACATAGAGGTGAATTCCCACAACCTAAATGCACCTGGGATTCTCAAAAGGGACTTTGGGGGTGAAGATGGGGGACAATGAGCCCTGGACTTGTATTCTGAAAGCCTGGCATCAAGTTTGGTGTTGCCAGTCTTTAGCCTTGAATAAGCCTTTGAAGTAGACAGAACTCAGTTTCCGCATCCAGGCAAAAGATGTCACAGCCTTTGTTGCGATGATCAGACAGGGTGCTTTGTGAACCTCTTACAACCATCCACCTGTTCAGTTATTACTATCATTGTCTCAAATGAGTCTGAAGTGTCCCTGACACTGCCTACAACAGTCCTGAAGCCACAGGATTACTGTATCTGACTCAGTTTTGCCATGGCATCCGCATCGTATTCTTGGTGGAGAGTCCAAAACCTTTGCAAAAAAAAAAAAAAGCTGGTCTCAGTACAGAGTGGCCTGTAACAAAGTCAAAGCAAAGATCTGGGTGTTCTCTCTATGTGGAATTCCTGTGGTCCTTCTTTGTTTGGGTTGATACTTCTTAGATGACAAGTAATATGTGAGATCAATCTTTAAAAGCCTGGCATTAACTACTTAGTATATTTTCATTTTCTTAACTTTTAAAAAAACAGCTTAATTGGGATTTAATTCATGTATCAAATAATGTATCAATTTAAAGTGTAGATTCGAGTGGCTTATAGTATATTCCCAGACTTGCATAACCATCAGCTTGAATATTTTAGAACATTTTCATCACCTCAGAAAGAAACCCCGGATCCACTAGATGTCCTTCATTTTACCTCACCTCATTCCCACCCGCCAACCACTCACTCACTCACTTTAGTTGCTCAGTCGTGTCTGACTCTTTGTGACTCTATGGACTGCAGCACGCCAGGGCTCCCCGTCTATCACCAAATCCCGGAGTCTACCCAAACTCATGTCCATTGAGTCAGTGATGCCATCTAACCATCTCATCCTCTGTCATCCCCTTCTCCGCCTGCCCTCAATCTTTCCCAGCATCAGGGTCTTTTCAAATGAGTCAGCTTTTTGCATCAGGTGGCCAAAGTATTGGAGTTTCAGCTTCAACATCAGTCCTTCCAATGAACACCCAGGACTGATCTCCTTTAGGATGGAATGGTTGGATCTCCTTGCAGTCCAAGGGACTCTCAAGAGTCTTCTCTAACACCACAGTTCAAAAGCATCAATTCTTCAGTGCTCAGCTTTCTTTATAGTCCAACTCTCACATCTATACATGACTACTGGAAAAACCATAGCCTTGACTAGACGGACCTTTGTTGGCAAAGTACTGTCTCTGCTTTTGAATATGCTATCTAGGTTGGTCATAACTTTCCTTCCAAGGAGTAAGTGTCTTTTAATTTTGTGACTGCAGTCACTACCTGCAATGATTTTGGAGCCCCCCAAAATAAAGTCAGCCACTGTTTCCTCATCTATTTGCCATGAAGTGATGGGACCAGATGCCATGATCTTAGTTTTCTGAATGTTGAGCTTTAAGCCAGCTTTTTCACTCTCCACTTTCACTTTCATCAAGAGGCTCTTTAGTTCTTCACTTTCTGCCATAAGGGTGGTGTCATCTGCATATCTGAGGTTATTGATATTTCTCCCGGCAATCTTGATTCCAGCTTGTACTTCATCCAGCCCAGCATTTCTCATGATGTACTCTGCATATAAGTTAAATAAGCAGGGTGACAATATACAGCCTTGACATACTCCTTTCCTGATTTGGAACCAGTCCGTTGTTCCATGTCCAGTTCTAACTGTTGCTTCCTGGCCTGCATATAGATTTCTCAGGAGGCAGGTCAGGTGGTCTGGTATTCCCATCTCTTTCAGAATTTTCCACAGTTTATTGTGATCCACACAGTCAAAGGCTTTGGCATAATCTATAAAGCAGAAATAGATGTTTTTCTGGAATTCTCTTACTTTTTCGATGATCCAATGGATGTTGGCAATTTGATCTCTGGTTCCTCTCCCGTTTTTAAAAACTAGCTTGAAATCTGGAAGTTCACAGTTCATGTATTGCTGAAGCCTGGCTTGGAGAATTTTGAGCATTACTTTGCTAGCGTGTGCTGCTGCTGCTGCTAAGTCACTTCAGTAGTGTGCGAATCTGTGTGACCCCTTAGATGGAAGCGCACCAGGCTCCTCCATCTCTGGGATTCTCCAGGCAAGAATACTGGAGTGTGTTGCCATTTCCTTCTCCAGCTAGTGTGTGAGATGAGTGCAACTGTGCGGTAGTTTGAGCATTCTTTGGCATTGCTTTTCTTTGGGATTGGAATGAAAACTGACCTTTTCCAGTGCCATGGCCACTGCTGAGTTTTCCAAATTTGCTGGCATATTGAGTGCAGCACTTTCACAGCATCACCTTTTAGGATTTGAAATAGCTCAACTGGAATTCCATCACCGCCACTAGCTTTGTTTGTAGTGATGCTTCCTAAGGTCCACTTGACTTCACATTCCAGGATGTATGGCTCTAGGTGAGTGATCACACCATCGTGATTATCTGGGTCATGAAGATCTTTTTTGTACAGTTCTGTGTATTCTTGCCATCTCTTCTTAATATCTTCTGCTTCTGTTAGGTAGCCACAGGTGACTACTAATCAGCTTCGTGTCTCTGTGAATTGGCCTTTTCTCATAGGGTCTTCCGGAGAAGGCAATGGCAAGCCACTCCAGTACTCTTGCCTAGAAAATCCTATGGATGGAGGAGCCTGGTAGGCTGCAGTCCATGGGGTCTCTACAAGTCAGACACGACTGAAGCAACTTAGCAGCAGCAGCAGCATAGGGTCTTCCCAGGTGGCTCTAGTGGTAAACAACCTGCTTGCCAATGCAGGAGATGTAAGAGGCGTGGGTTTGGTCCTTGGGTTGGGAAGATCCCCTGGTGGAGGGCATGACAACCCACTCCAGTATTCTTGCTTGGAGAATCCCATGGACAGAGGAACCTGGTGAGTCCATTGGGTCACAAAGAGTCGGACACAATTGGAGAGACTTAGCATGCCCACATGCTGCTTTGCAGACATATTCTTTACCACTGAGCCACCAGGGAAGCCCTATATATATAGTACCTCTATGTTTAACATTTACAGAAACTGCCAAGCTGTTTTGCAAACCGGCTGCTCCATTTTACATTCCCATCAAAAATGTATGTGTGAGGGTTCCAATTTCTGTACATCTTCACCAACACTTGTTGTTTTCAGGTGTTTTCTTCAATGCTTTGCAATAGGTGGGAAGTGGTATTGATTTGAATTTCTTTATGACTAACGACATTGAGCATCTTTTCATATGCTTTTTGGCTACAGGTCTGTCTTTCTTGGAAAAATGTCTATTCAAGACCTTTGCCCAGTTTTTTTTTTTTTTTAGATTTATTTATTTAATTTATTTTTGGCTGCACTGGATCTTTGTTGCTGCATGGGCTTTCTCTGGTTGTGGCGAGCATGGGTTACTCTTCAAGGATTTCTAATTGCAATGGCTTCTCTTGTTACAGAGCATAGGCTCTAGGTCCATGGGCTTCAGTAGCTTGAGAATGTGGGCTCAGTAGTTGCTGCTTATGGACTCTAGAGCACAGGCTCAGTAGTTGTGGTACATGAGCTTAGTTGCCACTTAGCATATGGAATCTTCCCAGACCAGGGATCAACCCCCTGTCCCCTGCATTGGCAGGAGGAATCTTATCCTCTGTACCACCAGGGAAGTTCCCTCCTTGAGTTTCTTTATCATCTTCATGATAGCTGCTTTGAAGACTTTGCCAAGCCCTTCTTCTGGATTCTCTGAAAAGCAGTTTATGTTGCCTCTTTTTATCCCTGTGTGGATCACATGTCCTTGTTTCTTTCCTATCTCATACTTTTTCTTGCAAACTGGACATTTTAGATAATATATTTTAGCAACAATATCTTGGTCTTGTTATTATTTTTGCTTGTTGTTTAGTGATTTGGCTGCACTATTGGGTAAAGTCTCCCTCTCCTGCTGTTAGTAGCCTCTGATGTGGCTCCTCAGAGGGTACAGCTCATGGATTCTATCTCCCTGACAACCAGGGTGATTTCAGCTGAGTTCTCTTTGACTCTTCCATCTTCCAGCTAAACCTCTCGCTGGTCTGCCTCTATTGGTACCACACGTAGCTGTTAGCCTCCATTCATTACTAGCTGATGGCTCTACTGCCTTAACACCCTGAGACGTTAATTGCTCCACATTCTTGATCTAATTAACATCAGGCTCGATCACAGGGGTAAAGCATTGCCAGTCATTGAGGCTTGCTCTAACCCCATATTTGTTGTTTCAACTCTTTGCAACCCCATGCGCTGCAGCATGCCAAGCTTCCCTGTCCTTTACTATCTCCTGGAGTTTGCTCAAACTCATGTTCATTGAGTCAGTGATGCCATCCAACCATCTCATCCTCTGTCACCCCCTTCTCCTCCTGCTCTCAATCTTTCTCAGCATCAGGGTCTTTTCCAATAAATCAGCTCTTCGTATCAGGTGGCCAAATTATTGGAGCTTCAGCATCAGTCCTTCCAATGAATATTCATGGTTGGATTCCTCTAGGAATAACAGACTTGATCTCCTTGAGTCCAAGAGGCTCTCAGGAAGGCTCTTCTTAATTGTCTCTTTCTCTGGTTAAGTTAAAGATCTAACTGATCTACTTTTTGCTTGTTGCTACTTCTATGGAACTATCAGATTGATCTTAACCACTCGCCCCAAAGACCTCCACTGTTTCCCACAAAGTCCTTAGGCATGATCTCCCCACACTGTTCCAAGTAAAGTTCATTTCTTAGGCCACATTCCGGAGCTCTTTGTTTTACAGCCTCTCCCCTGCACCACTGCCCTGGAGCTGGGCATGGGAACAGTGGCCTGCCTTTCCTGTAGTTTCACCCTGCTCTTCAAGCGGGGTGCTGGGTGAGATTGCAGTTCCTGCTTTTCTGAACATACCCCTCATAGCTAGTACTTAATGCTTTAGTTCTTACTTCATTATATTCATCTCTGGTATTCTCTAATCATCATCCTCACAAGAGTGTCCACTGATGGTTCTGAATATACTTTTAGGTCTCCCCACACAGTCATGTGTCATGCTAAACAGATAGTAGGTATGCACTGTACACTTCCCGACAAATTTTTACTGCATTCTGAAAACAAGTTAATAAAAAATTAATTTTATTAGGTTGCCTTAAACTGAATTAAAATAGCACTTCTCAAACCAGAAGAAGACAATCAATAACTGGGGATCTTGTTACAAGCAGATTCCAATTGGATAGATGGCCTGAGACTCTGCATTTTCACCCAGTTCCCAGGTGATGCCAGTGTCGGAAGATGGTGATTGTTTTGTGAAGCAAGGAATCAAAATAACATACTTGGTTAGGAAGAGTCAGCATCATAAGAACATTAGTTCTATTTAAGTTGATCTGTGAAATAACAGTATTCCAATTAAAATAACAAAAGTTTTTGAAAGATTTAAATAAACTGACTCAAAAATTCTTTTGGAAAAATAAGAAAATTAAAATTCTTAATAAGGAGGACACTAGCCCTACCAGATACTGAGACATGTCATGAGGTTACAGTATTTAAAACAGGACCATAAAGAAAAAAGACCATGAATTGACTAGAAGATCAAAGAAAAAATATAAGCCAATTGATCCAAGTATGCATTAATATTGATGCATTTAGTTTATGATAAAAGTGACATTGTAATAAAAGACAACAGATTATTCAGTTAGTAACAATTAACTTGGAACTTATATGTAATGGTGAAATTAATCCAGTCATATCATTAATTTAAATGTAAATAATAAAGCCATTAAAGTCCTAAATTTATATAGTGGGAACATTTTTATTATGATCATGGAATGGGGAAGACATTTAAAATGTAAAGCCCATAAACCATGAAATCAATAAAGTCAACTATATAAAAATAAAAATTTTTCTGCATGATAAAAACCATCATAAGTAAGGCCAAAAGATAAGTAACTGGGAAAATGTTGTATCTAAGATCACAAGGAGCAAATTTTCTTAAAACATAAATGCATTTCAGAAATTAATAGGAAAAATCTCACAAAAAGTAGGAAAAATAGGCCAAAGATTTAAACAGTTTACAAAAAGCTAAAAAATCTCAAACATATTAAAAATGTTCCTCTTCATCCATAAAGGTCAGAAAAAGTAAAACTATAATGAGGTACCATTTTTCCTCTATTAAACTAACAAAGATGAAATAGTAAGATTGTGTTGAGACAACAGGGAAAACAGGCAGTCTCAAACACTGCTGCAGAATTATATTGGCTTGATCATTATAACAGAAGGCAAGTTAGCACCATAAATTGTGTACACTCACATGCTTAGGACAGAGTTTCTCAACCTAGACACTACCGACATTTTGGGTCAGATACTTCTTTGTTGTGGGGTCTGTCCTGGGCATGGTAAGGTATTCAGTAGCATCCCTGACCTCAGCCTACTAGATGCCAGTAGCACTCCCCTAACTATGACAAGCAAAAGTGTCTCCAGGCATCGCCAAATGTCTCCTGTGGGCAGATAGCTTCTGGTTGAGAACCACTGCCGTAGAATAAGCAATTTCACTTTCAGTAGCTTATCCTACTGATATATTTGCATTTTTACAAAATGACGTATACCCCGAAGATTTGTAAAAACAGCACTGTTTGTTGTAACAAGAGATGGAGAAGCTAAGTGACTGTGGGTGGGGACTTGTTAAATTATGGTGCATCCATACAATGGAAAATTATGCAGCTGTTTAAAAAGAGTAAATTCTTTATGTGCTGATACAGAAGATTCTTCAAGATTTGTTGAGGGGGAGAAAAAAGTTGGATAAATAAAAGTGAATAGAGATCCCCATAAAGCAGCCTGTTGGGAGCGGTACACTCTGGAGTGGGTGCTCCTAAATCTCACTTGTTTAATCAAAGAAGAAAACCTTCCTTTGCTTTTGAAGTGAATGCATTCTCATTCTCTTGGCTCCAACAACCCCAGGCAGGAGGACCCTTGTTGGGGCCCCACTCGAAAAGCTCAGCAAAGGTGTCTAGGATAAGGAACTCTCAGAACTGGAAGATCCAGTCCTCTTTCTTCCTGTCCTACAAAACCACCACTAAGGTTTGGGATTTTGGAATGGGTGATGGTGACTTCATGGCTTCTTCAGCTTCTCAAATGTGACGGTGCCAGAGATTATCTTGTACAGAGATTGTACCTCCCAGCTTCCCTACTGGGAGAGAAACAAGTGTGGAAATGAGCAGCAGAATTGCCTCTCCTATGATCTAGGAGAGATCTAAGCTGATGCTTTGAAGAAATCTCTTAGAGATAAAAGCCGGCAGAGTTGAGACTATATACCCTGCTGGAGACCAGCTTCATGCTAGATCAACTTCTTCACCTCAGAGTGTCTCCCCTGGAATGTTGCTGTTCATGGGGAGCAGATTTGAATCTATTTACCAACTACCTGGAGATTTGCTTGAGAAGCTTCTGAGTCTCAGTTTTAAGATGGAGGAGAAAAGAAAAGGAGTAATCTTTAAGAAAGACTGATCAACAAGCACTAGTATATTATTGCTGGTCTGTGCTTAGTCATTCAGTTGTGTCTGACTCTTTGCAATGCCATGGACTGTAGCCCGCCAGGCTCCTCTGTCCATGTGATTCTCCAGGCAAGAATTCTAGAGTGGGTTGCCATGCCCTCCTCCAGGGGATTTTTCCATCCCAGGGGTCGAACCCAGGTCTCCCCCATTGCAGGCAGATTCTTTACCGTCTGAGCCATCAGGCAAGCCTAAGGATACTGGAGTGGGTAGCCTATCCCTTCTCCTGGAGAACTTCCCGACACAAGAATCGAACCAGGATCTTCTGCATTGCAGGTGGGTTCTTTTACCAGTTGAGCTACTGGGGAAGCCCAGTATATTATTGAGGCCAATAAAGACCTGCTTGGTCCCTAGGGCAGGTGAAACAATACCATCCACTGGCCGGTTCCCCACACCGCAAAATGTCTCCAGGGGGTGCATTTGCTGAGTTTATTATTTCAAAGTATCCCAGTGATCCCAGATTTAGTATGAGGCTCCCCAAGAGATGCCAATTCCTTTTAGGAGAATTTTGTATGTTCTAATTTTGTTTCCCCCCAGATTTCTACTTATTGTACTAAAACCAAATTAATTCCAAAAAGGGAAGGGGTCCTTTGGCTCTTGCCTTACTCATGCAGCATACATTTTCGTTATTCCTTCCTCTTTCTGGTCCTCATCGGTGTGCAGACATGTTTATATTGCTGAAGGTGTATTGAATTGATACAACTTTGTATGATCATTATTCTTAAAATTTACTGAGGGCAGAAAGTGAAAGTGAAAAGAGCAGAGTTGAAAAAGTTGGCTTAAAGCTCAACATTCAGAAAACGAAGATCATGGCATCTGATCCCATCACTTCATGGCAAATAGATGGGGAAACAGTGGAAACAGTGTCAGACTTTATTTTTGGGGGCTCCAAAATCACTGCAGATGGTGATTGCAGCCATGAAATTAAAAGACACTTACTCCTTGGAAGGAAAGTTATGACCAACCTAGATAGCATATTCAAAAGCAGAGACATTACTTTGCCAACAAAGGTCCATCTAGTCAAGGCTATGGTTTTTCCAGTAGTCATGTATGGATGTGAGAGTTGGACTGTGGAGAAGGCTGAGCACCAAAGAATTGATGCTTTTGAACTCGATAGTGTTGGAGAAGACTCTTGAGAGTCCCTTGGACTGCAAGGAGATCCAACCAGAACATTCTAAAGGAGATCAGTCCTGGGTGTTCTTTGGAAGGAATGATGCTAAAGCTGAAACTCCAGTACTTTGGCTACCTCATGCGAAGAGTTGATTCATTGGAAAAGACTGGTGCTGGGAGGGATTGGGGGCAGGAGAAGAAGGGGAGGACAGAGGATGAGATGGCTGGATGGCATCACCGACTCGATGGATCTGAGTTTGAATTAACTCCGGGAGTTGGTGATGGACAGGGAGGCCTGGCGTGCTGCAATTCATGGGGTCACAAAGAGTCTGACACGACTGAGCGACTGAACTGAACTGAACTGACTGTGTACCATACCCTATGCTAAGAGCTGACAGCCACTTAAGAGTTTCATTGGATTCTCATAACCATTATGTAGGTTATCTGACTAGTCTTGTTTTCTAGATGAGGAAACTGAGGCTCAAAGCAGATATTCACAACCATCTACTTTAACATTGAGAAAATCTGGAATTTGGTAGCAGGTGTTTGAGAGTGATAAAATTTGTGAGATTTCTGTGCAAATCACTTAATGTTTCTGAGTCTCAGTTAGTGATTCCTTCCTACCTCCTGGGATCACTGAGAACTGAAAGGAGTTGTGTATGTGAAGGTGCTTGATAAACTGCAGGCTTTATTATACTTCTAAACAATGATTTATACCCCTTCATTAATAATCTTCCTGTTATTATATTTTTAAAAAGTGAATAGAATTGGCTACTCTTTGGGTCAAAAAAGGTAAAATATAGAGATTTCTATCCATGCAAACATATCAAGATTGCCAGGAGAAATATCAACAACCTCAGATATGCAGATGAAACCACCCTTATGGCAGAAAGCGAAGAAAAACTAAAGAGCCTCTTGATGAAAGTGAAAGAGGAGAGTGAAAAAGTTGGCTTAAAACTCAATATTCAGAAAACTAAAATCATGGCATCTGGTCCCATCACTTCATGGCAAATAGACAGGGAAACAATGGAAACGGTGACAGACTTTTTTTGAGGGTTGGGGCACTTAAAAATCACTGCAGATGGTGACTGCAGCCATGAAATTAAAAGATGCTTGCTCCTTGGAAGAAAAGCTATGACCAACATAGACAGCATATTAAAAAGCAGAGACATTACTTTGCCGATAAAGGTCCATTTAGTCAAGGGTATGGTTTTTCCAGTGGTCATGTATGAATGTGAGAGTTGGCCTGTAAAGAAAGCTGAGCACAGAAGAATTGATGCTTTTGAACTGTGGTGTTGGAGAAGGCTCTTAAGGGTCCTTTGAACTGCAAGGAGATCCAACCAGTCCATCCTAAAGGATATCAGTCCTGAGTGTTCAATGGAAGGACTGATGTTGAAGCTGAAACTCCAATACTTTGGCCACCTGATGTGAAGAACTGACTCATTTGAAAAGACCCTGATGCTGGGAAAGATTGAAGGCGGGAGAAGGGGATGACAGAGGATGAGATGGTTGGATGGCATCACTGACTCAATGGACATGAGTTTGAGGAAGCTCTGGGAGTTGATGATGGACGGGGAAGCCTGGTGTACTGCAGTCCATGGGGTTGCAAAGATTCGGACACGACTGAGCGACTGAACTGAACTGAGAGATTTCTTGAAGGATACAGGAAACCTAAAAGCAGTATATGCTTCTTGGAAGGGGACCTGTGTGGCTGGGGACAAGGGGTAGGATGGGAGCTTGTCATTGTGTACATTTTTTTTTTTTAGTGATCAGTTCATTTTTCTTTTCAAATCATATTTTCTGAATATATTTTATATGCTGGTGAATGACCCCAGGAATACAGAATCTATTAGGTAAAATTCCACTGTGTAGCAGCAATTATTTTTATTTTATTTTATTTTTAACTTCACAATATTGTATTTTTATACCATTTGGATTGAATGTGTTGCCTATTCAAAACAATTGTTAAAAGGACAATGCTAATTCAAAATCCACTCAAGAAAAGGACTAGTTAATTTTACTATATAATAATTTAAAAAAATAAAATTTAAAAAGACAGATTCCTCAAAAAAACTGAATGACCATATGATCCAGCAAGTTGTCTTCGAGGTATATACCCCAAATAATTTGGAAGCAGGAACTTGAACAACAGGTATTTGTTCACCCAGGTTTGTAGTAGCATTATTTACAATAGCCGAAACATAGAAGCAATTCAAGTGTTCATTGACAGATGGATAAATAACCAAAATGAGCTGTACATACATGTAACAGAATTTTACTCATCCTTAGAAAGGAAAAAATTTTGACACACTACAAAATGGATGAACTCTGAAGACATT
The DNA here is from genome assembly GCF_027580195.1 of Bos mutus. Taxonomy (NCBI): domain Eukaryota; kingdom Metazoa; phylum Chordata; class Mammalia; order Artiodactyla; family Bovidae; genus Bos; species Bos mutus. Next base: position 36,521,377 of record NC_091634.1, on the reverse strand, counting down.
TACGCTAAGTGAAATTAGACAGTCATGCAGGAGCAACTATTGTATGATTCCACTTATATCTAGAGTAGTCAGATTCATAGAGAATGGGGGAAGGAATCCCCTAGCAGTCGAAGGAACTAAGCTCACTTAAGCCACACAGTGAGACCAAAAAAAATTTTTTTTTCATTCATAGAGACATAAAATAGAATGGTAGTTGTCAGGGCCTGTTGGGGAAGGGTATGGGAAGTTAAGTGTTTAATAGATACCGAGATTCGTTGGGGAAAATGAAAACCTTCTGCAGACAGATTGTGATGAAGGCTGCAAAACAATTCGAATATACTGAATGCCACAGAGCTGTACATTTAAAAATGGTTAAAACGGGCAATAGTATGTTATGTATATTTTGCAAAAAAAAAAAAAAGCCCCTAAGCAATCAAAAGTAAAGCACATTCCTTAATAAAAGAAGGAAAGGAAGAAGGAAAAAAGGAAGGGAGGAAGAAAGACTGTGTAGACTGCACTTAGTGTTTCTGAACTGGACAAACATGTCAGGGTCTGTAAAGAGTCAGAATCTTGTGATTTCACCCACTCCTTTGAAAATGTAAACATTTTTAGAAGGACATTGAAAGTAGGGGGAGTTGCCAGGGCCAGTAAGTCCCAGGAGGCTGGAACTGCCAAGGGAGCCCCACAGTCTAATTGGTCCCTTCCCCCACCCAGGACCGGGCCAAGGCCCTGGCTCTGAACAAGCAGCTCCGGAAGCAGCTGTCTGAGTTCCGAGCTCCACAGGTGATGATATACATCCGGGAGAAGATCCGCAACGGGGACCTGGAGAAGACCATCAGGATGTGGGAGAGGAAAGTGGAGATCGCAGAGGTGAGTCCCAAGACCCCTCAATGTCTTATGCACTGCCCCCACCCCCCATCTTTTGTTTAGGATATTGTATTCTGAGCTAAGAATGCAGGTGTTTGGAAGTGTAGTCTGTGAGAAATCTCAGTCATTGCTTCAACGCTTACACCAAATAAAAGATGGCTTTTTGAAAAATTTTTTTCCTTAAAGCTCCTTTTTCTTGTTAGAGACAGGGCCTTTTCAGGTTATCAGGAAGACACTGTAGCAATAGTGTGTTTTTAGTTGCTTATTTTCTTATTGAATTCTGGAAGCTTTTGAGTCCCTCTCCCCACCATGGATAATTAAGTGATTGCTATTTAATACATGGATAAGCCAGGTTTTTAAAAAATGAGATAATAATGGATTTTAATATCACTCAGAACCTGATTCCATGCATTTACACAGTTGACATGGGTCTTTCCGTTGACTAAATCCGCAGCCTTTTCATACGGTACAGTGTGCCCGGAAGCCCCCTTGCCCATTGTGAGCTGTGGAGAAGAAAAAGGAAAAGTGCAAATGAAACGCTGCCGTCTAAAAAAAAGATAAAAGGGAAGCACTGAGACTGCCACAGGCCAGGTTGCACACACAGGACACTAGAGACATCCTAAGAGCAGCGCAAAAACCCAGTCAGGTCACTTGGGAAGCTTAGCGTCCTGGCATGTAAACACCAGGTACATTTTCCAGGGTGCTTCTTTCTCCCTTTCCCGTGGTCACTTGGCAGCAGGATAATAAACTAGGGTCCAAACATAGGCCCATCATATCTGGGGCCAAGAAGTAGCAGAGAATCACAGGAGGAGCCTGCAACTTCTCACTTTACTGAACAGAAACAATGAATCTTCGGATGCCCCAAGGTGGCCGGGGCCACCACCTGCATGCAGACACCGCGCCCAACACAAGGTCATCCGCGCCATCACAGGGCTGGATGCGGGTACGATTGGCACATCCGTTTGTCTCAAATGACCTTCTCCCCCCCTCCCCTTTTCTTCTTTTGTAGATGTCCTTGAAAGGCTACCGCAAAGCTTGGAGTAAGATGAAAACCACCAACGAGCAGTTGCAGGCGATTTCCGGCCCTGGGAAATAGCCAGAAGGAAGCTACGGCTGCCGACCAAAAGTGATCCATTAAAGTCATTAGCTCCTGTCTAAGTCATGGGGTCCGCTCACTATTCCCTGTGCTGGCTGGGGTCCCCAACTCTCCAGCCAGGCTGCTGGTCACCTCTCAGGCCACCTCAGCCCCCTGGGGAAGTGTTTTCACAGCCTGGCCCCGGGAACCCGTGAACACTGAAAGAACCACAGGGCACTCTAATGGTTTGACACTTGTTAGCCTACGTTTAGTTCACAAGCACACACGAAAGCGACCTTCCCGCTCGCGGGAGTGGGGCTAGAGGAGAGGGAGCCGGCCCAAGTCTGAGCGCGGCCCTGTCCACGGCAGTCTAGCTGCGCGACTCTCAAAAAGAGACATCGAAACAGCATGGTGAATGCCTGGCACTCAGCGTTCTGAGCTTCCTCTTCGGTTTGGAGGGCTAGCTCCTAGACGAAGATCCCATTACCAAAGAAAACGAGCGCAAAGAAAAAATAAGGTAATTTCTTGGGGCTGATGTAACCTGTTCTGGCCTGAAGAGGGCGCAGACGCCATGATCTCCCCACCGTAGTAGTCATAGTACGTGGGCTGGATGGCCATCTCAGACCTGCCTGGCTCCCTCCGCCCCTTTTCCCGGAAGTCTAGACTCATTTGAGTGCCATTGTCTGGCAGTGAACGCGTGGAATGCACGGTGGACCTTTCTTGTCCTTGGAAGGATAGTCGGGGCCACACAAGCTGGCTCAGCCCAGCCTGTTTTCTCTGTGTCACGAGATCACGTGATGAGTAGCTGGGTAAAGGACTGGGGTTCTCCCAGTGATGGAAGGAAGACAGGGGAGAGCTGGTCTTCCTGGTTTTAGACGTGATCCAGTCGCTGTAGTCTTCCACCCTGATGTACAGGAACAGGCCAGGGCATTTCTCCCCTCCTTGGGACAGGATTCCTCTCAGCACCCACAGACTCATTTCCTTCAGCTGGCACATCATTGGGTTTCCTGGGTCCCCCTGTGATAAAGGACAGAAGGCTTCAGGTCTTAGGAAAAAAACTCGTTCTCTCTCTCTTTTTAAAAAGTATGTCCTAGTGCTATTTACTCTCTCTTCTAGAAAAGTTTTGCACTATTCTGGCCTGTTCTTGCTGGTTCTCACTAGAAATGAGGTAAATTATAAGATACTGTTTCTAATCTAGGCCACTGTCCCCACAAATTCCAACAAGATGACTTTTCCTTTTATCATACAAATTATTTTGTAGATTCCTAGTTCCCACTTCATTTTCTTGCCCCTTTCTAGGACTTTGAATAAACCCTCCCTCTCTTCTGGTTTCTCACTCCTCAAATGTTATTTTGTTTCTTTCTGGCCTGGAATGGGCCCATTTTCCCCCTTCTCTTCTCTGTTTTGTTTCGATTTAAGCTGCTCACACCCACCCACAGCCCAGCTAGGGTCAGAGTCAGACTAGTGGGGGAGCATATGCCACCAGGCTGGACTCACAGATTTATCAGCCTGGCAGCTGTCAATGAGGCACCCTGCCCCCGCCATCCCCATCCAAGACTCTAGAGAGCTGTCCTCCTGGCCTCGGGAGCTCTGCCATACAGACCTGATCTCTCTTCAGGTGAGTGGGCAGGAGCCTGACACACCTGGCTGGAGATGTAGCCCTGGCAGGTTACCTAATTCTCTGAGCTAAACTGGGGACTCAGTTCACCTCTGTAACACCAGCAGAGGTCCTAGCACAGTGCCTGACCTACAGAATGCACTCAATAAACAATTAGCTGCTATTACCCTGGTGTCGAGAAAAGGCCCTCGTTTTTACAAGAAAAACTGAGAAATGTGGAAAAAGAAACAAGGCAGCAACTAGGAATAATTTATCTTAACTGTCCTCCAGGCCTCCTCTTAAAGGAATACCTGCTCCCCAGCCCTGGCCCGTGGTCCATCTTGGTCCAGGCAGGGGTGGGTTTATCATTGAAGGCTAGGCGATTACACTTCACTCTCACTATTTGGACTGAGGCATGGGGGAGGGGGCTTACAGTTGACAATGGCAAACAGTCTGAACAGATTCAACCATGAGAATCAGAGATGTGCAAAAGTGGTCACGTCAGTCCCTGCTGGTCGGGTGTCTATACACTTGTAGCCTCTATCACTGAACCCTCCTTTTTCTGAGGAAGCCATGCCAGAACAGAAATGAACAGAAGACAAGAGCCACTTCGCAAGCAGGGCCAGGGAGGCGCGCTCGGCAAGGCTGCCGTAATTCCCTGGTTGTCTCACGGCCACACACATGTGAGGATAACATTCTGGATTTCGTTCTGTGCCTCTCATCAGATGGAAGGGGGTGCTTGAGTGTGGAACTCTTAATTTTTCAGCGTTTCACACTCTACTGTTTTCATCCCTTGCTGCCAAACAGCAGAAGGTAGAAACTTCATCCCAGAGCTCTGGCCAGTCCTCCTGGGACTGGTGAACAGGCTTTTTCGTCTGCGCCCTGTTGTGTCTGCCTGGGGCACAGAGGGTTTCTGGCCAAGCATGGAGTAATCTCCACTGTGTTCACCAGACCCACTTCCAGTTTGTTTTAACTGTGCTTTTACAGCTTGAGGAAGAAAAGGAGTGCAATTCAGGACAAATAGTTTGACAAACGATTGTGTGGTTGCCATCCCTGGCTCTCGGGTGGTTTTGCAAGCTGCTGTTCCACTCAGATGCAGAGTACGCTGCTTTTTCTCTTCTCCATAACCTCTAAGGCTGAGACCTCTGCAGCTCAAGCAATGGACACAAAAAGTACCAGCTGCTCCTCTGGAGCAGTCTCACCTCATCTCCTGGGGGAGCGACACTTTCATTGGGCGACCCTCAACCTCAACATTCAGCAAAAGCCCTAACAGTTTGGGAAGAAGGAGGGGTGGATTCAGAGTGATTCTGCTTTTGTTGGATCTCTGGGGACTCATTAAAGCAGACACTGAAAAGTGAAAGTGAAAGTCGCTCAATCGTGTCCGACTCTTTGTACTCCATGGACTGTACAGTCTGTGGAGTTCTCCAGGCGGGAATACTGGAGTGGGTAGCCTTTCCCTTCTCCAGCAGATCTTCCCAACCCAGGAATTGAAGCGGGGTCTCCTGCATTGCAGGTGGATTCTTTACCAACAGAGCTATCTGGGAAGCCCAGAGCAGACACTGAACCTGGGTGAATTATTCTACATGTGAGAAGTGTGGCTTTGAGGACCCCTGGACAGTAGAACACAATTGCTGGGACTCTAGCTAGACAAAGCACTGTTTTTTTTTTAATGGTCCGAGACAGTTTTTAAGCATAATCTAAAAAGCAAAGAACTGTCTACAGGTGTGCTGCGGTTAAAAAGCAATCTAAATTTTGTGAGTGGTTTAAAGAAATGATCATTTAGACTGTAAGCAGTTTGTGTGTGCTGTGTACTGAGTCGTTTCAGTTGTGTCTGACTCTTTGCAACCCCATGGACTGTAGCCCGCCAGGTTTCTCTGTCCGTGGGGATTCTCCAGGCAAGAATACTGGAGTGGGTTGCCATGTCCTCCCTCTAGGGTATCCTCTTGACCCAGGGATCAAACTGGAGTTTCCTGCATTACAGCGGATTCTTTACCGCTGAACCACTGGGGAAGCCTGTAAGGAGTTTACCATATTCTTATGCATCTAAGATTCTCTTAAAACTTTCCATCTTTGAAATGGAATGTGTCTTTTAATCAGTTGATTCCAGAATTTCCATTCACTCTTCTTCCAGCATTTTTTCCTTCTCAACATTACATAAAATAATAGTGTGCTCTACAGCTGGTAGCATCTGGATCTGATGAAGTGTGGCTCTAGATTGATGGAGTGGCTGATGGCAGGATTTTGTTAAGTAGCTACATCTTCTTCTGTATTTTAACACATTCTCTAAGAAGTTGCTACAATCGCGCATCTGACAGAGTTCAGTACAATGTCCGTTCAGTCGCTCAGTCGGGTCCGACTCTGTGACCCCGCAGTCACATTGTACACATTGTACACTGCAGTACAATGAAGAACACTCGATAAATGTTAAACCAGCTTTGGCAGGGCAAACTTACTGTCTGATGAAAGGCAGTCCTTCGTGCTTTTGCAATGAAATGACTTTGAGAAAGAATTGTCCACATCTAAGTATTTTTTTCCCTTTCTCTTAAAAAATCTTTTCCTTAGCCCTCTGAAAAAATTTTCCCACTGGGAAATCCTGAAGACTATTTTGAGAAAAGTGGTTGATGGAGTAGAGGAGGGAAACTTTGGAAGTCTGGCAGACCTGTTTATTAACTGTGTGGCCCTGGTAAGCCACGCTTTCCCCAGGTACAGATCTGAGGGCCAAGGACAGGTGTTTGTGAATGCTGTGCATTTTCGTGGGGCAGTAGGACAGCCCACATCCAGGTAGAGGGCAGGGCTTCTTATCGGAAAAAAGAAACCCAGTGACTGATGAGCAGTAGCATCAGTCTAGGTTCCAAAGAAACCAAATAGAGTGAGCCTGTGCTGTGAGCACACTCAACATATATCCCCATGTGTGGTTGGGACTCCTTCTTTCAAACTTTTAGCTCATGAAAAAACATGTTACTTAGCCGTGCTTAGTTATGTCACACTGACAATGGTGACTGGTTAGTCCATTCAGCAGATGGCTATTGAGCTTTTATTATTATTTTATTTTTTATTATGTATTTATTATTATTATTGGGTTATTGAGCTTATTTGCCAAGTCCTGCTCATCCTAGAGATATCTGTGAATCCTAAGTGACAGTCCCTGACCACACGCAGCCAGGGGGAGTCCCCAAGCCCCCCATGAAGTAACCTCTGCTTACTTTCAGCTTCTATTCCACTGTGTCCTTACCAAGCAGACAGCGTTAGTCTCCATCTCTAGGTGGTTGCCACATCCTGTTTTCTGCTCTATGTTTAAGGGACACGAGTCAATGTCTTTCACGGAGATTTTCCTCAGGATACTCATTGTCATGTGATTTCCTGTCTGGACCATGCAACAGAGAGCCCAAGAATTATTAACAGGAAGACATCCCCCAAGTCAACTCAACTACAACTCACATATCCAAATGGGAGTCAGTAAGAAATGTCCTAATAAACCCCCTTTTCCTCATAAATCACAACCCGTGTCTGGCTTTTTACTGAAGACTACCTTTGTGAAAGCAAAGAACCTGAGTGTGAAGCAGGCAGAGAACGTTCACCCTTTCTTTGCTTTTCCTTGTTTGCTTCCCAAGAGTCAGAGAAAACAAGGATGGCTCAGAGAAGAGGACTGCAAGCTCTGGTTCAGGGAATGATGTCCCCTTGCCCCTCAGTAACCCTGCAGTCACTTCAGGCGTTCGCTACCCGTGTATGTCCAATTTGGGTGTAAGGATAAAAGAAAAAGGACCCAATGTAAAAGTGACCTCAAAGAGGGCAAGCGCTGGGAATCTTGACCCGTTCAGTGGGGGTTCCAGCCCAACTCCAGAACCTCAGGCCACCTGAATTACTGAGCTAAGCCCTGGAATGGTTCATCCTGGTCACCCCCACTGCCGGCACACACACAGCCTCCTCTAGGAGAAGGAAGCCATTAACTGCAGATGTGGGGTTCCATCCTGCCACCCAGCAGTTCATCAGGACTGGCGGCCTGTTCAGCTTTCTGCCGAGGAAGCAGATGGGCCGGACCAGGCTGTTGAACTGCATCGCCGTGTCTGTCTTCAGGAGGGCTATGTTATTTCTCATTGTCTTATTGTCGAAGTCCTCATGGATGATGATGGTGTTGATAGGATACTCTTCATGAGCAATCAGTTTTGCATCCATCTTAGCTATACCAATTATAGCCACAGCGTCCTTCCTGGAGAGAGAGAACAAGCAGGTCTTGAGAAGCTGAGGCACCGAGGAAGCTTCACACTTCCCTATTTTCATGTTTATTGATTTTTTGGCTCCATCCAACTCATCTTCCTAGGGCTGCTTTTTACTCACCTTTTTGAACCATGTCCCCAGGAAATTTTTTTTTCGTTTTATTGACGTGTAGTTGATTTACAATGTTGTTTTAGTTTCTGGTATACAGAAAAGTGATTCAGTTTATATATATATATATAATATTTTATATATTATATACATGAAATATATTTCATAGACTATATATGAAATACATGAAGCACTCATATATGAAATATATTTCATACATATAAAATGTATTCCATATATACAATATATTACAATAATATATTTTATTTTTAATATTCTTTTCCATTATGACTTATCACAAGATATTGAATATAGTTCCCTATGCTATACAGTAAGACCTTGTCATTTATCAATTTTATAGTGGTTTGTCAGGAAATCATTTCTGAATCCCTACACTTGTGCCATCATTCTTTGAAGATTCTTCTATCTTACAAGCATATAGCCTACCACCTGAAGATAATCTGGTATGTTATGGCTGATTATCTTTCTTCTATGCTTATTTATTTATGGGTCTAAAATTAAAATGAAAGAAAAACTTTTAAAGTCATAGGTTGGAGTAATAATGTAAACCCTGGCAATAATCAAATGGTGTAACAAAAATTGAAAAGAAAGCAGAGGTGGGTTGTATACACCAATTTTCTCATCTTTCATGGGAGTCTAAATGGTTATTTATTTACAGCTAATATATGAAATAACAAGTGTGCAGACATGAAAGTACATAAATAACCTATTAACACTGAGTGGTCATGAGGAGAGAAGGAAAGAGTGAAAAGATAGGAATTCTGGCATCAGCCATGGGAGAGTCTTGAGAGGATGATCCAGAGAGAAACAGAAGACTTGGGTATTTTCCATGAAATTAGAGCTCTAAGATGAACACATTTGTAAGAAAACAAATTCAAGCTTTCCAAATCTGTTAGAAGAGACCTATGAAACAAAGCCATATAATGAAAAGGAAAACAGAAAGCAAGAAAAACAGAAGCAGGAGTTTTATTCTGAATATCAAAGCAGAAGAGCATGCAACAAGATAAAGAAAGGTGGTGATAAGGAATTCAATCTACAATGAAGAATGTATTGCAACAAGTGACACAATGTTCATGAATTAAATTCCAAGAAATAGAAGGAGAAAAAGCCAGGAGTTTGTAATTTGCCTTGGTCAGCCCAGGAAAGATCAAGTAGACTCCATGCCCCAATTTTATATATTAAATTATATTCCAAGGACAGAGGGGAACTTTTTAATTTACTTATGGAAAATAGTCACATGGACCTCGTAGTAGACCACAAAGACAACATGAACGAATTCCTTAATAGCTCACCTGCCATCTAACTCAGAATTAAATCGTATTGGAAAACAAAGCAAAGTGTCCTAGCGCCTGGATATTTTTTAATGGTCTTTGATAAAACACAGAGTCAAAAAGGAGATCAATCAAACCAGCAGATCAGATAGAAAATAGCAGTAATGAAAACACTACATAGAAAACAACCTCTCTGGAGGGCAATATATATAGCACATATAGTGTTTTTTTAAAAATCTGGTTTAAAAGAATGTCCATTTACCGTAAACCATTTGGAGAATACAGAGAAGTTCAAAGACGAAAACAGGAATCATGGGTGCTCTGAGCATCCAGAGATGGGCACTCTCCAAGTGTTTGTGTATTTCCTTCAAGCCTTTTCTCTCTGCGTGTATATTCATGGCAGTCTCATGGTTAAGGTCTGAGGTTTAAGTGTTTTAAACTTATCCTATCAATTCCCTTAAGAAGACTCCTTGTTAGGACTCTTATCAGTTCTCTTAACAAGATAAGCAGTAAGGACCTCCAGTGTCAAGAGACAGCGCCTTTGTGACTGTAGTACAGAAAGCGGGAGCCAATATCCTTCCTACAGAGGATGGCAAGCGCATCCTTTCACTCCACAGAGGTGCAGCTGTTAGTCCTTACCGCAGAGAAGACACAGACTGCGCCGACCCTGGCAGCTGGTGATTTTAGGACCCCCAAGCTCACGGCAAGCCCCGAGCTGGTAAAAAAAAGCCGTGTTGCCCTGACACCAGGAACCCACCTTCCAGTCTTCCCCAAGCTGAGCAGGAAGCAGAGTCCCCCAGAGCCCACCCCGCCTCGGTGGGCTGTGTCAGCTCCAAAGCTGGGGTACTGGCCTGTTCTGAAAGGTGGACGCGATGCTGAGGATCCAGAACTCACTGAGGATGCTGCCGAAAGTCAGGTGGGTGTACTGGGAATCCTGCAGCGACACCACCCACGGGAACTCCTGCTCTTCGACCAAACCCTCCTCGGAAGTGACCGCAATGTTGCTTTTCTGGATGCCGCAACCTGGAGGGGGTGTGCAGGGGCCTGACTGCTGGGCAAGCAGCTAGAGCCTGTGGCCACCACTACCACTGCCACATCAGACCTCAGGACCCACTCGCTCTCCTGCCGTTTCCCCCACTTTTTCTGGCTCGCCATAACCATTCCACCCTCATTTATTTTTGTAGGAGGTCTTCTTCCCCATCAAAGACCCTTGGTGACATCTTTGAATCTAAAAATGTTAGGCTAGCGATGATCACCCTCATTTATTACAAGCTTAGCACTTGGCAGATTTGTTGTTGTTTGTTTAGTTGCTAAGTTGGGGCAACTCTTTGTGACCCCATGGACTGTAGCCCGCCAGGCTCCTCTATCCACAGGATTTTTCCAGGCAAGAATACTAGAGTGGGTTGCCATTTCCTTCTCCAAGGAATCTTCCTGACCCAGGGATTGAACCCACATCTCCTGCGTTAGCAGGTGGATTCTTTACCACTGGGGGCTTCCAGGTGGCTCAGTGAAAAAGAATTCCCTTCCCTTCCCACCAGGGAAGTCCCACTGAGCTTATCCTAAGCTGTTTATCTGAAATCTTTCATATATATCAGCAGTTCTTAAAGTGTCCTCTGGGATCTTTGGGAGTCCTCAAGACCCTTTCTGGGGTCTGCCAGGTTAAAACTATTATCTGGACACCATGTCCCAAGTCCAGTTTGCCCCTGTGCGTTGGGACTTGGGGAGAGCCACTCACCTCTCTGGGCTTCAGTTTCCTTTTATGAGAGGTAAGGTAACACACCTCTCACAAGAGGAGAGGTGTGTCCCCATGACTGATAATGCCTAGCTCAATGGATGATGGCATTACCTACCCCCACTGCTGTGGTAGCCTCTACGTGAGTACCCAGCGTGTGTTTCTAAGTTGGTGGTCCTGGGCCCTGCGTGTCACCTACTGGGTAGCACTGGCTGATAAGGTCAGGACATTGGTGACTTCTTTTTCATCCATTCATCTACCTGTACACACAGCCCTGCCGAGTTCGGGGCTGGGCTAACGGGACAGATTTCAGGGTTCTGTCCTCACCCCAGGGGAGGTCCCAATGCATGGGGGAGACAGACACGCTGAAGAGTGATGTACAGAGAGACCTGTGACACAAGAGACTGTCCCCAGAGTACACAGAAGAGGGGACATGGATTTTGCCCAGAACATGAAGTCTGGGAGGGCTTCCCCCAGGAGGTGACCTTTGAGGTGACCACCAATGGCAGAGCATTTCCAAACCGCGATGCTGGAGTTGACAGTATTCAGTACAGTCATCAAAGGACCACTCCATGCCAGGGCACCGTGTGATCAGATTCACATCTCTGTGAGCTGACACTTGGAGACTTTGCTGGAACAGTGACAGAGCTGGTTGTCAGCAGGATGATGGCTGCAAGGCCATCAGGTGCTTCAGGGTCACCAGAGAAAGGAATTCTGGTTTGTTTGTTTTTCCACAGAATATTGGCCATCTGTGGTGAGCAAGGCATAAACAACCCTTCCTCATGCAGCAAGAATCTATACGTGTGCGATGACTTTTATCTTTTCAGAGTTCTAATTGGCTGATTCATTCATTCATGACCTTATACGATCCTTGAAAGGCCAGGATATAATGAGGAAATCTGTCCCAGAGATGAAATGTTGGCCCCAGGTCACTTGCCTGAGGCTTTTTAAGAGGGGCGGAGAGGCCCTTTCTGTCTTTTGCCTCCTTGGCCTGCAAGGAGCTGGGGGAGGCCAGGAAGGAGGTTGGTCTGCTTGGTGTGTGTGTACGTGTGCGCGGGGAGCTCCTTCATGTCTCCTATTTAACTCCAGGAAGACAGGAGAGAGCCAGCTGGGGTGGCAGGAGCTGGCACAGAGACTGCTTTCATCAGGTGCCCTACCATCTACCCTGTTCCAGGCTGGAATCTATAACCTGGGGATCAGGGAGGTGACTGCAGCTGCCACTTCTGCCGACTGAGGCCAGGCAGCCTCTAAGGCACCTCCCTGCCCCTGAGCCCAGCCCTGCAGCTGGGGATCAGTTTAGAGGTAATGTTAAAAGTTTAAGGATAAAGGCCTTCATCCGAAGCTGAAACAGAAACACTTGGAAGGCCTGGTTCCCAAGTACATAAGACATATCTTGCCCTCCCTTTACTCGCCCCCACGACTCCGGCTCAGGAAGGATGGAGCCTGGAGGATATATCCTGGGGAGGGCAGGGGCAGGGGTGGTGAGTGGGGAGCCAGGAGCTCATGTCAATCCCCTCTGCCCGCCTCAGGGGGCCCTCTCTGTAGCCTAAGCTTTATTTTCCTAACCAGACTCTCACCAAGGACTAGTCCTGACACCAGACTGCTCAAGCCCAGTGTCCTACACCCACCCACCACGTTCCACTTCTTCCCCTGGTTCCTTCCACCAACTCATGCTGCCCAGAGCAAGGCGGCGTAACTCACCCGTCCCCGAGTCCCTCTCTGGACATTAAAAGGACAGTTTCCTTTTCTGGGATGACTCCCCCTGCCACGTCACACAGTCAGCTGAAGTCGTGACGGAAGAGAAAAGAGAGAAGCACACTCACTGGCAGATGCGTGGGAGACGTAGAGCAGCAGCAGGAGCGCCCTTCTCATCGCTGCCATCCCCAGAGACAGCCGCAGCAGACACCATGGGCAGCTGTGAACACAGAAGTGCTGAGCGCCTGGCCTTTCCTCTCCTCCCCAAGGTGGTGACATCCCCAACCCCGACCCCCGTAGCAGAGTCCCTGTCCCTTGCCTTTCTACCCGGAAAACTTCCAAGACACGGGAATCAGACCTGTCAGGTCCCTGTTCTTTGGTTCCGAGCAGTAAAGAGGCCAGGACCAGCTGCCCGGCCCCGATGTTCAGCCAGTGGCTCGTAAGATGCAAGGAGAGGAGGCAGACACGCTGGTTGGTTTTCTGCACAACCCAGCCAGGGTCCCCGGGTTTCCCCATGGCGTCAGGTCTTAGAAAAAGGTTATTTTTTGACTCGTTGAATTCAACCCTTGCCTTAACTCTGTAGCCATAGGATGCTGCTGAAAAGCAAAAAGTGGGGATTACGTAAAAGCCCACCCTGGTTTTGCCCCTCCTATGGGCTTCCCTGGTGTCTCAGATGGTAAAGAATCCACCTGCAATGCAGGAGACCTGAGTTTGATCCCTGGGTTGGGAGGATCCCCTGAAGAAGTGGAAAGGCTACCCACTCCAGTATTCCTGCCTGGAGAATTCCATGGACAGAGGAGCCTGGTGGGCTACAGACCATGGGGTCTCAAAGAGTCAGACACAACTGAGCACATCAAACTCTGCTGGCTTAAGTAATGCTGGGTTTCTTTTCACTGATGACAGCTCAGACTTTTACATAGTAACCACCCCAGCATTTCGCTCAGTTCATTCACACAGTAACCCTGTGAAGTGGACACCGTCGTCATCCCCACTGTGTGTGTGTGTGTGTGTGTGTGTGTGTATAAAGTCGCTGAGTTGTGTCTGACTCTTTGCAATCCCATGGACTGTGGCCCGCCAGGTTCCTCTGTCTGTGGGATTTTTCCAGGCAAGAATACTTCAGTGGGTTGCCATTTCCTTCTCCGGGGGATCTTCCAGACCCAGGGATTGAAGCCCTCATCCCCATTCTACAGATTCAGAAACTGATACTCAGAGACCATAGGAATCCCACTCAAGGTCAGCCGAGGCTGCCTGGTGGTGGAGCTGGAGCTCAAAGCCCAGACGTGCTCCTCCATCCCCTGCACCTCCAGGCCTACCCTCGCCTCAGACAATGCACAAGGGCCCTAGGAACTCGCGCATGCTGTCCTCACTCACCATGTTCCACTCATGATGCCAGATGTTTCTTGCTGTCAGGATGGTTCTCAGAGTTCTTCTGTGAACTGCTCCCGCAAAAGGAGAAGTGAACTCACTCTGACCTTATTACCGCAGAGCTCAACCGAGGGATTCCTTCTAGCACCTTGGGAAGAATATTCCATTGTGGCATCACGGTTACCATGGAGCCACCAAGCAAACGTCTGGACACAGGGACACGGGAGGAGCGGGGATGAAAAGCCGGCCTGTTTCATAAACTTGGCAACGCTATTCTGGAAGCCTGCCTCTCCCCAAGTCTGGCTGAGACAACTTCCCTTTCGCCAGGTCATAGCATCCTGTCCAGTCATGGCCATGGTCTGTCTGCTTCCTCGGCATCTGCCCTGTGTCTACATGAGTCTGTCTGACTGGAGGGAGGAAGCCCACGACTTGGGGGGGTTTGGTTTTTCCAACCCCGACAGCATTCTTACGCTCCTAGTGTGGTTTCCTGGAGGCTCAGCCCAGTTTTCTTTAGCCCCCTAGCTTGTGGGTCCATGTGGAGCTACCAGAAGTGCCCTGCCAGACCACAATTGCTAAGTGGATCTGCACTCCAGCAGCTCCAAACAGCCCAGGCTTCAGCACAGGGCCAGGACTTCAGAAAAGTGTTGACAACGTTGTGGTCAGATGTAATTCCACAGACCCAGAGGGCTCCTGGCATTGACTGGACAGATGAATGACTGATAGGTAAAGGATGGCTGGATAGAAAGCAAAGCCTGATGAGAGAGAAACCACTGCCTCCTTCCCTTCTTGGCTTCCCTAACATCCATCCTGTGTGCCTTGCCAGCCTGCATCACCTCCAACCCCAAGGAGGGAGAATGGAATGGGAAAGATTTTTGGCAGTGGGAGAAAACGGAATTGCTGATCCTTCAATATGCTCTGCATTTGCAGGTCTCAAAGAGTTTTCACAGTTTCTCATTCAGACTCACAGTCACCCTTGCCAGGATGAAGGAATTACCCAAGCTCTCCAGATGGAAACAACTATGCCTCAAGGTGGGAAAGTCACTTCCCTAGAGCCAAACACCTGGGAAACATGGGCAGGATTCCAGCCGGATCCTTCCAACTCCAGGGTGGTCAACCAGCTCCAAGTCGGCATTTCTCAGCTTGGACCACATGCCTGATAGGGGATGGAAGCGGAAACAGTGATCGGGGCTGCTCTTGAAGAATGGGGATGCTGAATTAGTACCCAAGATGTTGACTCTCTCCAGATTCCTTCTGATTTTCTGCATGAAAAGAAGCCATGTGCAAGCTGCCAGAAACACTCTGTCTCCTGACAGGAGGGAGCTAGCATAACCCACAATAAGAAAGACTTAGAAACCTACAGGTGTCCAGCAGACCTTATAGACATGTGTACATGCGTGCTCAGTCCCTAAGCCATGTCCTACTCTTTGTGACCCCACGGACTGCAGCCCGCCAGGCTCCTCTGTCCATGGGATTTCTCAGGCAAGAATACTGGAGTAGGTTGCCATTTCCTTCTCCAGGGGATCTTCCCGACTCAGGGATCAAACCCACATCTCCTGCATTGGCAGGTGGATTCTTTACCACTGAGCCACCAGGGAAGCCCATCCTTATAGACAGTGGGCCTCAAATTTTCGTCCTCTGTGGGCCACTTAATACAGTCAACTTTAGGTAAATTTTTTAAAAATTCATCACAACATTTAAAATAATTATTTGTTTCTTTAAGATTAATAATAATAAAATTTTTATTTTATATCTTTGAGAGGAAATTCATTTGCAGTCTTACACCAAGGGCTTCATGTTCAGGACAGTGACAGCATGAAACATTCAATTTTTCAACCTGTTATTTTTTACTTGTTTTCTTTATTTTCATTAAGTTAGAAAATCTTACCTCTCAACTAAAGGGCATCTGAAATCACAGTGTGTTCTGGAGTTTCCATCAGATATTCAGTTCAGTGTATTCAGATTAAACATGGACTCCAAAATTACAGAGAGGTTTTTCAGTGATGGCTGTTCTCACATGCTCAGGGGCCAGCCCATCAAGCTCAAAGCCTGGGCTGAAATTTTCTTCTGGGAAACTGAAAGTTTCATCCAGGGAGATAGTGATGGTTGGATTACTAGTCCACTTTGTTGCTTTTCCCTCTGGAAAATATTTCTTTGTGTCCCATTGCCGCTTTGTAAAAAATGTTTTTTAAACATGCCAATAAGAGCTTTACTATACTTCAAAAATCTCTTGTGGAATTAACAGAATTAAAAAATTAAGCACTTCATTTTGTTGTTGTTTAGTTGCTAAGTCGTGTCCGACTCTTTGTGACCCCATTGACTACAGCAAGCCAGGCTCCTCTGTCCTCCACCGTTTCCAGGAGTTTGCTCAAATTCCTGTCCATTGAGTCGGTGATGCTATCTAACCATCTCATACTCTGTTGTCCCCTTCTCCTTTTTCCCTCATTCTTTCCCAGCATAAGGGTCTTCCCCAATGAGTCAACTCTTCCCATCTGGTGGCCAAAGTATAGGTGCTTCAGCTTCAGCATCAGTCCTTCTACTGAATATTCAGGGTTGATTTCCTTTAGGATTGACTGCTTTGATCTCCTGGAAGTCTAAGGGACTCTCAAGAGTCTTCTTCAGCACCACAATTTAAAAGCATCAGTTCTTCAGTGTTCAGCCTTCTTTATGGTCCAGCTCTCACATCCATACATGACTACTGGAGAAACCATCAGTTCAGTTCAGTCGCTCAGTCATGTCCGACTCTTTGTGACCCCATGGACTGCAGCCTTCCAGGCTTCCCTGTCCATCACCAACTCTGTGGAAAACCATAGCTTTGACTAGACGGACCTTTGTTGGCAAAGTAATATCTCTGCTTTTTATATGCTGTCTAGGTTGGTCATAGCTTTTCTTCCAAGGAGCAATCATCTTTTAATTTCATGGCTGCAGTCACCATGTGCAGTGATTTTGGAGCCCAAGAAAATAAAGTCTCTCACTATTTCCATTGTTTCTGAACCATCTATTTGCCATGAAGTGATAGGACTAGATGCCATGATCTTAGTTTTTTGAATGTTGTTTTAAGCCAGCTTTTTTACTCTCCTCTTTCACTTTCATCAAGAGGCTTTTGGTTCCTCTTCACTTTCTGCCATAAGGGTGGTGTCATCTGCATATCTGAGGTTATCGATATTTCTCCCAGCAATCTTGATTTCAGCTTGTGCTTCATCCAGTCCGGCATTTCACATGATGTACTCTGCATATAAGTTAAATAAGCAGGATGACAATATACAGCCTTGACGTACTCCTTTCCCAATCTGTCAGGATATATCTATCTTTAGAAGATAAGGCTATATTGTTTTCCAAGGAGGTTGTAACTATTTGCACTCATACCAGCAGCATATATGGGTCCTGCTGATCCATGTCCTTTCTAACTCTTGCTACTGTCAGCCTTAATTTTTGGCCAATCCAACAGTTATAAATGATATCTCATTGCTAGTTTTCATTTCTCTAATTATTAATAAGGTCAAGGTAATTTCCCCACATGTTTATTCCCTCCAGAGTTAATGCTTGGGCCTTTTGCACTTTTTTTTTTTTCTGTTGAGTTCTTATTGCTATGTGAGAATTCTTGATATATTCTGAATATTGTCCACTGTACATATTGTGAATATCTTCAACCATTTGTGGCCTATGTTTTCACTTTTGATTTCTTTATGGTGTTTGATTAGACAGGATTGAATTTTGTCAAATAATTTTTTGGTATCAATTAAGATAATCACTGGAAGAGGAAATGGCAACCCACTCCAGTATTCTTGTCCAGGAAATCCCGTGGACAGAGGAGCCTGGCAGGGTACAGTCCATAGGGTCAAAAAGAGTCGGACACGACTGAACAACTACACAAGATAATCATATGGTTATTCTTGAAATTGTTAGTGTGATTAATAAAATGTACAGAACTTCTCAAGCCACTCGAATTTCAGGGATAAATATTTTATCTTTTTATACACTATTATTTGCCAATGTTTTATATAGCATTTTTGGCATCTGTGTTTGTGAGTTAGATTGGCTTGTAATTTTCCTCTCTCGTTTTATCAGTTTTAAGGTCCTGTGGAATTAGTTGGGAGATAGAAATTATATGTTCTCTGAAATTTTGCAGAATTCAATTGAAAACTGTCTAGGTCTGCTGTTTGTGGGTAAATTTCTAAAGGCTGTTTAATATTTTTAGTGCCTCTAGGACTACGCTTGGAGAAGGAAATGGCAACCCACTCCAGTGTTCTTGCCTGGAAAATCCCAGGGACGGGGGAGCCTGGTGGGTTGCCATCTCTGAGGTCTCACAGAGTTGGACATGACTGAGGCGACTTAGCAGCAGTAGCAGGACTATGTTGACTATTCGTCTTGAGGCACTTCCGTTATGTTTTTCTAGGAACGTTTCCATTTTGTTTGCTTTTAAATTAAAAGGAGTTAAGGGCTATCACTCACTCTCATTTAAAATCTGTAATATGAAAATTAACACCCTTTTTTCATCCTAGTATTGTTTATTCATGCCTCTGTCTATTCTTTACTAGTTTCGCCAGAGTTCCAGTTTACTTGTGCTTTCAGAATAAAGTTTTGTCTTTGTTGATCTTTGTGTTTTTGGTTTGGGGTTTTATTTTTTAACAATTTTTTTGGTATCTTCGTACATTTGTTTTTTATCTTGTTACTAGCATCTGTTTTTAAAAAGTACTAGCACTGGCTTATTACTCTGTATCTTGATATTCCGGTTTATTATCCTCTGCCTTTAGATGTATTATTTGTTTTTTTCTACCTTCATTGGGTTTATTTTGTGTTCTTTTTCTAAAATTTTAGGTTGGACATTCAGCTCATGGATATTCTTGCCCTCTTTTCTAAAATAAACATTTAAGACTTTGTATTTCCCTTTAAGTTCTACTTCCCTGGCATCTTTTAAGTTTGATACATTGTGCTTTCCTTATCATTCATTTCTAGTATTTTAATGTTTTCATTATGATTATTTTTGACTCTTGAACTACTTAGAAGTGTGTTTTTAAATTTCCAGCTGTATGACTAGTTCTATTTAACTTTTTCTAGCTATTTTTAACACAACTGGGTTGAAGAATATCCTTGTGATACTGATTCTTCAAAATCTCTAAGGCTTGCTCTTGGCTTAATATGTAGTAAGAAACTTTTTAACTGTTCCATGTTTGCTTGAGGAAAATGCAAACTGTCTCTGCCCATCAGTTCACCTTCAGCTTGTCGACTGTTCTCTTCAAATCTTCTGTATCTCTGATTTTCTGTCTGTTTGGCCTATCAATAATTAAGAAAGGTGCTTCCTATCATGGTGACTAAATCAATTTCTTCCTAGCATCATAGCCAATTTTGCTTTGTGTTTTGAAGCTATTTTATTAGATACACAATTTTTAAATTGCCGTATTTTCCTGATGAACTACAGTTCTCTGTCGTTATTCTCTGCAGCTGTATTCTATGAAGTTGTGATAAACACTGAATTAATGAATACTGAACCATTGCTCCTTGGAGAAATATTAGGCTAGGTTCGCATAAGCCTCTCATTATAAAGTTTTCATCAGTTAATCAATATGTAAGTACTTTGGCCACCTCATGTGAAGAGTTGACTCATTGGAAAAGACTCTGATGCTGGGAGGGATTGGGGGCAGGAGGAAAAAGGGACGACAGAGGATGAGATGGTTGGATGGCATCACCAACTTGATGGACGTGAGTTTGAGTGAACTCTGGGAGTTGGTGATGGACAGGGAGGCCTGGCGTGCTGTGGTTCATGGGGTCGCAAAGAGTCAGACACGACTGAGCAACTGAACTGAACTGAACTGAATCTTGTTTTATGTGTGTTTCTGTCTCAAGGCACCTTATTTAGTACATATTGTTTATTCATTAACATTGAACATGTGGCCAATAACACTGTAACTCATGCCTGAATGAAGCTTCTCTAATCCATGCTTTTGCTCAATAAGCCTTCTTGTGCACAGGGATGCTAGATACCAGCACTATGCTTGGGGACCATTTTAAACAGCAAAATCACCAACAAAAAGCACAGAAATACAAAAACTACAGCACTAAATAGACAGCCAAAGGGATGGTTGTTTCTAGTATGAGCTAAACCAGGAAGCTGTTCAACCTCAGCTTGTTGAGTGACTCAAAATTTCATCACTCTGTATCTACTTGAGAATGACTGCAAAGCACTGCGAGTGTTTATTTTAGGGTTAAAATAAAGTTCGATGAGTAGGCAAACTTGCAAATACAGACTTCATGATAATGTATCTATATTTATAATATAGATGACTATAATATAGTCATAAATAATGACTATATTTATGATTTCTATCCCTAATAATACCCTTAATCTTAAAAGTTTACTTTGTCCTACATGAGTGTAACTATGCCTACTTTATATCTGTTGGTGTTTCTTTTTCCATGCTTTTACTTTTTTTTAGCTCAGGCAGACGCTGCTTCTTTTTTTTTTTAATTTTATTTATTATTTATTTTTGGCTGCACTGGGTCTTTGTTGCTGCACGCAGGCTCTCTCTAGTCGGGGGAGCAGGGGCTATTATCTGTGCAGTGTGTGGGCTTGCGGTGGCTTCTCTTGTTGCGGAGCTCGGGCTGTAGGACGCATGGGCTTCAGTAGTTACAGAGCTCAGGCTCAATAGCTGCAGCTCGTGGGCTTTAAAGATGGGCTCAGTGTGTGTGGCACACAGACTTTGTTGCCTTGCAGTGTGTGGGACCTTCCTGGACCAGGGATGGAATCCAAGTCCCCTGCATTGACAGGTGAATCTTTAACCACTGGTCCACCAGGGAAGTCCATCCATGCTTTTACTTTTTGACTTTCAACCTTTCTGTAATTTTATGCTTCAGGTGTATCCCTTATGAATAGTACATTGTTGGATTTTTTTAAAAAAAGAATTCCAGTCTGGCAATTTCTGCCTTTTTAACTGGCATGTACACTCTTTTTATATTGATTGGGATTATTGGTATATTTGGAATTGTTTTACTATCTTCCTTTAAAAAAAAATTTGTTCTGCTTTTTCTGAGCTTTCTCTCCTTCTTTCTTGACTTTTTGACTTCTGTTTTGTTTTGCCTATTCCACATTTTCTTGCTACTGGTTTAAAATTTTTACAGTCTACTTCTATTCTTGTAGAGGGTACCACTCAAGCTATCTCTCCATGCACATTTAATTTCATCACCTCTAATATTAATTTTTATAACTCCCCCATGATAATACTACCACCTTAGAAGGCTTCCATCTTAATCTCCTCATGATTTATACACTATTCTCATTCTATATATTAGCTCTTTCTTTAACCCCATACATTATAGTTTTTAAATTACTGTGATTACAATTGTGATTTTATTCAGTGATTGTTTGCATTTAAACAATATTTACTATGTTTTTTGCTCACTATATTTTGTATCTTAGACTTTATATCTACATCTGTATCTCTTCCCCGATGAATCTCTTTTAGAAGTTTTCTTTAGTACATGTTTCTTGTATTTTTATTTTTTTTAGTACAGATTTCTTAAAGATAAAAACGTATCAGGATTTGCTAGTCTTTAAATGTCTCTTTGTGCACTCCTTTTCTTGAGAAACCGTTTTGGTGGTACACAATTCTAAGATTGTTAAGAGATATTTCGTTCAATCCTCAGAAGGTGTTTTTCCCCTTGTTTTCTGGATCCCACTGCCTTGAGAAGGATCCTGCCAACCTACCTGTTGTTTCTTTATAAATTATCTGTCCTTTCTCTCTGGCCCTTTTTAAAATCTTCTTGTTTTGGGTATACTGTGCTTTCATTAAGGTGAGTTGAAGCATGAATTTCTTTTTATTTGTGCTTTTTGGGGTATGCTATACTTTCTGGATTTGTGTTTTTATGTTTTCTTATAGATTCTGGAATGATCTCAGCTGTTTTCAAATATTGCCTCTTCTTCAGGCTTTCTATTCTTCATATACTTTTCATATTTGTATCTTTTGGTCATTGGGGTGCATTCTGGGTGATCACTGTGGACATACCTCCTAGTTTACTTAATTCTCTCTCTCTTATTTAATTATCTCTCTCTCTAATTTACTATCCAACCATCCTCTGGAAGTGTTTTCAACTCAACCAAGAAACGTTTTTATTTCCCGAATATCTATTTTCAAGGTCTCTCTGTCTGATTGTATCTTTTTGGTCCTCACCTCTGTCACTGCATACCTTATTTCTTTAACCATTTCATATATATCTGTTTTATATTTGGTATCTGACAGTTCCAAGATCTGCTGGTTGAGAAGTGGAGGAACTCTAAATATGTTTTCTATATTACCTGTTAACTCTTAGACAAAATGGCTTGCCTTCCCAAGTCCCTTCCTGATAATGATGGAAGTGAGTTTCTTCTTCAACTAGGAAGTCCTTTGGATCTAAACTGGGAACACGTCTTTCCAGAGAGTTTGCTTCTGCCTCCGGTCACTTCCCTAGTAGCTCAGATGGTAAAGCATCTGCCCACAATGCGGGAGACCCGGGTTCGATCCCAGGGTTGGGAAGTACCCTGGAGAAGGGAATGGAAGCCCACTCCAGTATTCTTGCCTGGAGAAATGGACAGAGGAGCCTGGTGGGCTACAGTCCCTGTGGTCGAAACGAGTCAGACACTACTGAATGACTAACACACACTGGTCACCAGAGAGTATCACTATCAGAAGCTGTGGCTTGGCTTTCCACCCACACTGCATGTTAAGTATTTTAACATTTGTGCCCCTTAGAGCACTTGCCCCTAAAGCCATTGCGTTAACAGCTCAGGTCTCAGCTCATTTTTCTGAAACCTTCTCCTAAAGCTCATGGGAACAAAGATCATCCCAGGGTGTGTCCTTTGCACTGTTTTGCAACAAGAGGGCTCCTCAGACCACCTAGTCTGCAGTGATGCTCAAAACCAAAAAGGCTTGAGCTTTTCCGCAGACCACATGTTAGAAACTGGACTCACAGGCTCCCAGTAGAGCAACATGTAATTTCCAGGTAGTCACTGTGGTACTTCCTATTTCACTTTTGGATTTCTTTGTTGCTGTTGTTTGGTTTCCCTCACCTAGACTTTGGCTGCTTTCTCAAACTCATCATGCTCTCAGATTCATTTATCCCAGCAGAAGTGAATCACGCTTGGGTTCCAGCCACTCCTATTCTGAATTACAGTATTCACGCTTCTATTTTTATCACTATTTTTAAACTTCACGGAAACTCTTTTAGCCAGCCCCTCATTTTTGTGAATTGGGGCTATAACACGGCACAGGCCTGATATTCCCACAGGCCTCGGAGTGAACCTGTGATCCGAGGCAGGCCCATCAGATCCTCCCCTCCTTGGAATTCGAGTCTTGAGCCAAAGGGCAGAAAGACCAAAATAGCTGGAGCCACTGGGCCAGACCAACAGCGGGCTGTGGTAGCTCCACTGCCTCACTGAGGCTTCCTCTCTGACACTCGGATCTCCCATAAACAAGCTCAGATCCCACCAGCAAACTTCTATATAGAAGGACAGAAAAGTCCAAGGCAGGCATGGGTTTGTGTGCACAGAGGCATTAAAGATGTGTAGAGCAGAGGGAACTAGGAGGTTTGAACTTCATCTGTGAGGTTTGGACCTACGGACCTCCCAGACCAGGGTCTCTGATGCAGCTTTGAGGGTCTAAGAGCAGAGGTATTGACCCAGGTCCCATACAGCGAATGTATCTGCAGCCACTGAGGCCTGGAGGGATGAAAACCAAATGTTCAGGGCAACCAGCTCTTCTCTCATTGCTTAGGACTGGAGGCGCCTGTAAAATGCACACGGACATGCGTACAGATGTGTGCACATGTGCATATACACATGCAGGCCTGCACATCTGTACACAAGTGAAGAGCCCCATTCCTTCTGTGCGCTGCACCCCGCCCCCCCCAATCATGCACATGGCCCCTTTGTCACTCAGAGATGACCAGCTGGCACTCCGCAGGTTAGAACTGGCCTATCTGAGAATTCAGTTTGGACCTCACAGTAGTGAATAAAACTGGATTTCCAACAATTAAAAAAAAATCCAGGGTTTCTCAGATGGCTCAGTGGTAAGAATCTGCCTGCCAATGCAGGAGACACAGGTTCCATCCCTGATCCAGAAAGATCCCACATGCCGTGGAGGGACTAAGCCTGTGTGCCACACCTCCTGAGCCTGTGCTCTAGAGCCTGGGAGGCACAGCTATGAAGCCTGAGCACCCTAGAGCCCGTGCTCCACAACAAGAAAAGCCTCTGCAATGAGAAGTCCACACACGGTAACTAGAGAGTAGCCCCTCTCACCACAACTAGAGAGAGAAGAGCCCATGCAGCAGCAAAGACCCGGCACAGCCAAAAATAAAGTTATTTTTTTAAAAATCTAAGTATTTTCCATAAAATAATGGATTTCTGACTGCTCTCAGAAGGAAGAAAGAAAACCAACCCAAAATGCCTGATAACATTGGGCCCACATTCCAGTATGGCAACTTAGAGCTCAGAGGTAGCTGCATATCAGCAGTGTTCTCAGACTGCCACAGACCCCACCATTCCCTATTACCTTACACCAGCCCGCCTGTGGGTGGAGCTTGGAGCTTGGAGTAATCTGAGAACTGGAAGAGAAGATGGGGGCAGAGGCTGGAAGCAGGAGAGGAACAGGAGAGAAGAAGAGTAAAACAGGATGTGTGCTTCAGTCTTACAGGAGGGTACAAAGTGATTGAAAACTTCTTCCATCTGCCAGCCATCATCGTGACTGATGAATCATGATCCCCATTTACTGGACAGCAGGGCTATACATATTTTCTGAGGGTTACATATATTATTTTACTTCTTGCAGTACTCCTGCCAGGTGAATTTTATGATCTTCATTTGATATATGAGGAAACAGACTGGAGATAAGTAAGTTGATCCCAAACTTTAACCCAGACCTTCAAGACATTCTACCACCTTTTTTCACTTAAAAAATATTGAAAATAAAAGCACAAAGGATAATACAGCAAACATGCATGAGCAAAAGTTCATTTTTTTCATATTTCTTTTTTAAAAATTAATATACAATCAACAGAGTGAAAAAGCAACCTATGGAAGGGGAGAAAATGTTAGCAAATCATATACCTTATAAGGAGTTAATGTCCAGAACATACAAAGAGCTCCTACAACTCAACAACAAAAAAAATCAAATAACCTTATTTTTAAGTGGACAAAAAACTGCATAGACACTTGTGCAGAGATGATAAACAAATTGCCAATAAGCACATGAAAAGATGCTCAATATTACTAATAATTAGGGAAAGGGAAATCAAAACCACAATGAGGTATCATGTCATAGTCACCATAAAAAATAGTAAAGTAACAGAAACTAAATGTTGGCAAAGATGTGGAAAAATTGGAACCCTTGTGCACTGTTGTTTGGGAAGGTAAAATGGTACAGCTGCTTTGGAAAACAGTACGGATGTTCCTCAGAAAAAAAAAAAAAAGGAACTATGATCCAGTGATCCCTTTTCTGAGTAAATATCCGAAAGAATTGAAAGCAAGGCCTCAGAGAGATATTTGCATACCCAGGTTCACAGAAGCACGATTCACAATATCCAAGAGGCAGAAGCAACCCAAATGCCCATTAACAGACAAATGGAAAAAGAAAATATGGTGTATATCCAGGATATGTATCCAGAATCCACAATGGAATACTCTTCAGACTTAGAAAGAAATCCTGTCACGTGCTACCACATGGATGAAACTTGAGTACATTATGTTGAGTGAAATAAGCCAGTCACACATACACAAAATTACTGTGTGATTCTAGTCATATGAGATACCTAGAGTAATCACATTATTCTAAGAAGAAAGTAGAGTAGTGACTGCCGGGAGCTGCGGAGAGAGTGGATGGGGAGTGTCAGTCTTGCAAAAGGAAAAAGTTCTGGAGGACTGTGTTACAACATTGGGAATATGTATAACACTACTGAGCTGTATCCTTAGATATGGTGAAGATGGAAACTTCATTTTTTTTCCTACAATAAAAAAGAAAGACATTAACATTACAGGGACCAGGGATGTGGCCCAACTGGGTAGTCTCTTCCCCTCCTTCACTCCCTTTCCAAGGTCATCACTGTCAAGCTGCTACCAATCACACAGGTACCCATAAAGACAATGCAGCTTCTGTGTGCTTTTTAAACAGTCTCACACCACATACCTGCCGCTTGCTATTTCACTCCAGGTTATTTTAAGATCTACTCCACTCATTTTCATGTCTGTCAAGTATTCCAGCTATAAATATATTTCAGTGTATGTATTCATTCTCATGCTGATGGGCATTTCCAATTTTTAAAATATTAACAATTCTGCAGAAAATTTTTTTGTACAGGTCTCCATATGAAAGCATACAGGATTTTGTATGTAACCCTGTTACACTAAAGAAACATCATTGCTTAACTATGCCGAGTCAATGTAAAAATTAGTTTTCCTGGAAGGAACTTTTCTTGGACATATAAAATGCATCAACTTGTCACTGTACTTCTCAATGTCAATGACCAATGCCCTGAAGGAAATGGAAAATGTGAACTATATATGTTTTGCTGGGGCTCTGGATCCCCTATGGCAAGAATCTGATCTAGCAGCAAACCCCACGCATCTTGCCTCCTACTTCTACTCACTGTAGGGCTGACGATTGCCTGGTTCCATCTGGGACCCTCTTGCTGTCCTGAAGGTTTGGAGTTTCCGAGGTCATGACATCCAGCCACAGGCCACCACTGTTCAAGGGACAAAAGCTGCCCATTTCCCAAGGATCCCCTTGCAGATTGCATCTGAGGCCTTGAGATCTTTTCCTAGTTAAGATGGCCTTGCTTGAGGCTACTAGTGCCTTTAAGAACAAAGCCTGTGTGGACAGGACTCTTCAGTACAAGGAGGTGCTGCTCCATGCCAGGACCTCCAGAAGGCCTAGGTCATCTGTTATTGAAGGAGAAAAGCAAGCTGTAAAACAGGATATGGACTGTGAGTTCATCTCTGGCTTTTTTTTTTTTCAAGTATAATGAAAGGATAAGACATTGAAAACATCTGACAGGCCACATTCATACCCCCGAGGAATCGATTAAGACTGTGGTGGGGGTGGTGGTGGTAGTGGGCCGGGAGAGGTAGGGATCTTTTGCTTTGGTCTTCATGTCTCTCTGTACCTCCTCTTAAGTACCCACTACTGTTTCATAGGAAAGAACATTTACCAGACGCAGGCTGAAACCCTGGTACTTCTATGGAGATCAAAGGAACAGAGTTAATTTTAAAAATATTCTGTTATAGGGACTTCCTTGGTGGTCCAGTGGTTAAGACTCCATGCTTCCAAAGCAGGGGGCTTGGGTTCAATCCCTGGTCAAGGAACTAAGATCCCACATGCTGTGTGGCTGGGCCAAAAGATTTTTTTTTTTAAAGCATTTTGTTATAAATAATTATTGGGGCTTCCCTGGTGGCTCTGACAGTAAAGGATCTGCCTGCAATGCAGGAGATCTGGTCAGGAAGATCCCCTGGAGAAGGGAATGGCTACCCACTCCAGTATTCTTGCCTGGAGAATTCTATGGACAGAGGAGCCTGGTGGGCTACTGTCCATGGGGTCGCAAAAGAGTCAGATACAACTGAGTGACTCACACTTTCACTTTCACAAATAATTAACAAAGATTATAGTACTTCAACAAATACATCATATCTCTAACATTTATCAGTCAAGAAACAGTTGCTGAGCAAGAGTTAGAATGAGATCTTTTCTTGGAATAAAATGTGATGTGTCTAAGTTCAATTCAGTTCAGTCGCTCAGTTGTGTCCGACTCTTTGTGACCCCATGAATCACAGCACACCAGGCCTCCCTGTCCATCACCAACTCCCGGAGTTCACCCAAACTCATGTGCAGTCGATGATGCCATCCAGCCATCTCATCCTTTGTCGTCCCCTTCTCCTCCTGCCCCCAATCCCTCCCAGCATCAGACTCTTTTCCAATGAGTCAACTCTTCGCATGAGGTGGCCAAAGTATTGGAGTTTCAGCTTTAGCTTCAGTCCTTCCAATGAACACCCAGGACTGATCTCCTTTAGGATGGAATGGTTGGATCTCCTTACAGTCCAAGGGACTCTCAAGAGTCTTCTCCAACACCACAGTTCAAAAGCATCAATTCTTCGGCACTCAGCTTTCTTCACAGTCCAACTCTCACATCCATACATGACTACTGGAAAAACCATAGCCTTGACTAGATGGACCTTTGTTGGCAAAGTAATGTCTCTGCTTTTGAATATGCTATCTAGGTTGGTCATAACTTTCCTTCCAAGGAGTAAGCGTCTTTTAATTTCATGGCTGCAATCACCATCTGCAGGGATTTTGGAGCCCCCAAAAATAAAGTCTGACACTGTTTCTCCATCTATTTCCCATGAAGTGATGGGACCAGATGCCATGATCTTCTTTTTCTGAATGTTGAGCTTTAAGCCAACTTTTTCACTCTGCTCTAAATCCGCCAGCTAATTAAGAAAGGACTCCAGGTGTCCCTCACTATAAAACAGGACACTTGAAGAGACTGGGGACCCATCTGTCTTGCAGTTAAGATACTCAGACTCACTGCAGGAATAGACATCCTAGATTCATCCACATCAGCTTACTGAGACAGAGAAATCTGGGGCAAAAAATACCTCGACTGACCATTGCGTGAGATGGGGGAAAAAAAGAAGAGTGTCATAATGGTGCCTCAAGTTCTCAGCGTGGCTCTTGATGTCCTCCCCAATACAGGCTTTTCCCCAGCATCTTTGTCTGCTTCTCACCACTGCCCCTGCCCTTCCACTACTTCCTGTGGGTCCTGCCCCCTCACTGCTCTCCCCACCTCCAACCCACCCTCCACTCTGCTGCCAGTCACCTTCCTCCAGGCAGCTTTGCCTAGATCTCTTCTCCCACAGAAAAGAAGCCCCAGCATGGCTACAGACACACCTGATTCCTGCCAACCCCTGAGCCTCATCCCTTCCCTTCTTCTAGAGCACCCAGCTCACCAAATCTCACCACATCAGTTAGCAGTGCCCAGGCACGATCCCACCTACCCTCTTCTGGAAGTCTCCCTGGTTCCCTGGTGGCTCAGTTGGTAACGAGTCTGCCTGCAATGCGGAAGACCTGGGTTCAATCCCTGGGTCGGGAAAATCCCCTGGAGAAAGAAATGGCAACCCACTCCAGTATTCCTGCCTGGAGAATTCCATGGACAGAGGAGCCTGGTGGAGCTACAGTCCATGGGGTCACAAAGAGTCATGCACAACTGAGTGACTTTCAACTTTTTACCCTCTTCCTGGAAATCTCCCTACCCCTGCCCCCAGCCTCTCTCCCTGACTCTGATAAACTCTGCATCATACATAGATATAGTCCTTAAGACTCAAAGTCCACCTTCCCCACTTAAAACAGCTGCTATTAATAATATGTGAGATGTGTTTACTATATTATTTGCTTATTTAATGCTCACAATAAACTTGAGGGTAGTAATATTATTGCTGTCTTACAGGGAGGAAACAGACTCAGAAAGCTTAAGACTGAGGCTCTGAACCCAGGTCTCTGTCATTCAAAGTCCTGGCTCTTATCCACTGAGGCATGAGAATTTTTTGTGGACATGTGTGTCGTCTCTGTGGAAACGTGAGATCTCCAAAGTACATGTCATGTGTCTCTATAGTCCTAGATATGAGCTTGGACTGGTTTCTCACTATCATACATTCATGGGGGAAAAACATTTTCACAATAACATCTTTGAAGAAGTCATTCAAGTCAGTAATTATATTAAACCATGACTTTAGAGTCCATGCTTTTTAAATACTCTGCATAATGAAACAGGAAGTAAGCATAAAACGCTTCTTTTGCAAACTAAAGGATGATGGTTACCTCAAGGAAAAGCACTTTGTGACTGAGTTGCCAGTCAAACAAGCCCCCTTCATTATGGAACATTGTTTTTAGTCAAAAGTATGACTTACAATCTATGGTCATTCAAACTTGAGTATTTGACAGACATTTTCTTGAAAATAAATGAAGTGAAACTGTCATTTCAATGAAAATAACTGAAATATTTATTGGCAATGATAAAATTTGAGCTTGCAAGTGAAAATTACCATTTGGAAAAATTGCATTGACTACTGTGAACTTGGCAGTTTTCCAACACTTTTCTGGTGGGATTGGTGGTAATATTAAAAAGCATGATTTTAAAATTCTACATAATGGAAACATGGAAAATCTACACAACTCAATGAACCAATTTATTTTTTTCTAAATCCATTTATGGGTAAGAGATCCATTCAAAAGCTGGGAACATTTTGTCAAAACTTCCCTCCCTACACCAAGCCACAGATCAGAAACAGGTACTCAGAGCACCCTCCCAGCACCTGACACCGAAGAGCGTGTAGTGTGACTTCTGAGAGTATTCACTTTAGTCTTTAGTCTTCAACACCTAAAGTAGCTCCACGAAGCTATTTCCTTGTCGTTTTCATTCACTGCTGGCTCCCCAGTTTCTAGGACATTTGTCCAAAGAAGGAATGAGTGAAGATGTGTGTTCAGCAGTGTGGGACCAGCAGAAGCTGCGGGCTGTGGGCTTTGCAGCCGTGCACGTGGGTCTGTGTTGTGGAAGCAGAGATGATACTTTGCATGATTTGTGAGGATATTTTTATTTAAATCAAACCACAGTGAGTTTCATTAGAGAATTTATTTTCCAGAGCATTTACAAAACAAGATAGTGCTGTGTTGAGTGAGAGAGACAGGAGGAAGGGCGGGTGTGCCTTGGATCAGCACAATCTCCGCCCCACCCTCTGATTTCGCTCCTGAAGGCTAATCCCACTGATGCAGAGAACGGAAGGACCAAGAGAAGGAATTAGGTCACCATCCTCCCAGGATCTCCTGTTACTCCTTCCTCTCCAGGGAGAAGGCAGGGCACACATAGGATTTTTATCTTAATGTGGATTCAGAAAATGTGTGATTCAAAGACGTCCCATGTGAATTCAGTGGCAGACCCAGAAAATCAGTTTTAATGACAAGGAAAGAGGAAGTGATTGTCAAAATATGACTTTATTAAGGCATATTCCCTAGGGGCCTATTCTGGCAGTAAAGATAACTAAGTTTAAGTTTTAAAAGCCAGTTTTAACCAGCTCATGAGGCAAATGGCAACAGTGACATCATCCTGGTCCTCTGTATCTATGGCAACAGAATTTCTGAGCCGTGATTAAACATCAAACTAGAACTACTGCATTAGTCCCAGCAAGAGTCCCAAATAAATAGGGAAAGTAGGTGGGCTTTACACATCCTCTTGTAGCCTTTTACTGAGAAAACAAGCACCAGGCCCTGCTGTTAAAACTGCCTGTTAATGTAAAACCAGGGTGTCGAGAGAAAAGCAGAGTACTGCGCATGCCCCCTGCATTCAACACCACCAGAGGGGCAGGCGAACCACCTAAGCCACACTTCTGGCCTGATCCCTGGATGCCCCTACCACCACCCCATGCAAGAAACAAGCTCACCACTCCTCACCCCGGGGAGCAAGTGAGCAAGGGAACCTGTTGCTTGTTCTCAGTACCTGATGCTGCAGCAGGGACCGTGATAAAGACTTGCCTGAAAAAAAACCTGCTTTCTAATGAAGTCAGGTCACCAGCCCAGCCTCCTCTGGGGTCTTATGCAAGAGAAAGATCACCCCCAAATCAATTGCTCTTCATTCGTGTATTGGTCTAAATTTGGAGAGCTAGGGTGGCATAAGAAGGTGATAACTTGACATTTGAATAATCTTTTTAAAAAACAACCATTTTCTCCCAAATCATAAGAACAATGATTAAGAAAACAATAGAGTTGTCCCCCCTTATCTTCAGTTTTGCTTTCCACGGTTTCTGTTACCCTTGGTCAACCATGACTGGAAATGGAAATTTTCAGAAATAAACAGTTCACAAGGTTTTCATTAGGTGCCATTCTGAGCAATCTCATCCCTCCTAGGGCGTGAATCATCGCTTTGTCCTGTGTATCTGTGCTGTATCCACCCCTATCCCCCATTGAAAGTGAAAGTGAAGTTGCTCAGTGGTGTCTGACTCTTTGCGACCCCATGGACTGTAGCCTACCAGGGTCCTCTGTCCATGGGATTCTCCAGGCAAGAATACTGGAGTGGGTTGCCATTCCCTTCTCCAGGGGATCTTCCCAACCCAGGGATTGAACCCGGGTCTCCCGCATGGTGGGCAGACGCTTTACCATCTGAGCCACCATTAGTGTAAGAAAAAGCGTGGTACAGGTGACCCTTGGAGAAGCTTAAACTATGCAGGTCACTGATACGGGGGTGTTCTCCAAGAAATACGTGCTACACAATCCAAGGTTGACTGAATCCGAAGACAGAACCAGGGATTCAAAGAGCCAGCTGTAGTGTTATACTTGGATTAGCAGATTTTCAGTTGCAAACGGGAAGTGGAGGGGTTGAGATTGACTCCTGGGTTGTTCAAGGGCCGAATCAAAACATGGAACGTTTCAGACTTACACTGTGTTATATGTCAATTGCATCTTGATTAAAAAATTTTAAATTAAAAAAATTAAAACAATAACTATCACAACTGAGGCTTATTCAGACTCAGTTTGATACTTGTTTTGTTGTTGTTTATTTAAAAGCATATATTGAGATATAATTCACATATCATACAATTCACCTACCTAAATTTAAAATTCAATGGTTTTTAGTATATTCACAAATCTGTGCACTACCGCCATAATCAATTTTAGAACATTTTTGTTACCACTAAGAAAAAAAATCCATACCTATTGACAGTCACTCCCTGTTTCTCCCTGACAATCAGCTCTCTAGCCTCAGGCAACGAAAAATCTGATTTCTGTCTCTATGGATTTGTCTCTTCTGGATATTTCATTAAAATGGAATGATACAATGAATATATGGGAAGACAGAGAACAGAGAACGACTGCTTAATGGATTTGGCGATGATGAAAAAATTCTGGAACTAGATGGTTGACAACATTGTTAATCTGTTGAACGCCACTGTACACTTTAAAATGGCCAATTTTATATTATGTGTACTTTACCATAAAATTTTTAAAAATCCAAGCTAAGAGAAACCAGTATTTGTGAAGTCATTGGACAGTATCATACCTAATTTTAGCATTAATCATAAATATTTAAGTGGATTCTGTTTTGTCACATTGTACTAAGAAACAGCAAACATTACCAACAAACATCACCCAATACAACAAATATTTAAGCTTTATTTAATTAAAACAAGGTGTGTAGGCATTATGTTTCTTCAACAACACAGTATAATTTGAACAAAACAAACATATGGAGTTAAAAACATTTTAGCTGAAAATAGCTGCATTTCAATAGATAATATGGAGCGTGTGAATGTGAAAGCCTTGGTGTGTCAGAGTGAGGCTGGCTTCACCTTGCTCTTTCTCTTTATTTACAGGAAAGAAAGATATAACCCCCCAGCTTTTCCAGGTCCCTAAAGATTTCTCTCTTGAACAGCATTAGGTTACATGCGCAGAACAAACTGTTTCTTCAACAAACTGCCCAAGCCTTTTCCTTTCCCCTGGGAAATGCCTGGTTCATCCTCTGGGCAGGAAAGCAAGTCATCTGCCCAGGAGGCTGTCTGACTCTGAAGGTGGTAGCATTCAGAGATACGGCATGAAATTCTAGAACATATTCATGTATGTGCTGTATGTCATTTTGCTTCTACGCGAGGGAAACTTAGATTGGTTTCTGAATGGTTTAGGACTTTCAGAAATCAAATGAGCCAAGAATACTGAAATAAATCTACCATATGAACAAGCAATCCCACCACTGGGCATTTACCCTGCTGCTGCTGCTAAGTCGCTTAAGTCGTGTCCGACTCTGTGCAACCCCATAGACGGCAGCCCACCAGGCTCCCCCGTCCCTGGGATTCTCCAGGCAAGAACACTGGAGTGGGTTGCCATTTCCTTCTCCAATGCATGAAAGTGAAAAGTGAAAGTCAAGTCGCTCAGTCGTGTCCGACTCTTAGCGACTCCATGGACTGCAGCCCAACAGGCTCCTCCATCCATGGGATT
This sequence comes from Bos mutus, assembly GCF_027580195.1. Classification (NCBI taxonomy): domain Eukaryota; kingdom Metazoa; phylum Chordata; class Mammalia; order Artiodactyla; family Bovidae; genus Bos; species Bos mutus. The sequence goes on along the minus strand of NC_091634.1, from coordinate 36,487,464 downwards.
TTCCAGGCAAGAGTACTGGAGAGGGGTGCCATTGCCTTCTCTGGCATTTACCCTGAGAAAACACAATTCTAAAAGACACATGTACCCCAATGTTCACTGCAGCACTATCGGCAATAGCCAGGACATGGAAGCAACCTAGATGTCCATCAACAGAGGAACGGATAAAGAAGATGTGGAATATATATACAATGGAATGTTAGCCATAAAAAGAAACAAATTTGAAACAGTTGTAGTGAGGTGGGGGAACCTAGAGCCTGCTATAGGGAGTGAAGTAAGTCAGAAGAGAAAAGCAAATGCTGTATATTAACGCACATCCATGAAATCTAGAAAAATGGAACTGATAAATCTATTTGCAGGGAAGGAAGGGACACATGTAGAGAACTGACTCGTGCAGAGGAAGGGGAGGGTGGGACACATTGAGAAAGCAGCATTGACACATACACAGTACCATGTGTAAAACAGATAACCAGGCGTTGTTGTATAGCACAGGGAGCCCAGCCTGGCACTCAGTGATGACCTATATATATATATATATATATATAAAAATTATGACTGATTCATGTACGCCAGAAACCAACACAACATTGTAAAGCAACTTTCCTACAATTAAAAAAAGAATACTGCAACCAAGCAGGCATACAGTAGTTTGTGATATTGGCACATTAGAATCACCTGGGGGCTTTTAAAAGCTGCCCCCTGCACCACACCCTGGTCCCACCCCAGACCAACTGAATCAGATGCTGGGTGTGGGACTCGGGCAGGACCAGTGTGTTCACGCAGTCCAGTTGATTCCAGCAGGCAGGCAGAGGAGGATGTAATGATGTGAGAAGTTTGACAACTAAGAAGTTTGAAACTTAGCTATCCCTCAACTTTGCAGAGATAAGCCTGCAGGAGGAATGAAAGGCCCGCTCCTAAAGGAACTTTCAGAAACTATTCTGAAAGCTCTGGGGAAGCTGAGCAGATGGAAGACACACAGGGACAGGTGGTTCATTCATTCCCTCGCCCACCCACCTGCAGAGCCCACACCCCTTTGCTCACTCCCTCACACACGTTCACTCTATATTTCTGCAGCTCCCTGCTGGGCCCTGGGGAAACTGAGTCAAAGGAAGGCCTGGTGCCCACCCCCAGGAAGTTCACAGTCAGGCAGCAAGGGCAGGGAGTGCTCCGGGAAGAAGTGAGTCCCGTGTGTCCAGGAGCAGGAAGGGGAAGGGGCAAGAGGAGGGAGCACCCCTGAAGACATCTTCCTAAGGAGGGGATACCGGCTTGAGATCTGGAGCAGTTCAGGTGTGGGGTAAGTGCTGCTGGGAAATCGGCAGCGAGTCCCCTGTGGATGTGGTCCTCAGACCGGCCTGCACCCTGGAGTCACCTGGGAGCCTCTCAGCGCACATGTGTCTGGTCACACCCCAGAGGCTCAGGTTTGATTGGTCTGCAATGGGGCCTTGGGCATTTATATGCTTTTTAAAATATCATTGTAATTTTTTATTGTGGTGACATTCACATCACGAAAAGTTAACCATGCTAAAGAGAACGTGAGTTTGAGCAAACTCCAGGAAATAGTGAAGAACAGGGCAGCCTGGCGTGCTGTAGTCCAAGGGGTCAGAAAGAGTCGGACATGACCGAGCAACTGAACAACAAAAAGAGAACAATTAAGTGGCGCTGGGTACGTTCACGATTTTGTGCAGCCGCCATCTCTGGTTCCAAACAAAACAAAACAAAACCTGGTATGCATGATACAGACATTCTCCATCCTCCCCTTACCCAACCCCCGGCAGCCACAGATCTGCTTTCTATCTCTATAGATTTAACTCGGTATTTCACATAAAAGAATGTTTTATATAAAAAGGAATCTCACAAGATGAGACCTTTTGTAGCCTTCTTTCACTTAATGTCTTCAAGGTTCATCCATGCTGTAGCCTGAACCTGCATGCATGTTCAGCTGCTCAGTCATGTCTGACTCTTAGTGAGTGCATGGCCTGTAGCCTGCTGGGCTCCTCTGGCCACAGGATTTTCCAGGCAAGAATACTGCAGTGGGTTGCCATTTCCTACTCCAGGGGCTCCTCCCTACCCAGGGGTCAAATCTGTGTCTCCTGTGCATCTCCTGCTTTGGAAGGTGGGTTGTTTTTTTCTTTTAACCACTGCACCAGCCTGTATCAGTACTTCATTTCTTTTTAAGGCTGAATGATATACCATGACATGGATATACCTCAATTTGTTTACTCATCATCCATCAGTAAACATGTGGGTAGTTTCTATCTTTTGTTATTATCACTAACAATAACTAATCATAGTAACTTGGTTGTTGCTGCTATGAACATTTGTATACAAGTCTCTGTTTAGCATCTGCTTTCAATCATTTGGGGTATGTACTGGATATCTGGGTTTCCCTGGTAGCTCAGCTGGTAAAGAATCTGCATGCTTTGCAAGAGACCCCTGTTCGATTCCTGGATCAGGAAGATCCCCTGGAGAAGGGATAGGCTACCATTCCAGCATTCATGGGCTTCCCTGGGTGGCACAGATGGTAAAGAATCTGCCTGCAATGTGGGAGACCTGGGTTTGATCCTTGGATTGGGAAGATCCCCTGGAGGAAGACAAGGCAACCCACTCCAATATTCTTGCCTGGAGAATTCCCATGGACAGAGGAGCGTGGAGGGTTACAGTCCATGGGGTCGCAAAGAGTCAGACACAACTAAGCAAGTAAGTATACACAAACACACTGGATATACATACATGTAGTGTGTGTGTGTGTGTGTGTGTGTGTATATATATAAGCTCTCCCAATGATTCTAACATGCAGCCAAGGTTGCCAACTGCTGAACTGAATTGAAACAGTGGTCCCCAAACTGTGGTTCTGGTTTAATAAGTTCCCAAAGCTTGGCTCTCGACAGTCTAATTCAGAGGCTCAAGGAATCTCTCTCTCTTTATGTCCCCCTCTCCATCTTGGTACATTCTTGCTCCATGTTGGCCAGCCAGCCTATCTGTCAGCCTCAGGAGCGCCTGACAATGGACCCCTCATCAAATGCAGGAATAATCCCTTCCCCCGCAGAGAGACTCCTGAACCCCAGTGCCCTCATATCCCTCAGGTGAGGCCAAGCTGCTCCTGATCCTTCCTTGCCGGGATCCACCCTGGTGGATCCAGGGAATTTGAAGCGGGGACGGCGTCGGCGAGGATCAGGAAACAATTGCTTAATTAAACGTTAATTAAGGATATAAAGAGTGGTTAAATAAGGATAGCTCAGTGAGGAAATTCAATGGAGAAAAGAGGCTGAATAATTCAGCCAGAAGGTGAGAGAAAGAACTACATGGGGAGACCAAGTTTCGGTGAACAAGGCCCGCACTTTATTTTCCAAAGTAGTTTTTATAATTTAAGTTATGCATAGAGGATAATGGGGGATGGGGCAGAGTCATGCAGTAAGCCAGGCTTTCTTCCTGCAAACTTATCATATGCAAAAGTTTAGGTGATTTGCATCATCTTCTGGCCCGGAGGCCTGTTAACATTTTAAGACCCTTTCTTCAGAAAACTTATTTTTCTCTAAAGGTGATTAGTCAGGCGCCACCCTCCAAAAGCATTAGATAAAATTGCATTCCTATAGGGCAAAGGTGTGGTGGGCTATAACAAGAAAAAGAATTAATTCAAGGGTCCAAGGTTACAAACATTAAAGCTACTACTTACACCAATCATATTAATCAATACACTGCCAGGGACACAGCAGGTAAGGGATATGGAGACTTAGCAGCAAACATTGGCCCAACAAGTGAAAAACCCTTCACCAATACAGTTTCTAATCAATCTTTTAACTACTCAAAGCAATCTGTATTTAGACAGTTTAGAACATCTCATGCCTCTCACAGTTGGGAGACTCTGAACAATCACTTGTGGCCAGAAAAACCTATTCAGGCAGGCTAGAGGACTTCCAAAGGAGTTTGTAGGTTGAAACACTATCACACCCAGGAACTTTATTAACTGGAGCTGTAAGTTAACTCTTTTTTCAGAGAGAGGTAGTGGGGGACAGCCCCCCGTAAAGTCAGAGGTGTAGGTGAGAGCACAAAGCAGAAAGTAGGCAGACTCTGGTTTTGGGGGTAGATGCTCGAGAATTTCCAGGGGGACTCCTGAGGTAGATCCCGCCTTTGCCTCCTTCCTCATGACCTTTGCCACGGGCGGAGCTCCTGCTCCCGGCACTTCCTGCCTGGGCCAGCCTATGGGCAATTTAGGGGCACTCACATTCCCCCAAAACAAGTCATTATGTTGAGAGATGGTGCAGGCTGAATCCATCTTTAAGGCCCAACACCATCTAACCCTGCTCTGTAAGGACATAGTCAAGCTGTAGCTGCCTTCACCATTCACATGGCTCCACAGGACAGCCTGCTGAAGCATTGGTATCTCAGTTACAATCAACCACACAGTTGCCACCACAAACTTTTTATATCTGTGTGACTAAAAGTCATCCTGGTGATTTTCCCCAAGTAAAGGCAAGTGCTCTAAAAATGGTCACTCAATTCCCAGAGATAGAAAACCACCCACAATTTTCACACAGCACTTCTTCAGCTTCAAAACAAAGCTCAACGAACACCAGTTATTTTTAAAAATATTTTATTTAATTACTTATTTGGCTGTGCCAGGTCTTCGTTGCAGCACTCAGGATCCGCAGTCTTTGTTGCTTGGTTGATCACTGCAGCATGCTTTAGTTGCAGCACTCAAGCTGTCAGTTGTAGCAGGCAGGATCTAGTTCCCTGACCAGGGATTGAACTTGGGCCCCCTGCATTGGGATCCTGGAGTCTTAGCCACTGGACCACCAGGGAAGTCCCAGCACTAATTATTTAGATAAACCAAAGTTGTATAGATTCTGGCGTCAGTGTCAATCTCAAGGACAGTGTAGTATGACCTCTTGCGGGGCTGAAGCAGTCTTTTCCCTCACTTGAAACTGGAAAACCAGGGAAGCATAAGGCTTGTCTGTCTCCATCCACGGGGTTGAAGCAACTCTAAAAACGTTGATCAACAAAAAGCAAAACTTTTGGAAATAACTCATCCCTACAAGCCAAGGGGAAAAACCAGTAAATACATTAAATCTATATATAGGAATATTTATAACATTAATTTTTTACTACAGGCCAAACAGTTTATTCAAGATGTTAGAACATATTATCTCACTGAATCCTCACAACAACTATAGGAGGTAGAATTTCTTGTCCATATTTCCAAGATGAGGCAAACTGAGGCCCAGAGAGGCTACACAACTTACCCAAGGTCACACAGCCAGCATAAGTAGTAGAGCTGGGATGTAAGCCCAGACTTGTTTGACATCAAAATGTGTGCCCTAAATGAAAAATATTTGCTTGAAATGTGTATTTCAGGAAAGGAATGACTGTCTTTGTGCAGTCTGAGGCAAGGGACCTGGTGAGCATTTTTGTTCACAACACCTCGCTGGGACCTGGGTATAAGCGGTGCTGGGTAAAAACTGGTCACTGCTGATGCCCCACTTCCCAAAATGAGGGGTTAGTTATTCCTATGGACCCCAAAGAAGAACTTATGGGTTAGATTGATCTTGAAAATATAATCATTCATAATTCTACAAAATTCCATATTTTTAGAGCTTCCATTTCACAAGATGAGTTTGTAAAACACTCACTCTGGACAACAAGTGTTGTTCCAGAGGCTTAGAGGATTCCAGCAGAGTTGCAACAGAAATGGGAACTTTTTTTTCCTCAGCTGGGTAAGTCTGGGGCTCACGTTTATTTCCAGATGAACATTATCACCCATCCTACGTCTAAGAAAGATGCTTGGGGCTGGTGCACTAGGACGACCCAGAGGGATGGTATGGGGAGGGAGGAGGGAGGAGGGTTCAGGATGGGGAGCACGTGTATGCCTGTGGCGGATTCATTTCGATATATGGCAGAACCAATACAATACTGTAAAGTTTAAAAATAAAATAAAATTAAACAAAAAAAAAAGAGAAAGAAAGTCCTGCCAGCCACCTCTTGTTCATCTCCCAAGTCGCGCCGCCAACCAAATGCCACACCGGCAGTTACGGGCAATGATCGTTAGGGGGCGGTCTTGCTCGCAACATTCTACATCACCTTTCTCAAAAGGGCAGCCAGACGTGGCACTCAAGAAAATTAACGAGTGAAAAGGTTTCTTTGCTGAGGGTTCCTTGGCAGCTAAGCTGCTGTTTGCAAATAGCAAGATAGAAGTGTACAAAAGCAAACCAGGGAACCCTGGTTTCTAATCACTGTTTTTAGAAGGAAGTGTTCTATAAAGAAAGGATAGGAAAGGAGGGAGAGGGGGAAGGAAGGCAGGGAGGAAGGAAAGGGCCAACTTTTGTCAACTTATTGAAAGTGTTAAAAACGTAAATTTTTGGTGTTTTCTTTTTTCTTCACTGGTGTCAAGTGGCTTTTTCATTTGCCTCATTTTCCAAGGCCGTTTAGTACCTGGACTTTCTTTTAAATGAACTTAAAGCAGAGGCTGAGCAGGCTGACTGGGACTGCAGGAAAGTGCTGCCCTCGGTGGCAGCAATTGTTAGAATGTTATTTCTGCCTCACAGAAACTTGGGGTTCCAGTTGCTCCTCAGTTTCCCTTGCAGCATCCTAGGGACAGAACTTAAAGGCTGAGAAGGGACCTCCTTATCCGAGCACCTGTTCCCATGTTGGAGATAAAAGGTAAGACTCCATTTGATGGAAGTTCTCTTGCTGTCAACACAAACCAAACAACAGAACACGCTCGAAACCCACTATTTCCCAAAGGCCCAGGGGTGTCAAGTGCCATGGGGAGGCAGCTGGGGTTATATTTCGAGTCTCTTGACTCAGTAAATGAATGAGGTTAGTACTCTTGCCTGGAAAACCCCGTGGACAGAGGAGCCTGGTGGGCTGCAGTCCATGGGATCACGAAGAGTCGGACACAACTGAGCGACTTCACTTTCACTTTTCCCTTTCATGCATTGGAGAAGGAAACGGCAACCCACTCCAGTGTTCTTGCCTGGAGAATCCCAGGGACGGGGGAGCCTGGTGGGCTGCCGTCTATGGGGTTGCACAGAGTCGGACACAACTGAAGTGACTTAGCAGCAGCAGGAGCAGCAAAAAGAAGATCCCCTACAGAAATGGTGTTTAAACTGTGTTAAGGTCAGTTTGAAGAGATTCTCAAAAAGTGTTTGTCACTGCAGTATTTACAACAAATAACCAACAAGGACCTACTATAGCACATGGAGCTCTGCTCAACGTTATATGGCAGCCTGGATGGGAGGGAGGTTTACACACATGTGTATGTGTGGCTGAGTCCCTTCGCTGTTCACCTGAAACTATCACAACATGTTACCAACTATACCCCAAACAAAATAAAAAGTAAACACACACACACACACAAAACGAGTGTTTGTAAGCTTGAATTGTCCATAAAAATGCCAACTCAAGCTTCAGAAAGCTATAATCAAACTTATTTTTTTAAAGATGATGGATATATAATCCTTTTGGATTTGTACCAGTTAGAAGTGTTTCAAACTCTTTTGTTTGGGAAGATGGGGCTAGACCTCCTTGCTTAGAGCACAGAAGAGATTTTCCAGAAGCACAGCTGAGAATGGGATTGCATACCACGCATTAGGTTAGGGGGAAGTAATGGACAAGAGGAGACATTGGATGGAGCATCTGCTTGTCTCTGATCTGTCTTGGGGCAGTTTGTCCTTACCTGGCTAGCAGGGTGGGGCAACTCTTCTCTGCTGGGGTTCCTTCTCTCCTGTCCTGTCTTCCTCAGTCATTGATTGAGCTGCATGTTGTTGCCACAAGAAAAACCACAGTTGGGACTTCCCTGGTGGGCCAGTGGCTATGACTCTGTACTCCCAATCCAGAGGGGCCAGGTTTGATCCCTGGTCAGGAAAGTAGACCCCATGTGCTGCAGCTAAGACCCAGTGCAGCTAAATCAATCAATCAGTAACAGTCAAGTTCTCTGTTCTAGCCCTGAGGACAAATGGTAAAGGACCACGATGGGTAATGTTGGAGTTGGAAAGGGCAGAACTGCTTGCCAACTCCCTCAGTTTACAGAAGTGGGGGTCGGTGACTTGCCTGGGTCACCTTGGGTAGCACAGCAGGGCTAGATGTGGCAGATTTTATGTCTGGTTAGGAGTTTGTTCCACTGCATCCCAATGATTCAGACCAACTCAGTGGGACTGTGCACATCAGAAATTGCCTTGGAATGGCTCCTGACTGAGTCCTTAAGAGAGTTCTCTTTTGGTCATTGATAGAAGTTAGTTCCTTCAGTGTAAAAAACAAAGGAAAGGTGAATTTTCAGAAGATTCATTTTTTGTTGTTGTGTTTTTTTTGTTAATGATCATAAACTGTTTATGAAAAGAGCTTTTAAAAAATAAATTCTGCAACCCCCTGTTGTACTCAAAGTTGGTGTTTAATAAGTATTTGTTGTTTGATTGAATAAATAGAGATGGCTCCAAACTGAAGAACTGACTTCATAAATTCACTGCAACATCAAGATTTATCAAACCTCTCATTTTTAGGCCTTTTTTCTCCTCTAGACCCAGACCTCCTGAATTTTTTTTCTTCTCCCCTTAACTTGTTCTATGTATCACTCACGTAAGTTTAATCTCATACAGCCTTTTCTTGCTACTTGTTTCCCACACATATCTTATTTTCCCACCAATGTTGTCTTCTCCTCAAATGCGAGGCTAATGTTTTGTGTGCCTACAATACCCAGTCAGTATCTTGTACAATTCCAGGTCCAGAGAGAAATTCTGAAAATATGATTGAAGGAAAATTTCAGAAATGGTAAGAATTAACATTATGCTTTAAAATACATTTTTTCCCATTCTTTCTTTCAAAAATTCTTCCGTTTTCAACACTCTAACAGTTTTAAAAATTTGCAACTTACATTCAAATTAATTTTTTTAGCTTTTATTTTTCACTGTGGTAAAAATTTAAATAACATAAAATTTATCACTTAAACCATTTTTATGTGTATAATGGCGTGAAGTACATTCATACTGCTGTACAGCCATCACCACCTTCCATCTCCAGAAATTTTCTCATCTTGCAAAACTGAAACTCTGTTCCCATTAAACACTGAGTCCCCATTCTCTGCCTCCCAACAACCTCTGCCATCTACCAATGTACTTTCTGACTCTATGAATTTGACTATTCCAGGTACTTAATCGGAGAAGGCAATGGCACCCCACTCCAGTACTCTTGCCTGGAAAACCCCATGGATGGAGGAGCCTGGAAGGCTGCAGTCCATGGGGTCGCTGAGGGTTGGACATGACTGAGCGACTTCACTTTCACTTTTCACTTTCATGCATTGGAGAAGGAAATGGCAACCCACTCCAGTGTTCTTGCCTGGAGAATCCCAGGGATGGGGCATCCTGGTGGGCTGCTGTAAATGGGGTCGCACGGAGTCAGATATGACTGAAGTGACTCAGCAGCAGCAGCAGCAGCAGGTACTTAATATAAGTGAAATCAAACAGTATTTGTCTGCATGTTGGAATGCATTTTTAAGTTCAACTTAGTATATAGCCGACAAACAGATCTTAACCTCCCCCCCTGCTATATAGTACGTTCCCATTAGTTATCTATTTTACAGATAGCAGTGTATATATGTCAATCCCAATCTCCCAGTTCATCTCATCCTCCTTCCTCACTTTGTATCTATACATTTATTCTCTACATCTGTGTCTCTATTTCTGCTTTGCAAATAGGTTTGTCAGTACTATTTTTGTAGATTCCACATATATGTGTTAACATAGAATATTTTTCTTTGGGGGACTGGTATAATTTGTTTAGCATATGTCTTCAAGTTTAATCCATGTCGTAAGACATGTCAGAATGTTCTTCCTTTTTAAAGCTGAATAATATTCTGTTGTCTGTATAGACCATATTTCGTTTACCCATTTGTCTGTTGATGGGCTCTTGGGTTGCTTCTACCTCTGGGCTGTTGTGATTAAAGCTGCTATGAACATGGGTATACGAATATCTGTTCCAGCCCCTGCTTTTAATTATTTCGGTTATATACCCAGAAGTGCAATGGCTGAACAATATGGTAACTCCATGTTGGATTTTGTGAAGAATCACTGTACTGTATTCCATGGCAGTGGCACCATTTCACATTCCCGCCCGCAGCACCCAAGGTTCTGTTTAGTTCACTTCCTCGCCAGTGCTTGTTATTTTCTGTTGTTGCTCGTTTGCTTTGCGTGTTGGCGATCCTAGTGGGTGTGAAGTAGTATCTCATTGTGCTTTTGACTTTCGTTTCCCTTCTGAATAGTGATGTTGAGCATCTTTTTGTGTATGAACCAGTCACTTCTATATCTTCTTTGGAGAAATGTTTATTGAAATCCTTTGCCCACCCCCCTTTTTAAAATGGGTTATTTGTTTATACTGTTGAGTTGTATATGTTCTTTATTTTTTAATCCTTCCTCATTTTTCCCCCCAGTTTTATTGAGATGTAATTGACATGCGGCACCATATAAGAAATAGAAATCTTGAGGGAAATGTTGGCCTACAACATCAGTGTAACATATTTTCATTCCGTCCTTCTCAGAATACCTTGTAAAGAACGGAAGGATGTAGACATGGTTTGACAGAAACAATTAACAAAAGGAAAATGTTAGGCATGGTCATCTCAGGAAAGAATGTTACTCTTGGAATTTTTATAGGCCAAAGGGAATCATAAATATTATCTGAAAGGCATACATAAGATGACCAAGAATAAAATTATTCATCAGAAAACAAAGGAGGATAAGTGAACGTGTAACTCTGACCACAGGAGAAGGGAGGGAGGTAGGCTTGAAATGAGTACTATGGCAACTTTGTGCTTATCCCAGTATCAGAACTATGAACCACTTCAAGGACAATTTACAAAACATCCTGCTTAATCCCAAAAGGGTTTATTTTTGTCACTTATTTGTGGTATCCATAAAGTTACTTATGTCAACTGTATATGATTTAAAGAAGTTTCTCAGGGCTTCCCCCATGGTCCAGGGCTGAAGACCTCACATTCCAATGCAGGGGGTGCAAGATTGATCCCTGGTTGGGGAGATAAGCTCCCACATGCCTGATGGTCAAAACAATAAAATATAAAACAAAAGCAATATTGTAACAAATTCAATAAAGACTTTTAAAAAAGAAGTTTCTCTTCCATTTAACTCAAATTTGAAAGCAAGGACTTTTTTTTTTTTTGTGGACTCACCTGAAAATATAGACTTCACATGAACACGGAACTTAAAATATAAACTCTTCCCAAGCCACCAAAAGCATCTGAAATATCAAAAACACAGTTTTATTTATTCTGGTTTGGTATTTTCAGATTTTAAAAAATCATGTGTCTTTATATTGAAATGTTAGTTGACCTCTTTCTCTCTCTCTTTTTTTTTTGGACCTTTTTCAAACACTAGTTTTACTAAGATTGTATAAAAAAATAAAATCTATGAGTGTTTTACCTGACAACTCACATTTATAGAGAGTTCTGAGAAAACAATATTGACAATAACATTTTAGAGTTACTGCTCAGTAGGTTGGAGATGAAGATTATAATAAACGTTTCTTTGTGGTGTTGCAACTGGTCCATCAGAGAAAAATAAGTGTAATATATTTTCCACCTATGGGTGGCAATATTTGCACTTGGCATCATCGTTATTAAAGGGAAATTATTGGAAATAGTTTTGCAAAAAATTTTTAAACTTTTTATTATGGAAAATTTCAATCATACGTAAAGACAGAGAGAGTAAATATAATGGACCATTATGTTCCCATCAACCCCTTCAACCATTACCATGGCCAGTCTGGTTTCATGAGCCTATATTCGCTTCTTGACTGTCTGGGTTATTTTGAAGCAAATCTCGGATCATATGAAATTAAAATTAAAAAATAAAATAACAATATCCCCTGTCAAACACTTTCAAGAAATTGTAGTAGCACCCATGGAATCGTAAAAAATAAGTGGACAGATAAGAAACTGACCAAAAGCGACCTTTTTGTTAAGATGAAAAGCATTGCATATCATATCCTATAAAACATGGCGTGTGAAAACTCTATCAACGTGAGGCCATTTCTATTTTATTATGCACAGGATGTATGCAGGTGGAGTAAAAGGTGACACTTGTCTGAAGGAAAACAGCTTTAAGTTTCTGAAAAGTGGTTACTGAGTTACAGCAATGACAAAACACTAAATGATAGACTCTATGACAAGCCCATCGTCCCTGAGGGTGAAAAAAGTGACGAGACCAAGTCAGAAGTTTTGCAGGGAGAGTGATTAGATATATAAAGAGAATACAAATAAGCAAGGGGCATGGAAAATTACCGACTTGTTAGAACAAAGCAGTGACAGCTGCTAGCTCTAAAATTAGGGACAGAGACAAGAAATTTTCAGAGCACCACCAAATAAACCACAAAGGCTCACTCCATCCAGAACCTTTCAGAAAGGTTTTAACCCCTTAGAGAATATGAGGAAAATAGCTACTTCCAGGGTGATGACTTGGTGGCTATTCACGTCCCCAAACCTCGATGCTCTGGCCCAAGGCCATTTGTCTGCAGAGGGCTGCCCTTGGACGACAGCTCACATTAAAACCAAGGGCAGAGAGTGCCCATCTTCTTAAAGACTTTTATATTTTCTATGATTTGCTGAGGCTTTTATGATTTCACAGACAACCTGAAAGTCCGGTCTCTGTTACTTACATCTTCATCAAACACTTTGCGCTCTTCCAGCCCAGACTGGGAATAAAATGATTCCCTGAAGCACTCTAGTTGCATCACAAGGACCATGAACCCATCTAGGAATCTGTCTAGGTTTCTGAGTGGTTGATTCTTTCACCTACCTGAAGTAGAAACAGTCAATGCTACTTTAAAAATTTTTTTTAATTAAAAAAATCTCATAGGACTTCCCTGGTGGTATAGCGGATAGGAACCTACCTGCCAACGCAGGGGACCCAGGTTTAATTCCTGGTCCGAGAGGATTCCACACGCCACAGGGAAACTAAGTCTGCACACCACAACTACTGAGCCCATGCGCTAGAGCACGTGCTCCGCAACAAGAGAAGCCACGGCAATGAGTAGTCCTCACACCGCAACTAGAGAGTACACTCCCGACACTGGTCATGGCTAGAGAAAGTCCAAGCCCAGCAACAAAGACGCAGCACTGTCAAAAATAAACAGCGTATTTAAAAATCTCATGTGATAACCTTAAACCAAGCACTCTGTTCTCAGGATAAACAGAAAGTCATTTCAGGAGCCTAAGACCAGGTTTAGAGTTAGGGTGACCAAGGACATCACGCAAACCACATGGAATTTTGATTTCCTCCCTTAAGAAGAGAGCGTATGGCTGTACTTGCTTTAACTAAGTCACAGGAATATTGCCAGGGATGACTGAGGAAACAATCACAAACACACTTTGAAACTGTTCAAAGGCTTCCCTGATGGCTAAGTGGGTAAGCAATCTGCCTGCAATGCAGGAGACACAGGAGATGTGCTTTCGATCCCTGGGTTGGGAAGATCCCCTGCAGAGGGAAATGGTAACCCACTCCAGTATTCTTGCCTGAAAGCCTGGTGGGCTACAGTCCACTTTTGTGACCCACGAGGAATTGGACAGGACTGAGCAACTAAGCACACAAATGCTAAAAGATTAGCTTGCCTAGTGGTTTCTTTTACTTTACTTCATTATTGTTTATGTGTTTTTTCCCCTACTGGTGATCATTTCCTATTTTGGTGGCCCAGCATCAACTTCCCTCTTCTGCTCTTAACAGCAATTTGCCCCAAGGGCCACCCCTCCTTACTCTTAGTCCTGTGCTTGAGGGTACTAGACCGTGCCCTCCCCTCACTGAGGGGCCCTACGGCTGTGGGTGGGCTCTAGGGCAGAGAAGAGTGTCCTTTCTTCTCTTTTCTTGCTGGACTTGGACCTGAAAGGGTGGGGCAGGGTGGGGAACTGTGACCACCGCACCTCAACATGAGGCCTGAGAATGAAGTCAACTCCAGAGCAGAACAGAGCCAATCGACTAAGAGATGGAGGCCCGAGTGTCTCACTTTAAGGTCCCAAAGCCAGTTCCTCGGGGAGCTGCTCAGTTATGTCAGTGCATTCACTTTGTTTAAGCCAGTTGGGGCTGGGTCTTCTGAAACAATAATAAGAATCCTAATTGATGAAATATTCACACAGCAACACACTTATACACAGCTTGGAACCTCACTGCCTCACATGAGGAGGTTAACTACATCAGCAGTCCCCAACCTTTTTGGTACTAGGGACTGGTTTTGTGGAAGATAATTTTTCCATGGACTGGGGGTCAGAGAGAGTTGACTTTGGGATGATTCAAACACAGTACATTTATTGTGCATTTTATTTCTGTAATTGTTACATCAGCTCCACCTCAGGTCAACAGGCATTAGATCCCAGGGGATGGGGACTCCTGAACTATGTCACAACTTAAACTGAGAGCTTCAGTTAGTCGTTGACTAGCCTGTGGATTCTGGGGCTAGTCTTGATTACTTCCAAATTAGAACCCATAAATCATGTCTAAAGTGCCTCGTTTCACTTCCACTTATGCTCTCAAGAAATCAGAGCAATACCGTTACCTGGGATTTTGAGAATTTCTTATCATAGGCGGTTGGCTGCTTTGTGGAGAGGATTATCTAGGTCCTGTATATTTCAGATTAATCGATGCGTGATAGAATTAATGTGGTGATCATTTGAAATTGCTTGCTCAATAACTAAAAGGGGTCCTGACCATCGCCTCTCCAAAAAGCTGGAATATTGGTACAATTTTTGGTTTCCACTGTAAAATGCCAAAAATGTAAGAGATAGGAAGAGGTCATAAAAGCATCACATAAGGTCAAGTTTAGGAATTAGTAGACAGGATAAACTTTTTTTTTTAGGTTTCCAGTTGTTATCTTTTATCAGGGTATGGTGGCTTTGCTATGTTGTGTTAGTCTCTGGTGTATAATGAAGTGAATCAGCCATATGTATATATACGTCTCGGTGCTCCCTCCCACCCCACCTCCCAATCCCACCCATGCAGATCTCCACAGAGCACTCAGTCAGCTCCCTGTGCTGTACGGCAGCTTTCCACTAGCTCTCTGTTTTACACATGGTAGTGTATATATATATCAATCCCAATCTCCCAATTCATCCCACCCCTCCTCCCCAGGGGAAGCTTTTTTAGTGTAACTTTTCAGAGATAATTTTGCTGGTAATACACTGAAGCTGTTGGGAACTCCCTAGGACACCTTTCAGGGAAAGGAGGCATTTATCAATCCCATAACATCTACTATGATTCCTTGATTGGAAAAGTGTTGTTAGTGTGGAGCAGGGAAATGTCAACACTGTAGAGAACAGGATTTCTTAATTCCAAGGCTATAGACATTTGGGGCTAATAATTGTGGGCATGTGTGGAGGACTGTCCTATGCACTGGGCTCCCCAGGTGGCCCTAGTGGTAAAGAACCTGCCTGTCAATGCAGGAGATGTAAGAGATGTAGGGTCAGTCCCTGGGTTGGGAAGATCCCCTGGAGGAGAGCATGGCAACCCACTCCAGTATCTTGCCTGGATAATCCCCATGGACAGAGAAGCCTGGCAGGCTACAGTCCATAGGGTCGCACAGAGTCGGACATGACTGAAGTGACTTAGCACATGTGCACGTCCTGCATTGTAGGCTGTTTGGCAGTGCCCCTAGCCTCTACTCACCAACACCAAAGGTTTCTCTGCCCCAGTGTGACAACCAGAAATGTCTCCAGACATGGCCAAGTGTTCTCAGGGGAGGGCAAACTATCCCTGTGTAAGGCCCCTGTTGTACAGATTCAGCCTCTGAAGCAGAACTGTCACCAGGTTGAAACTGAGCTGGTTACAAACACTCAAGCTTGGGATACCATCTGGTACAGTCATTACGAAGATTAATGAAGACATTGTCTACTGTGGCCCATTTGGGAAATTCCAAAAAGTGAAATGTGGGCTGAAGGTCTGACAGTGGTTAAATAATCAGAATATAATATGCTTTGAGTGTTTATAAACTGTAAGCAATTTCAGTCCAGCGAAATTCCTTTAAATCATTATTGGAGGGTAAACTACCACTAGTTTTTCCAGTGGTCATGTATGGATGTGAGAGTTGGATTATAAAGAAAGCTGAGTGCCAAAGAATTGATGCTTTTGAACTGTGGTGTTGGAGAAGACTCTTGAGAGTCCCTTGAACTGCAAGGAGATCCAACCAGTCCATCCTAAAGGAGATCAGTCCTGAATATTAATTGGAAGGACTGATGTTGAAGCTGAAACTCCAATACTTTGGCCACCTGATGCGAAGAACTGACTCATTGGAAAAGACCCTGAGGCTGGGAAAGATTGAAGGCGGGAGGAGAAGGGGACGACAGAGGATGAGATGGTTGGATAGCATCACCGACTCAATGGATGTGAGTTTGAGTAAACTCCAGGAGTTGGTGATGGACAGGGAAGCCTGGTGTGCTGCAGTCCATGGGGTTGCAAAGAGTCAGACACAACTGAGTGACTGAACTAAACTGAACCACTACAGAACTGCAGAGTTTGTGTGATGACATGGATATGAGGTACCTAGAATAGTCAAATCCATAAAGACAGAAAGCAGAAGAGTGGTTGTCAGGGGTGGAGAGAAGTGGGAAACGGGGAGTAACTGTTTAATGAGTACAAGAGCTTCCATTTTTCAAGACAAAAGAGTTTTAGAGATGAGTTATACAGCCATGTGAATGTACTTAAAATTACTGAGTTGTGCACTTAAAAAGGCTAAGGTGGTAAAGTTTGTTATGTATATTTTACTATAATAAAAAAAAAATTACAGGGACTTCCCTGGTAGTCCAGTGGTTAAGAATCCACCTGCCAATGCAGGGGACACAGGTTCAATCCACAGTCTGGGAAGATCCTATATACCCCAGAGTAACCAAGCCCATGTGCCACTACTACTGAGCCCATGCACCCTAGAGCCCAGGCTCCGCAACAAGAGAAGCCACCTCAGTGAGAAGCCCATGCACTGCAATGAAGAGTAGCTCCCGTTGGCCACAACTAGAGAAAGCCTGCATGCAGTAACAAAGACCCAGAGCAGACAAAAAATAAAATAAATAAATTAAAAAAAATTTTTTTAATTACAGAGTTCACCACATTTGTAGTGGAGAGAGAGTGGACATTCTCCACACTTTAAACTTCCCTCTTAGTTTTCCCAGGTTAATAAACCCACAGAAAGGCTTTGATTGGCCTGACTTTGGAAATGTCCATGTGTGGACCAATCAAAGGATGAGAAGATGGGGGTACCGTGTTATCCCAGACTGCAGATGAGCAGGAATGATCTATGAGCGTCTATGATCCAATTAACTCTAGCCAGGGTGTGGAATCTTTTATCCAAACCATATGGCTAAGTGGGCAGAGAAGCAATTCCAGAAAAGGGTGGGGAAGGGAGTTCAGGGCAGACAAAGCAATAACTGAATAGACTAGTAATCATTCAACCACCATAATTACGATCTAGCATTTTCTATCCTTCCTATTATCCTTGTTACCAAGTTGGTTACATACACATAGGGCTTGGGATGCCATCTGGTACAGTCATTACGAAGATTAATGAAGAGCCGCAGACTTCTGCAGTGGGAAACATAATCTATAAAAACTACACCTATGCTGAGTAAGAGCCTGCATTGCATAGCCCAGCAAGAGTCTGGGATTGACACAGTTGGCTTTCTTCACTGCCTTATCAATGAAGACACCAGGCATTAGAATGTCCAGGACAGAGGTGCACCATCAGCAGCTTTAAGTCCCCATTGTATGTAGATTTCCCCCGCTCTGGGAAACTGTAGGTCATTCAGTCATGTCTTTGCAACCCCATGGACTGTAGCCTGCCAGGCTCCTCTGTCTGTGGGATTTCCCAGGCAAGATTACTGGAGTGAATAGCCATTCATTTCTCCAGGGGATCTTCCCAACCCAGGGATGGAACCTGGATCTCCTGTATTGCAGGCAGATTCTTTACCATCTGAGCCACCCAAACCTGAGTTTATAATCCAGTTCACCACTTGAAAGGGATAGAAGTTGCTTCACCTATGGGAGCCTCCATGTCCTTGTGAAAATTAAATCAGGCAGCCATGTAGAGCATCCATATCAGCCAGGCTTTGGAAGAACACAGATCAGTTCAGTTCAGTCGCTCAGTCATGTCTGATTCTCTGTGACCCCATGGACTGCAGCACACCAGGCCTCCGTGTCCATCGCCAGCTCCCAGCGTTTACTCAAACTCATGTCGATTGAGCTGGTGATGCCATCCAAGAACACAGATTTGGGCTGGTAATTGGGGCATGTCATGAAGGCATTGGCAGTGGGGAAGGTCAGACTCTCACCAGGCAGTGCCCCCCTGCCATGCCTCACAGAAACAATCGCCAGGCAGCCTGATGGAGACTGAAGGAGTCCATGGTAGGAAGAATGCAGCCCAACTCTGGGGACCAGATGATATTGCCTCCCCTCTGCTGTGGATGTTCCTTCATCTCGGCATCACTTGCTCCTCCCTCTTGATTCTCTTGCTCAGATCACTCTTCAGGGAGTTTGGCAGTTTCATATTTTGTATTTTGGTCTGTGATCCTTTTTGGGGGAGCTAATTTTTAGGAAAGATGTCAGATTTCTGTCTGTTGTTGTTGTTGTTCAGTCTCTATGTTGTGTCTGACTCTTGGCGACCCCGTGGACTGCAGCATGCCAGACTTCCTGGTCCTCCTCTGGTCTGTGTCTGCTGCTGCTGCTGCTAAGTCGCGTCAGTCGTGTCCGACTCTGTGTGACCCCATAGACGGCAGCCCACCAGGCTCCCCCATCCCTGGGATTCTCCAGGCAAGAACACTGGAGTGAGTTGCCATTTCCTTCTCCAATGCATGAAAGTGACAAGTGAAAGTGAAGTCACTCAGTCGTGTCTGACTCTTATTGACCCCATGGACTGCAGCCTACCAGGCTCCTCTGTCCATGGGATTTTCCAGGCAAGAGTACTGGAGTGGGGTGCCATCGCCTTCTCCGGTCTGTGTCTAGCATCAGGTTTTTCGAATGTGGATGTCCAGTTACTCCAGCACCATTTGTTAAAAAGACTCTTTTTGTGCCATTGTATTGTCTTTGTTCCTTTGTCAAAGACCAGTTGATTCTTTATATAGATTTATTTCTGGACTTTCTATTCTGTTCCATTGATCTGTCTCTTCTTTTGCCAATACCACACTGTCTTCATTACTGTAACTTTATATTAAGTCTTTAAATCAGGTAGCGTCAGTCCTCTACTTTATTCTTCTTCTTCAATATTTTGTCTGCTATTATGGGTCTTTTGTCTCTCCGTACAAACTTTAGAATCAGTTGATATCTACAAAATAACTTGCTGACATTTTGACTGATACTGTGTTCAATCTATAGATCAGGTTGGGAATAACTGATATCTTGATAATATTGAACTCCCTATCCACGAACATGAAACATCTACTTATTTAGATCTCCTCAAATCCTTTCATCAGAATTTTGTAGTTTTTCTCGTGTAGATCTTATATGTATTTTGTTATGTTTACATCTAAGTGAATCATGTCAACTGCAAACAGAGACAGTTTTATTTCTGCCAGGTCAGTATACCTTTTATCAACTTTTTTTGTCTTATTGCATTAGCTAAGATTTCCAATATGATGCTGAAAGAGTATGCTAATCATTCTAGCTTTCTAGGCCAGTACATACAAATTTGCTTTATTCCTTTAAATGATTGCATAATAGGGACAGAGAATTTGGGGAGCAGTATCTAGGATTAAGAACCAGACCTCTTTTAATGTCCTTTACAGTATAGAAGTGAATGTTGGAAGCCCTTTTAATTAACTTTGTTCACTGGGGTGTGTTTCTTTGAATGTCACACCAAGCTGAGATGGGCACTGGCAAAGATTTATTCAAGTTATATGAGAGAGAGCTTCAAAACCCTGGGGTGGAGGATAGATTCATGGAAGATAAGGTTTAAACTAGAAAGAGAAAAAGAAATATCTCTGTGGAAAGAGAAGAAAAAAATGCAGCCAGGAAGAGAGACTATAAGTTAGTGTTGAAAGACAAGAGAAGTGCCAAGGAGATATTATACCAAGTACCAACGAGGAATGCTATCCTGAAATGCAAAAGCAAAAAAAAACACCCAGAAGAATGGAGTGGTAGGTGATGCGCTGCAGAGAAGCCAAACCAGGTAAGATCTGCAAAGGGTCCATTGGATCTAGGTGATTGTAGTGACATGGATGGTTGGAGAAGGAAATGGCAACCCACTCCAGTACTCTAGCCTGGAAAATCCCATGGACGGAGGAGCATGGTGGACTGCAGTCCATGGGGTTGCAAAGAGTCGGACACGACTGAGTGACTTCACATCACTTAGTGACATGGATGGAGCAGAAGCCAGAGAGTCAGGCTGTAGGAGGTGGAGAAGTACATGTGGAACAAAAAGTGGGCATAACAGGGATAATACTATGCTTTTAAGAAATTTCACTCAGGATGAAAGGAGAGCAGTTAGGCAATGACTAAGAAGAAGTCACCCGAGGCTGTGGGGATAATTTTGAACTCATATCACTGCTATATATAGAGATGAAAAAAATCAAAGTTCAGAGAGTCCTATTCAATTTTATAAAATAAACTCTGTCAAGTTAATGAGGCTTATATTAGTGAGTCAGACCCCATTAAAGCGTATGTCACTGGCTGTTATAGGTACCCAGCCATGACTCAGAAATGCTGACACAGAGCCCCGTGGCATCAAATATTGCTAGGCATCGCATATGCATTGTCAAACAGTGATTTAAAAGTTTACATAGGGTAAGCAGCTGGCAGACCAGCCCAGAACTATGGAAGGTACATTTCCTTTTACAGAAACTTTGCCAACCTTTATTTTATGAGAAAATGCCTTGAGATCATAAAAGCTAAGTCATAGATACTGAAAAGTTGCAGCTTTCTTCATATTTAAGCCTCTTTAGGGATTCCCTTTAAAGGGCTTCCATGATGGCTCAGACAGTAAAGATTCTGCCTGTAATGCAGGAGACCCAGGTTTGATCCCTGGGTCACGAAGATATCCTGGAGAAGGAAAGGCAACCCACTCCAGTATCCTTGCCTGGGAAATCCCATGGAACAGTGGAGCCTGGCAGACTACAGTCGCAAAGTCAGACACGACTGAGCGACTAACATAACAACAGGGATAAAAATGTCCAAGAAATGTCTTGACTCAACTCCATAGACACTTTTTTCTGAATCAGGTAATTAATCTTAAAAAAAAAAAAAAAAGATGGTAGACACCATGGTGGTCCATGGTTAAGAATCCTCCTGCCAATGCAGGGGACATGGGTTTGACCCATGGTCTGGGAAGATCCCATATGCCTGGGAGCAACTAAGCCCGCATGCCTAGAGCCTGTGCTTCGAAGCAAGAGAAGCCATTGCAATGAGAAGCCCCCATACCTCAACTAGAGAAAAGCCCATGTGCAGCAACAAAAACCCAGCACCGCCAAAAATAAATTAATGAATGAAAAAAATAGATGCCAGTGTGGTATAGCGGTTAAGATCACAGGCAATGGACCCCAACAAACTTGCATTTGAACCCCAGTCAACCTTTTGTGAGTTGAGAGATCTTGAGCAAATTCAGTTCAGTTCAGTTGCTCAGTTGTCTCCGACTCTTTGTGACCCCATGAATTGCATCATGCCAGGCCTCCCTGTCCATCACCATCTCCCGGAGTTCACTCAAACTCATGTCCATCGAGTCGGTGATGCCATCCAGCGATCTCATCCTCTGTTGTCCTCTTCTCCTCCTGCTCCCAATCCCTCCCAGCATCAGGGTCTTTTCCAATGAGTCAACTCTTCGCATGAGGTGGCCAAAGTATTGGAGTTTCAGCTTTAGCATCAGTCCTTCCAATGAACACCCAGGACTGATCTCCTTTAGGATGGACTGGTTGGACCTCCTTGCAGTCCAAGGGACTCCCAAGAGTCTTCTCCAACACCACAGTTCAAAAGCATCAATTCTTCGGCACTCAGCCTTCTTCACAGTCCAATTCTCACATCCATACATGACCACTGGAAAACCATAGCCTTGACTAAATGGACCTTTGTTGGCAAAGTAATGTCTCTGCTTTTGAATATGCTATCTAGGTTGGTCATAACTTTCCTTCCAAGGAGTAAGCATCTTTTAATTTCATGGCTGCAATCACCATCTGCAGTGATTTTGGAGCTCCCCAAAATAAAGTCTGACACTGTTTCCACTGTTTCCCCACCTATTTGCCATGAAGTGATGGGATCAGATGCCATGATCTTAGTTTTCTGAATGTTGAGCTTTAAGCCAACTTTTTTACTCTCCTCTTTCACTTTCATCAAGAGGCTCCTCAGTTCCTCTCCACTTTCTGCCATAAGGGTGGTGTCATCTGCATATCTGAGGTTATTGATACTTCTCCCGGCAATCTTGATCCCAGCTGTGCTTCTTCCAGCCCAGCGCTTCTCATGATGTACTCTGCATATAAGTTAAATAATCAGGGTGACAATATCCAGCCTTGATGTACTCCTGTTCCTATTTGGAACCAGTCTGTTCCATGTCCAGTTCTAACTGTTGCTTCCTGAGCTGCATATAGGTTTCTCAAGAGGCAGGTTGGTGGTCTGGTATTCCCATCTCTTTAAGAATTTACCACAGTTTATTGTGATCCATCGAAGAAGGCAATGGCACCCCACTCCAGTACTCTTGCCTGGAAAATCTCATGGATGGAGGAGCCTGGTGGGCTGCAGTCCATGGGGTTGCTAAGAGTCAGACATGGCTGAGCGACTTCACTTTCACTTTCCACTTTCATGCACTGGAGGAGGAAATGGCAACCCACTCCAGTATTCTTGCCTGGAGAATCCCAGGGATGGAGGAGCCTGGTGGGCTGCCGTCTCTGGGGTTGCACAGAATCGGACACGACTGAAGTGACTTAGCAGCAGCATTGTGATCCATAATTTGTAAAATGAGAAAAATTATAGTGCCTACACGGAGAGTTGTTATGCAGATCCAATAAGGGCAGGCAGATGCAGTATTATGGCATCTGGGAGGTGCTCAGTAAGAACGAGCCTCCACTCAGTTCTCTGGGTCAGCAGGGTAGACACTGGTACAAAGAGAAGTGCAGGCACGAAAGGCCAAAGACAGTAAGGCTAGGAGAGGGTGTTGGAAGGAAACCAACAGGGAATGAGATAGGTAGGACGGGAGCAAGGTACATGGATCTTTTGTTGGCAAAAACAGTGAAATAGCAAATAGTATTGATATCAATATCAATATTGATATTGAAATATCAAATAGTATTGACTATCAAATAGTATTGAGATATATATATATATGAGTCTCTCCTGTGCTTTGCTAAACCTGTGGTGGAGATATTATCTGAGCTACTCCATCTGTCAGTATTAAGTGACAGAAACCCAACTTCAGGTGGCCTAAGTCAATACTGAAAGATACCCAATCATGTCACTGAAAGCCAGAAGGGATGGCTCTGGCATAGCTGGATCCAGCAGCTGAAGGAGGACCCAGCCTCACCTGCCCCACCTCTCAGCTCACCGCTGTCTCTGCAAGCTCCCAGGTTAGTCAGGTGCTCCCCTCCCGGTGACCAGAGTTACCTTCACAGGATCTCCTGCCTGAAGAGCACACTTCTGGTCCCAGGATGGGTCTGGTTTGGTCACATACCCGTCTCTTTACCCCATCTCTATTGGGACTAGGAGGGAGGGAACTGTAGATATTCTGATTGGACAGTCTGAGTTCCATGACCACCCAGGTCAATGTGGCAGAAACTCCAAGGACTGAGAGTGGGGAAGGGCGGTTTCCTAAGGACAATTCAACAGCAAACAGATTCTGAGCTGGTAAAAACAACCCACGTCCTCTATCCTCTCTGTCTCAGAGGTTGGAAATACTTTCAAATGTTTTCAGTTTAGGAAATTAAGGGCTTTAATAAATTATTGTACCTATTTTCTAAAGGCTCCAGTCCTCTGCAGCAGAGTTTTTCAAGCTAGTCATTGCTGACATTTTGAGACAGATAATTCGTTGCTATAGTCAACATCCCTGGTCTCTACCCACCAGAAGCCAGTGGACTACATACCTTCTCCCTCCTGTTCTGGTGACCAGAATGGTCTCTAATTAGTAAATAGGCCTTGGGAAGCAAAAATCAACCCCTGTTGAGAGCTATGAAAGTGAAAGTGTTAGTCGCTCAGCCGTGTCCGACTCTTTGTGACCCCATGGACTATAGCCTGCCAGGTTCCTCTGTCCATGGGTTTCTCCAGGAAAGTATACTGTAGCAGGTTGGCATTTCCTTCTCCAGGGGATTTTCCTGACCCAGGGATTGAACCTAGGTCTCCTGCATTTCAGGCAGATTCTTAACCATCTGAGCTACCATGGAAGACCATTGAGAGTGATAGGCTCTGTGATTTCCCTGGGGTTTATTTTTATTATAATTATGCAGATAAAATTCAATTTTATCAAGTGATTCTAACTACAGAAGCTTTCTCAGTGAGTACAACTGGCATTTGGGAAGCTGGGGGAAGAAATCCTGTCCAAGCAGCTTGAGTGAAAGGAGGGTGTCATAAGAACAGAGTCGTCATGTAAAAGAAGGCTCAATCTGAGAGCCTTCAAGGAGTCCCTCTCCACCCCACTCCTTCTTGTCAGTTTCTCTGTTTCTCCACTCTGGTGTCCAGTGCTGACGGCAGCTGCACTTTGTATCAAATACTGCAACAGTCAAGGGAGGAAACCTGATTGGTCCAGCCCATGAGTCGTGCTCTGCTTGGATCAGGGGTCTGCCCATCCAATCAGCTGTATCCCAGGCTGGAGGAAGAGTAACATCCTATGTTTCAGAGCCTGTCTTTCCAACAGCAGGGGCTGTGACAGGGAATTCTCCACCTATGGGACTGCGGTTACAATGAGTGGGTGAATCAAAACACATCTACCATATGATGAAGGGCAGAGGGGAAAAGGTACCAAGCTGTAAGACATGGCTTGCCTAGCACTGACTCAGTTTTGTTTTTTAATTTTAAGAAAATTGCATCATGGTAAAAAATATATATAACAAAATTTACCATTTTAACCAAATTTAGGTGTACAGTGGCATTAAGTACATTCTTTTTATTTTATATTTTTATTTGTATTTTTTTATTTCTTTTTTTTTAAAGTGCATTCTGTATACAACGTGTGCCTTAGTACATACTATGGCATTAAGTACCTTCACACTGTTGTACAACCATCAGCACGATCCATGTCCAGAACGTTTTTATCTTCCTCAACTGAAACTCTGCACCCATCATGCAGCTCCCCTGTCCCCCAGTTCCTGGCCATCACCAGTCACCTTTCTATCTCTAAGTCTGACTGCTCTAGGGACCACGTATAAGTGGATCATACAGTATTTGTCCTTTCGTGACTGACTTAAATCACTACCCATAACTCCCTCAAGTTTCATCCATGTTGTAGCATATGTCAGAATTTCTTACTTTTGAAGGTTGAGTAATATTTCATTGTATGGACAGGCCACATTTTGTTTATTCATTTATTTGTCAGTGAACACTTGAATTGGTTCTATCTTTTGGCTGTTGAGGATAGGACTGGCTTAGTTGGGTTTGCTTTTATTTTTAAGGAAGTCTGATATTCTAGTCTTAAAATGGGTGGGGTGGGGGCTGAACATTTCCAATTTGATCTTATATTTTAGCATTAAATTGTGATTGCCATGTCAAAATCATCGAGATTATTCAGATCTATGGCAGGGCACTGACTAAAGAACACCAATAAAATTTTTACAGCTTTGTTGAGTATAAGCAATGGACAAAAATGTACATATTTGATGTAAATATTGTGAAGAGTGTGGATATATGCAAACATCCATGATTTATCACACTACAATTAAAGAAATAAACACACCTACCACCTCCAAAAGTTCCGTTGTATTCCTTTTCTTTGTGTGTGTGTGTGTTGAGAACACATCCCACCCTATTTGCCCTCAAAGTTTGAAGTGCCAAACACCATAATTATTAATTATAGGCACTCTGTCATACTGTAGATCTCTAGAACTTATTCATCTTGTATAACTGTTTACTCATTGAACAAGTCCCTATGCCCCCCTCCCCCATCCCCTCGCAACCACCTTTCTATTTTCTGCTTCTGTACGTTTGACTATTTTAGATACTTCATGGAAGTGGGATGAAGCAGCAGTTGTCCTTCTGTGACTGACTTATTTCATTAGCATAGTGTTGTTGCAAATGGTAGGATTTCCTTAATACTGAATGATATTCCATCGTGCGTACACACCACATTTTCTCTGTCCATTCATCGGTTGGTGGACCTTTGGGTTGTCTCCATATCTTGAATAGAGTGAGGAATGCTGCAGTGAACATGGGCCTGCAGATTATCTCTTCAATATCCTGATTTCAGTTCTTTTGGATATGTCCCCAGAAGTGGGATTTCTAGATCATATGGTAGTTCTATATTTAATTTTTTGAGGAAGCTACACACTGTTTTGCAGTGGCTGCCCCATTTTGTATTCCCACCTGCAGTGCACAGGATTTCCAGTTTCTCCACATCCTTGCCAACACTCGTTATCTTTTTTTTTCTGATAATAACCATGATAATAGGAGTGAGGCGAGAGCTCATTTGTGATTTTCGTTTGCATTTCCCTGATGGTTAGTGATGTTGAGCATCTTTGTGTGTACCCATTGACCACTTACATGAGTTCGTTAGAGAAATATCTGCTCAAGTCATTTGCCATTTTTTAATCAGTTTTTTTGTTGTTGTTGCTATTGAGTTGAATGACTTCTTATATAGTTTGAAAATTAGCCCCTTATCAGACATAAGGTCTGCAAATATTTTCTCCCATTCCAGAAATTGCCATTTAATTCTGCTGATTGTTTCCTTTGCTGTGTTGTCCTGAAGCTCTTTAGTTTGGTGTAGTACCATTTTTTGCTTCTTTTTTTTTTTTTTTGGCTTTTTTGGCCCAGATTTTTGGTGTCATATCCACAAAATGGCAAGGGACAGAGAGACCTGGTGTGCTGCAGTCCGCTGGGTCGCAAAGAGTCGGACATAACTGGACATGGACAACATCCATGAGGTCATTGCCAAATCCAATGTCATGAAGCTTTTCCCTTATGTTTTCTTGTAGAAGTTTTACAGTTGCAGGTCTTATGTTTAAGTCTTTAATCTGGGACTAACTCAGTGTTCTTTTAAAAAACATTTATTTATTTGTTTGGCTGCACCAGGTCTTATCTGTGGCACGTAGGATCTTTAGTTGTGGCATATGGGGTCTAGTTCCCTGACCAGGGGTTGAACCTGGGCCCCCCTCATTGGGAGTGCAGAGTCTTAGTCACTGGATCACCAAGGAAGTCCCAGGACTAATTCAGTTTTACACTGAAAATCGTGTGTCTCAAAAAACCCCTCAGTCCCTGGAGAAACCAGGAC
This sequence comes from Bos mutus, assembly GCF_027580195.1. Classification (NCBI taxonomy): domain Eukaryota; kingdom Metazoa; phylum Chordata; class Mammalia; order Artiodactyla; family Bovidae; genus Bos; species Bos mutus. The sequence goes on along the minus strand of NC_091634.1, from coordinate 36,460,116 downwards.
AGTTGATCATCCTAGACATGAACCAGGCTGGTGTATTGAAAGCTAAGACGTCAGCCGAAGCAGACAAGGGCACTATCACCAGTGAAGATTTTGGTGTTCCATGAAAGGTGGCTCTTCCTTCACAATCTCCAAGGACTGAGCAAGTTAAAGAGAGGTGGCTCTCAGAGGTCCCCAGTGGAGTGGCCAGTCCCAGTGACAGAATCCATGTCCATTGGAGACCCTGAAGGTGACTCTCCCACACTTAGGCTTTGCCTCAGCCTGGTCTTTTCATAAATTCCAAAGTGCCTTAAAGATCTAACTCCTGCAAAGCTGAGAGGGTTTTCCATTAACAAGAAACTTTACAAAAATCGTGAATTTTCAGTAAATCCGAGGTCTGTTTCTTCCCTTGTGTTTTTGTGCATTACTTCTTAAACATGTGAGCTGCCAAAGTTATCGCTTTTCTATATATTTCTTTTCACACTGCATTGCTTGCAAGAAAACTGAATGCTCAGTTTCTGGCATTAAACACGTTTTTTTGGGATCACTGTCAGTGTAACCAACAAGGCTTATGTTTTTCACGGTCTGTAACGTGGCTTGTTGTTTGGTAAGAACAGGAACAGTAGGTTTTGGGGAGGTGTCATGTTCTATTTGCATTGGCTTCCCAACTGCTGAGCGCTGACAGATTTGAGCATCTTTTAGGTCTGAAACAGTTTTGATCTTTGGGTGGAGATGGGGGGAGGGAAAGATATTAAAAAAAAAAAGTTATTGATCTATTCATCATGGAAACAAGTTACATTTTTGTACTTTAAATCTCACATTTTAAATCTCACCTGTGTGATACTGTCTTTTGTCCACTGCTAGGGTGAGATGCAGGATTTTTAAAGTGTGTTTTTATAGATGCTTCAGTTAAATTTTTTTGTTTTGCTCAATAAAAATCTGCATCTCCTAAGCAGAGGCTTCATCAACAGATACTAGGCAAATATGATCAACTGCCAGGGAGTTAAAAGAGCTCAGTAACCATGACACGATATTGATCGTGGTAAACTAAATAAACTGGCTCCGTTTCTAAAGGTCAAACAGCCCCACTAGCTTCATGGGAATGGACAGGAGTGGCATTTTCTGATCCAGCAGAAGTGTGGGCCTTCTTTATCTTCAGCACGCCCTCCAACTCAACATGTTAATACATAAGAACACCTACGTGGCTGGGTCTAAGGGTTGATTTAAATTTTTAAATGATGTGTAATGATATTTCGGAAGATAAAAGCCTCCCCTGGGGCTGAGCCCTGGTGGCTTGAAGCCGCGTCTCGGGCTGTCTACACAGGCAGCAGCAGAATGTTGCAAAACGGTGCCCTGTCAGAATGTGGGGAGCAGTGACACCCTTCCCTTCACACCCTCCCTGGATTTGTAAGTTAGGAGGTGCAGGTGGCCTTCTGGAGGGGGGTACAGGCTGCTGGCATGTGCCCAGCCACCATTTCCCCACTAAAAGGAGCATAGGATCTTTGTTTATGGTATATAAAGTGATGGCTTATAAGTGCTCATCTTTGCTTTCATTACATAAAAAATATTTATTCAAATTTCACATTTGCTCTGTTTTTAAATTTCTTGAGGTTTTTAATGCAAAAGTAACACATGCACAGGTTTAAAATATCAAGCCATGCAAAGTTTTTATGATGGAAAGTAAGTCTCCCTTCTCCTCCCTTCAGCCTCCTAGTTTACCTTCCTAAGAAAACCAGTTATCAGTTTCACTAATATGCATATTTTATGAATAGGCAAAGACAAGCATATCTATAGATCGCCATCCTTTTTACAAAAATAGTATCATGCTACATACACTGTTCTGCATCTTGCTTTTTTAAATTAAACTTTTAAGGATAATTGTAGGTTCATATGCAATGATAAGAAATAATACAGAGAGATCCGTGTACCCTGAACCCAGTTTCCCTGAATGCTAACATCTTACAAAACTGTTATATAAAACCACAACCGGGATATTGACTGCGATAGATTCCATCCGCCTTATTCAGATTTCCTCACTTATACTCCTTTATGTGTATTTAGCTCCATACAATTTTATCACACATGTAGGTTTGTGTATCCAACATCACAGTCAAGATACAGAACAGCTCCATTACTCCAGGGATCTCTCATGTTGCTCTTTTTTTTTTTTTTTTAATCTGGCCATGCTGGGTCTTTAGGTGCAGCATATGGGATCTAGCTCCCTGACCAGTGATTTAACCCAGGCCTCCTGTGTTGGGAGTGCAGAGTCTTAGCCACTGAGTCACCAGGGTAGTCCCTCATGTTGCCTTTTTTTTTTTTTCCAGATTTACCTATTTATGGCTGCACTGGGTCTTCATTGCTGCACTCTGGCCTTCTCTAGTTGCGGTGAGCAGGGGCCGCCCTCTAGTTGTGGTATGCGGGCTTCTCATTTCTGGGGCCCTAGAGTGCAGGCTCAGGTACAGGCTTGGTGTCTCCATAGCATGTGGAATCTTCCCAGATCAGGATCAAAACTAAGTCCCCTCCATTGGCAGGTAGATTCTAAACCACTGGACCACCACATTGAATGAATAAAGCTGTTATGAACATTCACGTACAAGTTTCTTTTTTCACGACATTAACTTTTCATTTTTCTTGGTAAATACCTAAGATTGCAATTTCTGGGTCAGATGGTAATTGTATGTTTAATTTGGTATCAGATCAGTTGCTCAGTCGTGTCCGACTCTTTGCGACCCCATGAATCGCAGCACGCCAGGCCTCCCTGTCCATCACCAACTCCCGGAGTTCAATCAGACTCATGTCCATCGAGTCAGTGATGTCATCCAGCCATCTCATCCTCTGTCGTCCCCTTCTCCTGCCCCCAATCCCTCCCAGCATCAGAGTCTTTTCCAATGAGTCAACTCTTCGCATGAGGTGGCCAAAGTACTGGAGTTTCAGCTTTAGCATCATTCCTTCCAAAGAAATCCCAGGGCTGATCTCCTTCAGAATGGACTGGTTGGATCTCCTTGCAGTCCAAGGGACTCTCAAGAGTCTTCTCCAACACCACAGTTCAAAAGCAACAATGCTTCGGCGCTCAGCTTTCTTCACACTGGCCTTTAGTTGATTCTAATCTTTTGCTATGAAGAACGAGGCTTCAGTGAATATCCTTGTACGTGTCTTTTCATACACGTGTAGGATATTATATAAAAAGTTCTAGAAATAAAGTTATTACATTAAAAACATGTTCACTTTATATTTTGATAGTAGCTAAACTGCCCTCCAAAGTGGAGGATACTATCTAACACAGTGTCTTCCCAGTTTTTTAAAATCTTTGTCAATTGGATAGGTGAAAAAAAGGATATCTTTTTGTTATAGTTGCTGAATTTTAAGATGAGGAGTTGAAACATTGCTTAAAATAAAATCAAATTTATAAAACTGAAAATGATTCTCTAAAAATTAGAAGAGTATTTTGTTTTCATATGTCAGTTAGATAATATCACTTAAAAAAAAATTCAATCCAGGTCTCCAGGCTGTATTTTAAAAACAATATAGAGGGACTTCAGATGGTCAGGTGGTCAAGAATTCACCTTGCAATGCAGGGAATGCTGGTTTGATCCCTGGTCAGGGAACTATGATCCCATGTGCCTTGGAGCAACTAAAATAGCGCACTGCAACGAAAAGATCACACATGCCGCAACTAAGACCCAAGGCAGCCAAATAAATAGATTTTTTTTAAAGCAATGTAGAAGTCATGACACATTTCATTCATGTATATTGAGGGAGCTTTAGTTGAGGTGTTTTAGCAAACAGTCACCAAATACCAGTCATGTCAATAAATAAAACCTTGCCTTTCAAGGAGCTTGTGGTCTAGCAGATGAGGCCAAAGAATTTCACTGCAATACAGGAAGTATTAGCATAACTGTCTACAATGGATGCTACTTTATAGGACAGAGGGGAAAAGGAACTGACCTGAATCTGGAGGTTAGAGAAGGCTTTGTGCAGGAGAGAAGTTCTGATCTGAGATGCAAAGGAGAAGTAGAGACTAGCCAGGGGAAGACAGGTAGACTGGCATCTCAGCAGAGGGAATAATAGCATGGCAAAGACATTGAGGCATGAATGAACTTGAAAAGCGAGGAGAATACCAGAAACCCAGCATTTCTAGAGGGACAGGCCGAGGATACAGAAAACTGCTCAAATTTTACACACCCTTGTGATCAGCGCCCAGATTGAGAAAGAGAACATTACCAACATCCTGGGCCCTTAAGTTCCCTTTCAGTCACTACACCTTCAAAGGTAGCTATCCTGACTTCTGTTACTGTAGACTTGTGTTGTCTTTATTAAAATGTTAGAATACACCTTATTTAAATAGAATCATACAGCATGTACTCTTTGGTTTTATTTATTTCTTCTTTCACTTGGCATATTTCTGAGATTCATCCACATTGTCCTGTGTGACTGTGGTTTGTTCTTCTTGTGGGTGTATAGCATCCCATCTTATGTGTATATATTTATCTATTCATTCTCCTGTGGATGTATATTTGGGTAGTTTTCAGCTGGAGACCTCTATCAATAGTGCCTGCATATATCTTTGGATGAACATGAATATGGATTTCTTTTGGGAGAGGCGTAATTGAATCATAGGGTAGATATCCGTGGGCTTTAGCAGATACTGCCAAGAGTTTTCCAAAATGGTTGTACCATTTATGCTTCCACCAGTGGTCTATGAAGGAATTCCACTTGCTTCACAGTCTTGCCAACACTTTCTGTCCTTTTCATTTTAGCCATTCTGGTGGGTGGTATTGCATTTGGGGTTTAATTTACATTTCCTTGATGACTAACGAAGTTGGGAACGTTTTCATAATTTCCCTTGATTTTTTTTTCTCAGTTTTTTATTACAAAAATGTTCACATTCAGAAAAGTTAAAAGAATTGTATAACAGACACTCATATATTTAGTACCTAGATTCAAACAATTGTTAACCTTTTGCCATCTTTACTTTGTGTGTGCATGTGTGTTTAAGATTGTTTTGCTGATCCATTGGAAAGTAAGTTGCGATCAAAATGACACTTGATCCATAATTACTTCAGAAAGTATCTCCTAGAAATAAAGACACTTTCCTATATAACCACAATACCTTGATCATATCTAACAAAATTTACAGTAATTTCCTAAAAATATTATCTACTTGCCCCCAAAGTATTTGCCATTGAGTTTTTTGAGCCAGGAGCCAATCAAGGCTGACATTGTATTGGTTGCTGTAACCCTCTAAACAGACACACTGTCTTCTCCTGCACCCATTTCATTGACTTTTTTTTGGCTGTGCGAGGTCTTCATTGCTGCACCTGGTCTTTCTCTAGTTGCAGAGAGTGGGGCCTTCTCTCTAGTGTGGCACTTGGGCTTCTCATTGTGGTGGTTTCTCTTGCAGAGCACAGGCTCTTGGCGCATGTGATTTCAGTGCTGAAATCACAGGGGCTCATTAGCTGTGGCTCGCAGGCCCTAGAGCAGTGCAGGCTTTGGTAGTTGTGGCGTGCAGATTTAGTTACTCTATGGCATATGGAATCTTCCCAGACCAGGAATCAAACTCAGGTCCTCTGTGTCAACAGACCTATGCTTATCTACTGCACCACCACACTGACATTTTGGAGAATGTCATTATGTTCCGGCTGTCTATATAAAGAAATTTTTAACTTTGGTGGCTTAAACCAGCTATTTTATATCTCACAAATTTAGGCAGGGCTCGGTCAAGTGATTCTTTGTTTTTCATGACATTGACAATAGTCAGTGGTGAAATTCACTTGGCAGATGTACTGGCTGGAGGATCGAAAGAGGGCTTTGCTCTCGTACCTGACACCTTGGTTGTGATGGCTGGAATGCTGCCTCCCAGCTAGGAATGCCCACCAGAGCATGTCCATGTAGCCTGTCTAACATGGTAGCCTCAGAGTAGTTTTCTTATGTAATGGCTCATGACTCTGAGAATGAGTGTTTTGGTGAACAGGACTTTGATCCTTTTATGACCTAGCCTCAGAAATCACATAAGCATCACTTTCATCAGACCCTGTGTTTTGAAGTAGTCACATAGCCCACCCAGTTTCAAAGAATTTGAAGCTATGTTTTAAAAACCACCAAGGCCTGCCTTTGGCCACAAATGACAGATCTTCCTCAGTTGACGATGACGTGGCATCCTGATAAAGCCATTATAAAGTGAAACTATCACAAGTTGGAAATGCATTGAATACACCACACTTACCCAACATCGTAGCTTAGCCTCGCCTGCCTTACAAGTGCTCAGAAAGTGAAAGTGAAAGTCACTCAGTCGTGTCCGTCTCTTGGAGACTGCATGTTCTATACAGTCCATGGAATTCTCCAGGCCAGAATACTAGAGTGGGCAGTTTTTTCCTTCTCCAGGGGATCTTCCCAACCCAGGGATCGCACCCAGGTCTCCCGCATTGCAGGTGGATTCTTTACCAGCTGAGCCACCAGGGAAGCCCTAAGTGCTCAGAACACTTACATTATTCTATGGTTTGGCAAACTGATCTAACACAAAGGCTACTTTATAATAAAGTGCTGAATGTCTTGTGTAATTTATTGAATACTGAAAGTGAAAACAGAGTGGCTGTCTGAGTACAGACTGTTTGTAGGTGTATTTATTGTTCACCACCAATGATCGCCTGGCTGTCCGGGAGCTTCGGGCTTGCTGCCATTGCTCATCATCAAACGGAAGGATCGTACCACACACCACCAAGGCCAGGAAGAGATCAACTTTCAAAATTTGAAGAACAGTTCCTGATAAGTGCATATTGCACCACTGTAAAAAGTCAAAAATATTGAAGTAGAACCATCGTAATTTGAAGACCATCTCTATCTGGCTTTCTCTCACATGCAGGATACACATACACCCTTTTCCAAGCATTCTCCAAAGTCTCATCCTGTTATGATATCAGGTTCAGGCTCTTCGAGAGATGCCTTTTTAAAAATGTTATTGTATTTGTTTATTTATTTTTGGTTGCCCCGGGTCTTCACTGCTGGGCATGGACTTTTCTCCAGCTGCGGTGGTCAGGGACTACTCTGTGTTGCAGTGCATGGCTTCTCTTGGTGCAGGACACAGGCTCCAGGCACGCAGGCTTAGTAGTTGAGCTCCAGCGCTCTAGAGCATGGGCTCAGTCATTGTGGCACATGTGCTTAATTGACCCAATGCATGTGGAATCTTCTCTGACCAGGGATCAAACCCATGTCTCCTGCATCGGCAGGTAGATTCTTATCTACTGCACTACCAGGGAATACCAAGAGATGCCTCTTTTTTCCCTTGAGTTCCCTGTTGCAGCTGCTATTGGACCATCCTCTTAGAAGTCTTAGAAGCACTACTGTCTAGCTGAGAGGAGTGATGAGGCAGGCCCTTAAGATTCCTAGGGAGATCTTTGTATACTTGAAAAGGTTTTGAAGCATCATCTTAATTCTTTCTGAGGTCAGAAACTTCTGTCTTACAGTCCATGCACCTGATTCCCTATTTTACTCTTAGGAGGCTCCACATTCTGATTCTGTCTACTTGTTTCCTCTTAATGTCGTTTTACTTTTTCTCAAACCCACCTCACTCACTTCCATATTTCTTGTAAGGTTGAATCTAGAGGCTTGATGGGATTCAGGTTAACTGTTTTGGCAAGAATACTTCGTAGGTGATTCGGCATACAACATGCTGCATGGCATCTGTAGACACACACTATCCGGTTATCTCGTCAACAGTGTGTTAGGTTTGATCACTTGCGTAGGTGGTGACCATCAGCTCTTTCCTTTGTAAAAATACATTGTCTTCTTTGGATTAGCCTGTAATCTGTGGGGTGATCCTATAAAAAATATGTAATGCTCACAGGCTCACTTTATCCTTGTGCAGGGGCCATGCTAATCTGTCTGATATTCTTCCAGTTTTACTCTGTGCTGTGGAAGAAAGCGCTGATCTGGGTTTCATGCATACAGATGTCCCATCTCTTACCCCAGCACCTCCTCCGGTTCCAGGTGTCTGTTGACTGAGCTTAGAATATCCCCCAAATGTTCTAGTTTCTTTGGTAGTAGTTTTTTTTTCCCCTATCCATGTTTAAGCTGTGTTTTTCTTTGCTCCAGTTTTTCTATCAATCTGATCCCATCTGCTTTCTATCTCATAGGAATTCATGTATAATCTGCTCTTCTGGTGGCACTCTTTATTGCTTTCCTATGTTTTTATGGGTTTCATGTAGACACATGAAATACAGCAGGGATCCTTAAGAACGTGTGAGGCAGGAAATAGGAAGGGTGGTGTGTATGGCTGTGTTCCATCAGATGTCTCCAACTAATCTTCACTCTTGGAAACTGTATCATTGGGTAACAATGAGAAATTAGCTGCAGATGGAGATGGAAACCAGCTTATTACTGCCTGGTATTAATCAAATTAGGCTTTCCAGGTGGTTCATTGGTAAAGAATCTACCTGCAATACAGGAGACACAGGCGATGTGGGTTTGATCCCTGGGTCAGGAAGATCCCGTGGAAAAGGAAATGCAAACCACTCCAGTATTCCTGCCTGGAAAATCCTACGGACAGAGGAGCCTGGTGGGCTACAGTCCATGGGGTCGAAAACAGTTGGACACGAGAAACCCACCAGGCTCCTCTGTCCGTAGGATTTTCCAGGCAAGAATACTGGAGTGGGTTGCCATTTCCTTTTCCAGAGAATCTTCCCGACCTAGGGATCAAACCCACATCTCTTATGCCTCCTGCACTGGCAGGCAGGTTCTTTACCAATGGTGCCACCTGGGGGAAGAGACCCTAATCCAATATGGCCAGTGTCCTTATAAGAAAGAAACACCAGGGATGTGCCTGCATAGAGGAAAAGCCATATGACGACATCATCTGCAACCAAGGAGAGAGGCCTCAGGAGAAACTAGCCCTGCTGACACCTTGGTCTTGGACTTTCAGCCTCCAGTACAGTGAGAACTTTTCTGTTGTTTAAGCCACTCAGTCTGTGGTATTTGGTTGTGGTTGTCTTAGCAAGCTAATACACAGATCATGGAAGACAGGTATGACTTAGCAAGGAGTTTAGAATTTATTCTATAACCCAGGGACTTGTCTGGTAGTCCAATGGCTAACACTCCTCGATCCCAATGCAGGGAGCCGGGTTCAATCCCTGGTCAGGGAACTAGATCTCACATGCCACAACTAAAGATACTGCATGCCGCAGCTGAAGAAAAGAAAGATCCCGTGTGCCGCAACTAAGACCTGGCACAGCCAAATAATTTTTTTTTTAAGAATTTATTCCAAAAACAATGGGGAGCTGCTTGGATTGTAATCAGGGGAGTAACAGGATCAACAGGATCAGATCTCTAGGGTAGAAAGATCACTGTGACTGAGTGCAAAGGAACTTTGGAAGAAGGAGAGAGAAGAGGCAGAGGAAACCTGGTCAGGAAGCATTCTGAGAGTACAGGTGAGAAGTGGTGAGGGATCGAATAAAGGCAACTTTATAGACAAAAGAATGAAAAAAGGTAGACTCAGCAGAATCTATTGAAAGGTTGGATATAGGGATGTGAGAGGAGAAGTAATATTGAATTCTTCCCAGGGGCCTAGATTGGGCAGTGATCGTGGTGGGTATTTGTTCTACTCCTCAGCTTGCCCTTCCCTAAAAGTGCCTAGATTATCATGCAGAAATTGGCCTTCAGTCTCCTCTGCTGTGCAGCCCATGTGCTTTAAGGAAACTGACCCCCTTCCAGCTTTAAAGGTGGGCCATGAGCGCCTGCATGAGTGCTCAGCTGTGTCTGACTCTTTGTGACCCCGTGGACTGTAGCCCGCAAGTCTCCTCTGCCCATGGGATTTCCTAGGCAAGAATACTGCCATTTCCTTTTCCAGGGCCTTGGTTGACTTACACTAATTAGCTTATTCCATTGCTCTCACAGTAGTTTGGGGTTCAGGGGTATGTGATCTAAACCTGCCAGTGAGAATCAATGTCAGAATTCTCTACTGAGACCCAATGATCTCCTTGTTTTGGACAAAAATAAAGACCCTGCAGACCAGACTTAATTGGCAAACATTTTGTGACCCCAGGGGAATGATCCATAACTGGATGTGGCTATGTACAGAGCAAAGCAACCATTAGATTCTTAGTGACATCCTTAGGCTGTTGGACCAATCAACCATGAACTCTCTTAGACTCCAGTTTTGGAGTCTAGACTCCCTTCTCACTTAGGCCAGTTTGAACTGGATTTCCCTGTTATTTGTCATATGAAGATACAGGTCATCGGCAGATGGCAGAGCCATTAACCAGGATATGCAAGGCAAAAGGAGGGACAAGTTTGGAAGAAGAGAAGTTTGGTCCTGAACTTCCACAATCCCACATCTTTTTCTTTCTTTTTTTAAAATTGGAGTATAATTGATTTACAGTGTTGTGTTTCTGCTGTATAACAGTGTGAGTCAGCCATATGTATACATATATCCCTCCCTCTCGAGCCTTCCCTCTCCTCCATCCCACCCCTCTAGGTCATCCCAGAACGCTGAGCTGAGCTCCCTGTGTTATACAGCAGCTTCCCACTAGCTGTCCATTTCACACATGGTAGTATATACATGCCAATGCTATTCTCTCAATCCGTCCTTCCCTCTCCTTTTCCCGCTCCTTCCCACAAGTCCATTCTCTACATCCGTGTCTCTATTCCTGCCCTCCTAATCCCACATCTTTACTAGAAGTTGATCCTTGGGACTGGGGTGACCCCTCCTTGCATTTGTGTGCCTGCTGGAAAAGTCTTACTCACTCTTGAAGGCCCCCTTCTGATACCCCTTCCTCTGTAAAACCTTTGTAAACCCCTCTTCTGCCCAGGTCAGAATCCCCCCAGTCCTTCTGAACTTCTACATTTTGGACAGGGCTCTGTTGGTCTTCCCTGATGGCTCAGACGGTAAAGAATCTGCCTGCAAGGCAGGAGAGCCGGGTTTGATCCCTGGGTCAGGAAGATCCCCTGGAGATGGCAACCCATTCCAGTATTCTTGCCTGGAGAATCCCATGGACAGAGGACCCTGGTGGGCTACAGTCCATAGGGTCACTAAGAGTCAGACACGACTGGATGACTAACACCTTTCACTTTTTCTATCACTTTTATCATCTATCATTTTCTCCACTAGGCACCATTCTCCTTAACAGCCCAGAACATTTCATATCGGTCTATGCAGTCATGTCGGCAGCCCCAGGGCGTCTAATAGGCATCTGAACATCTTTTTAAAAAAATATTTATTTATTTATTTAGGGTTGTATTGGGTCTTTGTTGCTGTGCACAGGCTTTCTCGAGCTGTGGTTAGCAGGGCTACTCTCTGGTTGCCGTATACCGGCTTCTCACTGAGGTGGCTTCTGTTATTGTGAAGCACGGGCTCGAGGACATGCCAACTTTAGCAGTTGCAGCACACTGCCTTAGTTGCCCAGAGGTCTGTGGGATCTCCCCAGACCAGGGCTTGAATCCACGTCCCCTGCTTTGGCAGGTGGACTCCTAACTACTGGACCACCAGGGAAGTCCGACGTCTGAACCTCTTAGTGAACAAATGACAGTCGTATTTCTCCTTTATTCCCCTCAAACTAATGGACTTGCTTACCACTCCACTACCTTCGGACTGAGAAAAACTCTGGCTCTCAGATCATGAATTAAATTACATAATAAATTACCAGAAAAAGATAAATAGAAAGGAATGGGAGAAAAGGGTATTTTTGTGGGGCTGGGAACACAGAACAAGAAAAGTTGGATTAAATGAGTTACCTCTATTAGAATGATGTGATATCTGCTCCTTTGCCAAGTTAAGAGGGTGACATACACAAAGTCTCTGAATATATAAGATGGATTTACGATTTCTGCCGAAGATGGTGGGAAGAATCTAAAATTGGAGCTACCCACACAGAAGGTCGCATTATGCCCATCAATTTATTTTGATCTCATTGAAGGCGTTTTGAAGCAGTGCTCAAGAAATAGCTCAACCAAGAGAACATTTAAATTATGTAAAAATGAACTCCAGTGATTTAAATCCATTAACCTTATATAATAAGGTTTCAAACATAGTACTGTAATTTAGAAATTTAAAAAGTTTAAGAATTTGAACTCACAAGAGCTAAATTCTAGCAATGTTTGTAGGGGGAATTTGAAGAATAATCATTTATTATTTTCAAGTACATTTAGAAACTTGAATTGGGGGGGCAGGGAGCAAGTGTAGTCAAGCCTTGATCAAGGATGACAATAATGAATGATGATAGTTACTTAACAAATTTTACTGAGTGCTTGCTATGTGCCAAGTATCGTTTGGGATGCTGAGGTTACAGCAACGGACAAATGTGCATGAATAATGATGATAAGGAGGATAGTTATTGAACCCTTACTATAGTCCAGGCCCTGAACTAAGTGCTCTTTGAAGACTGGCTCATTCATTCCAGTTACTATCATATATATCATCCCCATTTTACAGATGCAGGAGCTAAGCTTCTGCTAAATAACTTACCCAAGGTCCAAAGCCAGTTAAAGTGTTGGAAGTTGGACTCTACCCAGGCCTGTTGGATCCCAGAGTTACACACCAACTGAGCATTAATGGCTGCTAGGCGGGTCTCATAGGTAGGAAACTACGCCAAGCCATTTTAAATCTTCTCTACATTAAAAAAAAAAATAGCATTTATTTAATTTATTTGGCTGCTGCAGGTCTTAGTTTCAGCAGGTGAGATCTAGGTCCCTGACCAGGGATCCAACCCACACCCCCTGCAATGGCAGCTCTGAATCTTAGCCACTGGACCACCAGGGAAGTCCCTAAATCTTATCTACTCTCTACTGAAGCATTCACCAAACTTTAACAAAAGTATTAATAAGTGAGCAAAACCTGGTCAGTGAGCTTCCATTGTGGCACTGGAATGACTGGAGCTCATGGATGTAGAAAGTTAGATGTGGCTGAACCAGTACGTCGGCAAAGTATATTTAACCACTTAAAGGCAGTGTTTTCAATGTTTCACGGCTACCCTCTATGACTGTTGTGATATCTGCACTTGCACTGCTTTTTATTTAAAACTGATTCATTATTTTCATCTCATGTTTTAAAGCAGCGGTCCCCAATCTTTCTGGCACCAGGGACCAGTTTTGTGGAAGACAACTTTTCCATGGACTGGGGGGGGGGTCGGGGAGCTGGGAAGTGGGGACGGTTTTGGGGTGATTCAAGTGCATTACATTCATTGTGTACTTTATTTCTATTATTATTACATCAGCTCTGCCTCAGGTCATCAGACATTAGAGTCCAGAGGCTGGGGAAAATAATATCACTACTATAAATAAAGTTTATTTATTTTTAAAGGAAAATAATATCACTACTATAAAGTTATTTATATATAGATAATATATATATTGCTATATATATTTATACCTACATATATATATATATATATATATATATATTTTATGCCTACCACCAGGGTAGGCACTTCCTAATTATTTATTGCTATATATATAAATATATATATAGCAATATATATATTGCTATATATATATATATTTTATATATATTAGCATATAGCAAAAATATATATTTATATATAGCAATATATATTTATATATAGCAATATATATATTGCTATATATATATTTATATATATAGCAATAAATAATTAGGAAGTGCCTACCCTGGTGGTTCAGATGGTAAAGAATCTGCCTGCAATGTGGGAGACCTGGGTTCAATCCCAGGGTTAGGAAGATCCCCTGGAGGAGGGCATGGCAACCCACTCCAGTATTCTTTCCTGGAGAATCCCCACAGACAGAGGAGCCTGGTGGGCTCTAGTCCATGGGGTCGCAAAGAGTCAGACACGACTGAGTGACTAAGCACAGCACACAGCACACCATGCACTAAGCAGCAGGGATACACCAGTGAAAGGTACACCAGAAAGAATCCCTGCCCTCACTGATCTAAGCTTCTAGTAGGGGTGACAGTGAGCAAGGTAAGTAAGTAAAATATGCAAGATGTTACTGAGTGGTCAGTGCTAGGGGGGAAAAGGGAGGGGATACTGGGTGTCCGTGGAGGAGGTTTAAAATTGTAGGTAGGATGGCTAGGGAAGGCCTTGGTTACTTGGCTAGAGCTGCACTTATTCAAGGTGACTTTGGGGGTAACTCTGAATGGGACCAGCCATGTGGAAATATGAGAGAAAGGCGATCTAGGGACAAGGAACAGACAGGGCAAAGCCCTGAGGAATGAATGAGTGTGCCTGGGGTTTCAAGGAACAATAAGGAAGCCACTGGCAGAGCAAGACTAGATAGGAAGCTATGGAACAATCTAGGCAAGAGATGATGATGGCCTGAACCAGAGTGATAAGCAATGGTCAGATTCTAGAAATATTGTGAAGGCAGAGGCAGCATTCACTGATGGACCAGTAACAGGGTGTAAGTTCTGGCTAAGCAAGCAACTGGAAGGATGGTTTCCTTAACCACCCCTGTAGGTCCTCCCCAACCCACTACCCCCTGGATTTGGATTTCTATTACTTGCACCACAGCCTCCCCAACTCAAAGGAAGAAATTTAGAAAGCATTGCTATTCAGAAAACAACAACAACAACAACCAAAAAGTCTAAAAAGAAATACAAAAGATAAAGTACTGGTATTTAAAAAAAAAATTAAAGCTGCACATTGTTTTGCTTTATCTACAATCTGTGTAGGGATTTCCCTGGCTGCCCAGCGGTTAGGACTTCACTTCCAAAGCAGAGGATGCAGGTTCGATCCCTGGTTGGGGAGCTAAGATCCCATACAACTCTCAGCAAAAAAAAAAAAAAAAAGTCATAAACTAAAAACCAAACCAGAAGCAATATTGTAACAAATTAAGTAAAGACTTTAAAAATGGTCCATATCAAAAATAATTTTTTTTTAAAGTCTGTGTATGTCACATAGTTCTACAATTCTCCAATCTTGAAATGATTACAGTAGAAAAATTACTCTGTTTTTCAGGGATTCAGCAGATACTTTTCAGAAGACTGAAATTCCATATATTGTAAATATACTGATTATATTTTGAATATTATAGGTATACTGAAATTCTGTTCGACGTAATTCTGGTACATAGACTGGTACTAAGAAACAGAAGCTTTCTTAGAGAAGAGAAGCATTGCTGGCTTTTAAAAGTGAAAGTGAAAGTCACTTAGTCGTGTCCAACTCTTTGCGACCCCATGGAGTCCATGGAATTCTCCAGGCCAGAATACTGGAGTGGGTAGCCTAGCCCCTCTCCAGGGGATCTTTCCAACCCAGGGATCAAACCCAGGTTTTCTGCATTGCAGGCGGATTCTTTACCAGCTGAGCCACAAGGGAAGCTGGCTCTTAAAATTTAGGCTACAAACAGATCTCTACTTGATAAAACTTGGTGCCACTTCTGTCAAAGAATTAATGCAACTGTTTAGCATCATAAGCTCAAACTTGCACTCATTTCACTTTTTGTGACTTATTCATTTATTAGTTGAAGGAGAAAACAGACTAAATGGAGGAAAAACATACAAACAATGAATAACAGTTTCACCATGAGTCATGACATTAAACACTGTGGTATTTGAGTTTAGAGCCAATATTCTGGTCTCTTCACAAAAGTAATGCCTTTCTTTGGCACTGATAGATCATTAAGCATCCATCTCAACTGTTTCAATGTAAAAAATAGCTTACTATCTTTGTCAGCAAATAACCTGCCATACCTTCAATTAGACAAATTAACTTATATTTCTACCCCAAACTATATCCAGTGTCCTACATCCATTTCACCAGAGAAATTAAAAGTTTTGGCTAGTAACTCTGTTTATTGTGGTATTGGATAGTGTAGCAAACTGAACATTTAAAATATGATTTTTTAAAAAAGACTCTCATATAACTATCACAAAATAGATAACACTGGTTGTCCAGTGGTTAGGGCTCTGTGCTTCCACTGCCAAGGGCATGAGTTCAATCCCTGGTAGAAGAACTAAGATCCCTCAAGCTGTGTGGTGTGGACAAAAAAAAAAAAAAAAAAAAAAGTAAAGAAAAAAGCTCTTAGGTAACGATCACAAAATACTGAACAGATAACTAAAAGTTCAAGGCTGGTTTTTCCACTGGGCTGTAGATCTGCCTGTTCAGCAGCTTCTGGACTCCGTAAGTGCAAACTCGAACTCATATTTTGCCTCAAACTGCCTGTGCTCTGTACAGCTATCAGTGTCACCTCCACCCACCTAGCTGACAAGTTAGAAACCTGGATTATCTCTGACCATCTCTGTCCTTCATTCCTGTGTCCAACTACTTGCCAGGTACTGCCCACTGTGTGTGCATGCTCCGTTGTGTCTGACTCTTTGCAGCCCCATGGGACTGTAGCCCACCCTGGGATAGAACCCACGTCTCCTGCATTGGCAGGCGAATTCTTTACCACTGTGATATCCAACACAGCTTCCCTGCATCTGACCTCTCCCTTCTTCACTGCCAGGATATGCTTTTTAAAGCCCAAATATATGTCCTTACTTGCTCAAAAGCCTTACTTTTTCTCCTGTTTCCTATGGAATAGCCTCTTAGAATAGCACTGAAGGCTGTTCTACAGTCCACCCCCCCGCCCCCACTGCCTCTTGCTTGGATGATGCCCAGGGTTTAACTTCCATTGGTCACTGAATGATTGCACAGAATGGTCAACGCCACTGAAAGAAGTTTTATTACTCACAGTTCCCAAGAGAAAGGGGCACACATCAAGCCATGCAGGGCCACCTGGGGAAGCATTAGGTTCAGTCAGGAGGCTGAAGGAGGCCCAGACTTTAGGGTGGTCTCTATGGGAAGAAATAGGTGAGGTAGAGTAGATAAGTTTGAGCAAACTTAGGATTGGGTAGTTGGAATCAGGTTGGTCTCTAATTGTCCAGTATTTGGCCCTGGGGTGATTTAGGGAAGGGGAAATATTGGCTTGGTATGTGGGAGTTAGATAAAGGAAGTGGTTGGGATATGGGCTTTGGATCAGTTGCTTTGTCCATGGAAGGCAAGTT
Source organism: Bos mutus (assembly GCF_027580195.1). NCBI lineage: Eukaryota > Metazoa > Chordata > Mammalia > Artiodactyla > Bovidae > Bos > Bos mutus. The sequence continues at coordinate 36,443,195 of NC_091634.1, read as the reverse complement.
GTTTATTACTCCGGGAATTAGCTCATCCTCAAACGAACAGTTCTTCCCAGGGCCGCAAGGCCCTAAAATGTCATAGCATCGTAAAGTGTAAAATAAAAAACACGATTAATATACATTCCTTTCCCATGAACCCCCTGTTCATAGCTCTAGTTGCCCCAGAAAATGTCCTTTATGAATAAGTTCTGTAGTGCCTCTTTCAACTCTTTGCCACCACCCAGAGCCCTGACTGAGTAACGCCCCCAAGTCTGGTACCATGTAACATGACCCCTCCTTGGTGCTCTCCCCCTGCACCAGTAATGGCCCTGGTCACAGGCAACCACTCTCTAGAGAGGCTGGTCACCTGTGACCAGTGTGACCTGCCTGAAAGAGATGAATTGGGCCGATCAGATTTCCTCTTTTAAGGATTTAAAATGAGAGCCATAAAAAGAGATAGCAAATTGATGTTAAGATGAACTGGGAGGTTCTTCAGTAGCCTCAGGACCCTTGCAAACCATGTGGCTCTGTGTGTAAACCTTTCCTCCCACTGTAATCTATACCCATTCCAAAATACTACAAATAGTCCATAATAATGATCTGGGGCTAGTGCTAGAGTTCTGCTGTGTTTTGAATGTTTCTTTCAAGTACCAGCATTAACAGAGATTCACAGAGACTGACAAAATGTAAACTCAGACTGGATCAGGTCAGTGAGGGAGGGTGCAATGAAGCCCCCAAGTGTGTTGCAAAGTGTTTTAAATTTCATATAAACATTTAAAGGACCACGGTCTAGTGCAAATACATTTTGCAGCTTCAAAGCAATCTCCAGTTTTATTTAAAGTTCTCACCCCGGACTATGCTATGCTATGCTAAGTCACTTCAGTCGTGTCCGACTCTGTGTGACCCCAGAGATGGCAGCACACCAGGCTCCCCCGTCCCTGGGATTCTCCAGGCAAGAACACTGGAGTGGGTTGCCATTTCCTTCTCAATGCATGAAAGTGAAAAGAGAAAGTGAAGTCGCTCAGTCGTGTCCGACTCTTAGCGACCCCATGGACTGCAGCCCACCAGGCTCCTCCATCCATGGGATTTTCCAGGCAAGTGTACTGGAGTGGGGTGCCATTGCCTTCTCCGTCTCACCCCGGACTACACTCCTGAAAAAAACACTTTGGGCGGAGCCAAGTACTGCTCCTCCTCCTCTGGGTCGCGCAGAACCAAATCCGCAGACTTTGTCGATTGCTTCTGTCTGGGCAGACCAGCCTGGATCGACTGCTCCTGTCTGGCCCGTCCGCGGGCGCGGGAAAAGAGCTTGAATCCAATCTGACTGCCGCAGCGACCTCCTCAACCTTCACAATACTGACCAGCCTCAGCCGCCTCCTCCTTTTACATCTCTGACTCCCGGAGGTCTCCCGAATCACGAGAGTGGAAACGAAGACGCTCAAGCCGCCGCCATGTCCGAGGCTTATTTCAGGGTGGAGTCGGGTGCGCTGGGTCCTGAGGAGAATTTTCTTTCCTTGGACGACATTCTGATGTCCCACGAGAAGCTCTCGGTGCGCACGGAGATCCCCATGCCGCGCCTCGGCGCTTTCTTCCTAGACCGGAGCGGAGGGGCCGAGACTGACAATGCTATCCCGGAGGTAAGCCATCCCGTCTGGAAAGACTACAACTCCAAGTAGAACTTGCGGGCTTTGGGGCGCCGCGTAGCCGGGCGCGATGCCCTCTGGGATTTGTAGTTTTACAGTACAGGGAGGCCGAGCCGAGCGCTGAGTCCTGTTCGCTGCGCGCCCCACTCCCACCCCCAAGCCTTCGCGACCCCTATGGAAACTAAATTTATACTGGGTCGTCAGGCTCCCTCCAACACGGATTTCTTTTTTGAAACTATCCAAATTCAGCAATGTGTTTTCACCCGATGTGTGTTGATGCTTAAGGATCGGCGCCTACGGACCAGGGTTCTGATTACTTTTTGCCTTAAAGCAAAACAACAGTTTTGGTTTCCGTAGGAGCAAATGATGTCTGGGAGCTGCAAATTGCTATATTCGTTCCTGAAATGATGATGGCATCAGCAACCAGTTCCTGAGAGCTTTTAGTGCTGGGATCTATTACCCCTTTAGTTCTTTAACAACGCTATAGTCCCATGTTGTTACACGTAAAGAAATTGAAGCCCAGATATGTTGAGTAACTTGGCCAGGGTGCCAGGGTCTTATTGTAAGTGGTGAGCTGGGATTCGAACTTAGAACTGCATGACTTCAAATTCGAGTTTGTCCCAGGAACATGGCTTGTAATGGTTCTTATTTTTAAATATTTATTTGGCTGCGTGGGGGTCTTAGTTGCCACATGCGAACCCTTAGTTTTGGCATGTGGGATCTGGTTCCCTGACCAGGGATGGAACCGGCCCCCGCCCCCCACCCGCATTGGGAGCTTGGAGTCTTAGCCACTAGACCACCAGGAAAGTCCCATAATGGTTATTTTTTAATTTCCTATTTAACCCAAGTTTTGTTTCAGTTCAGTTCAGTCGCTCAGTCGTGTCTGACTCTTTGCGACCCCATGAATTGCAGCGTGCCAGGCCTCCCTGTCCAGCACTAACTCCTGGAGTTCACTCAAACTCATGTTCATCGATTTGGTGATGCCATCCAGCCATCTCATCCTCTGTCATCCCCTTCTCCTCCTGCCCCAATCCCTCTCGGCATCAGAGTCTTTTCCAATGAGCCAACTCTTCGCATGAGGTGGCCAAAGTACTGGAGTTTCAGCTTTAGCATCATTCCTTCCAAAGAACACCCAGGACTGATCTGCTTCAGAATGGACTGGTTGGATCTCCTTGCAGTCCAAGGGACTCTCAAGAGTCTTCTCCAACACTACAGTTCAAAAGCATCAATTCTTCGGCGCTCAGCTTTCTTCACATCTTCACATGTGAGAGTCCACATCTTCACATCTTCACATGTGAGAGTCCAACTCTCACATCCCTACATGACCACTAGAAAAACCATAGCCTTGACCAGATGAACCTTTGTTGGCAAAGTAATGTCTCTGCTTTTGAATATGTTATCTAGGTTGGTCATAACTTTCCTTCCAAGGAGTAAGTGTCTTTTAATTTCATGGCTGCAATCACCATGTACAGTGATTTTGGAGCCCCCCAAAATAAAGTCTGACACTGTTTCCACTGTTTCCCCATGAGGTTGAAGCCAACTTTTTCACTCTTCTCTTTCACTTTCATCAAGAGGCTTTTTTAGTTTCTCTTCACTTGGGCATTTTTGTTTGGTCTGTTTTGAGTTATTTTTATCAAAGTGAGACATATGCAAAGTTTAAAAAGCCAAATAATACCCAAAGATTTATAGAAAAAATTAGGAGGCCCTGCCTTGCTCTCCCTCATGACCTTTCCATTTCCACAGGATCTGTCTTCTTTTTTCATAGTCTCTTCAAAATTCACCTCCATATTTCTAATTAATGTTCTTAAATTTATCTTGAGTTTTTAAACATTTAGACATTATTTTTTGACTTTCCATTAGAGTAGTTAAGTAGTTGGTTCTCTTACACACTGATAAACAGAGGTGTACCATCCATATTTTATTCATATTTCCTTCATTTTTACTTAATGTCCTTTTTCTGTTCCAGGTTCCCATCCAGGACACCAAAGTGCATTTAGTAATTGTGTGTCCTTAGGCTCCTCTTGGCTTTGACAGTTTATCGGACTTTCCTTGTTTTTAATGACCATGAATTTTGTGGAGTGCTGGCGAGGTATTTTGTTGAGAATATTCCTCATTTGGCATTTGTCTGTTGGTTTTCTCATGATTAGACTGTGTTTTGAGGCGGGAGACCATAGAGGTAAAGTGCCATTTTTACCACATCTTAACAAGGGTACATGCCATCAGCATGACTTGTGTTGATAGGAACTTTGATCACTTGAGCTATGTGGGGTTTGTCAGGATTCTTCATTGTAAAGTTACTCTGTTTTCATTGTAAAGTTACTGTTCTCTCTGGAAGGAAGTCATTATGTACAGCTGTACTTAAGGAGAGGGGACTTATGGTCCCCTTCTTTGAGGGCACAATGTCTACATATACTATTTAGGATTCTTCTGCGTGGGAGATTTGTGTAGGAAGGTTTTTACTGACGTATTTCATTTCATTCATAGACACAGGGCTATCAGATTTTCTATTCTAGTTTTACTCTTGGTACATGGTTTTTTCGCCCTGGGAATTTGACTGTTTCACCTAAATTTTCAAATATAGTGGTATAGTGTTGTTCAAAATATCCTTTTACTATCTTTTAAACATCTGTACAACTATAGCTGTGTCCTGCTTTTTATTCTTGATACTGAGAAATTATGATCTCTTTCTTAAGTAGTCTTACTAGGAGTTTATCACTTGTAGCAGTCTTTTAAAAGAACTAAATAATGGCTCTGTCAGCTTTCTCATTTGTACCTTCATTTTTAGGTCATTTAGTTCTTATCTTAATTAGTTCTTTCCTTCTATTTTCTTTGGGCTTAATTTTCTTTGTTCTCTTGCATCCATTCACATTTTGAGATGGGTACCTAGGTCATTGATTTTTCAGCTTTCTTTTTTACATTTTTAGCTGTGCTTTTCCTGTAGCTTTAACTACATTTCACAAGTTTTAATTTGATTTTCTAATTTTCACTGTGAATTCTTCTTTGACTCATGAATTATTGAGAAGACTGGTGCTTAGGTCCAAACATCTGGGGACTTTGCTACATACAGTTTGGATTTTGATTTCTGGCTTAGTTCCACAGTGGCCAAACAACATAGTCTGAATGATTTCAGTTTTCTGAAAGTTAGCATTTGCTGTAAACCGTAGCATAAGATAACCATTTGGTTTGTGCTTGAAAGGGCTTCCCTGTGGCTCAGTGGTAAAAATCCATGTGCCACGGCAAGAGACTCAGGTTCGATTCCTGGGCCAGGAAGATCCCCAGGAGAAGGAAATGGCACCCCATTCCAGTATTATTGCCTGGGAAATCCCATGGACAGAGGAGCCTGGCAGGCTACAGTCCACAGGGTCACAAAAGAGTTGAACATGACTTAGCAACTAAACAACAGCGATGTGCTTGAAAAGTTCGATATTGTGAAGTCATGGTCTGCAGTACATAATATATATGTAAATTAGGTGAAGTTTTTATTTGTTTTGTTTAGATTGTCTATGTTGTTCTTGATTTTTTTGTTTGCTACTTCTCATTTACCAAAAACAGATATGTTAAAATCTCCCATGATGATTACGGATTTGTCATTTTTCCTTTTACTTCTGTTGATTTAGACAGATATTTCTATTTTTCTGATAGATTTAATGACCATTTTATTATCAAAGGTCCCTCTTTATCTCTAGTAATGCTTCTTTCTTTTGGTTACTGTTTGATAACATTTTTTCCATCCTTCTATTTTCTGTTGTCTGCAATTGGATAGTTTTTTTTTACGTTAGTTAGGAAAACCTTCCCTTTGTGTCACATTTTTGTTCTTCACTCTGTTTTTGGTATATAAATGCTTTTTCTCTCTCCATTCCATCATGACATAAAACTTCAGCCCACACAGTTCATTTCTTAAGTCACAACTACATCTTCTGTGTTTGGCAGTCATTCCCCTAGAGAGAACAGGCAGTACTGATATTCATTCATTCTCTCAGGTCACGTGCATAGTAACACATTTACTACGTTACTTGTCTTTAAAACCTACAATGCTGTGTGATACAGGGCACAAAGCTTGAACTCCCTTTGTGGCTGGCAAAGGGACTGTTTGACAACAAGCGGCGGATCCTTTCAGTGGAACTTCCCAAGATCTACCAGGAGGGTTGGAGGACTGTGTTCAGTGCAGACGCCAACGTGGTGGACCTCCACAAAATGGGACCACATTTCTATGGGTTCGGCTCCCAGCTCCTGCATTTTGACAGTCCAGAGAATGCCGACATCTCCCATTCTCTCCTGCAGGCAAGTAATTGACATGAAAACCTATGGCATTGCACATGACTCAGGAGATAGGCGTGCCAGCCACCAGATGTTACTCTTACCCAGGGGAGTGTATGATTTATGCGATCAGTGTATTGTTATTCTAGGTCAGCCTACAGTTAGGCTGTGTTTGCCTATTATATATACATGTAACTATGACTTGTGTGCTGCTCTGCATATTTGCTTGCTAAAAGTTGGAACCAACAGGAAATCCTGGAAATAAGAAAGGGGTATAATGGTTCATCACAGGTGATAGGCAGAGGAGGCTCAAACCTCCTTCTGACTGAGTCCCAAACCAGATTCTTGCCTTTAAGTGTTCAGGGATTTTAAAAAAATGTATCTGATTTCTCTCTGGCACTTCTTCTTCAGACATTTGTTGGACGTTTCCGCCGCATCATGGATTCCTCCCAGAACGCTTACAATGAAGACACGTCAGCACTCGTGGCCCGACTAGATGAGATGGAGAGAGGCTTGTTTCAAACAGGGCAGAAAGGACTGAATGATTTTCAGTGCTGGGAGAAGGGGCAGGCATCTCAGCTCACAGCTTCCAACCTGGTTCAGAACTACGCAAAGAGAAAATTCACTGACATGGAAGACTGAAGGCCAGAAGAACACAGAATTTCTCCCTGTAGACTTATCCCTCCGTGCGTCCTTGATAGGAGCCAAGTTGACCTTGTAAAGGGCCAGAATCATGTCCCATCTTGTGGCTTATTCCCTGTAGCAGTGTCAGGAGTGGTATGATCTGGTGGGGAAATGACATGCTGGGGGTTGTCTCTGGCCCTCTGAGTCTTCCAGGACTGTCCTATCTGCTGACCCACAGCCTAGGCGTCCTTAGCCCAGGAACCCACAGCCAAGGTCCTTGATAAAGAAGGATCATTAACACATCACAGTAGAGTTAGAACCGGGATTCATTGTGCCTGGGAGTTTGGACAGCCTTCGATGTCCAGTTTCACCAGCTCCAAAGGATGGATACAAATGGACCTTCCCTGCCTGTTCGTAAGATGTCCTCTTGAGCTGAACTGCCTCATCTTCCTTGTGGTTGTACAAAGGACAGTACCCCTGGACATGCTGGCTCTCCTTGTAAGTATCTCCTGCCACCTTCCTATGGAGAATTACCCAGTTTCCAAAAACAATTGCCAAGAATAAGGAAGGAAAAGGGGAAAGGCCGATGAATGGCCTGGCTTTTACTAAAAAGAAGACATTGTTTTCCTTTTCTGTGATGAGGGCTTCATACACTGGACTTCACAGAACTCTACAGTCAGCCTAGACGGGAAATGGTTAAACAGCTTGTTTTTGCCTCGGAGATCCTCAGTTACTTCATGCCCTCCCTAGGAAAGCTGTCAGAGAGTCCTTTGGAATTGCAAAGTAGTTATTAAAGGGTGTTAACCAGCCCTTCTTACATTGAGATCAGGACTTCAGTGTTGCTGATTAAGAGCTCTGTTTGAGGAGCTTAGCATGGCAGACGTGAGTGGGCAAGAGACCTCGGTCGTGGTTTTTTCCTCTTCAAGAAATTTTGCAATATGATTATATAGTGGATTCCTGACCAGTTACCAAGAGTCTCTGTAAGCAACCACAAAACTCTTTCCTTGGAGATCAAGGAGGAAACCTCAGCAAGTAGGAAACAGCATCCCTGGGACCCACTGGACCTTTTGAAGGACAGTTACCTCCATGCCATGGCTCCGCTCCCAGCTTCCCACAGTCGGTGAAAATCACCTTTGTCAGTGGAAATCACAGTGGAATTTGGGTCTCCAGATTGTGCAGATGTCTAGATGCAAACTTAGAATGTCAGAAATGTTTTTTAAATGCCTGTTTTAAGATGGAACTGATGTTTTTAAAGGTTGATTTTGGTGCTAAATAAATGATCCACTTTGCACATGAATACGTTCTGTACGAGTGCTATTTCTGGAACTCGAGTACTACAGATGATCCGACAGAGCTCTCAGAGAATTTTGTCTTTGATCATACTTGACAGTAATGCCCAAATAAATCCATGTTTTAGCAACTGCTCTTTTGTTTGCACAATACTCATAAATATGAGAGACATTCCCTATAGGGATGGGCTGTGTCCTAGAGAAGAGGGACTTCCATTGATGTCACAGCATTCACATGTAGCCCAGGCCCCCAGAGATAATTCAGAGTCAGTGAGAAAAGCATATTATTTAATTTTTGAATTCACAGACAGCTTTGTTTGTAAAGTCAATCCTAAGGCTGCTACCATTTTTTTTGCCACGCCACTCTGCATGTGGGATCCTAGTTCCCTGACCAGGGATTGAACCCTGGAGTTGTTGCTCAGTCTTTGACTACTGGACCACCAAGGAAGTCCCTGGTACCATTTTTTAATTTTATTAGAGACAATTTTTTGCTCAGAGGCCACATGTCAAGAATATGTGAGTACGCACATGCAAAATATATTTCATTTTAAATTCTGAACAAATTATATTGCAAGGAGCTTCTGAAGCCCCATCTCCAAATTACAGATTTGCCTTCAGTTCAGTTCAGTCGCTCAGTCGTGTCCGACTCTTTGCAACTCCGTGAATCGCAGCACGCCAGGCCTCCCTGTCTATCACCAACTCCCGGAGTTCACTCACTCACGTCCATCGAGTCAGTGATGCCATCCAGCCATCTCATCCTCTGTCGTCCCCTTCTCCTCCTGCCCCCAATCCCTCCCAGCATTAGGGTCTTTTCCAATGAGTCAACTCTTCGCATGAGGTGGCCAAAGTACTGGAGTTTCAGCTTTAGCATCATTCCTTCCAAAGAAATCCTAGGGCTGATCTCCTTCAGAATGGACTAGTTGGATCTCCTTGCAGTCCAAGGGACTCTCAAGAGTCTTCTCCAACACCAGATTTACCTTCCAGGCTGTCAATTCCAAACCTTCTTCCCCACAACCAGCCCCTAAATCAGTGTCTTGGTGCCTTCAAAGAGGTGAATTTTTTAAGTCAACAAATTGGCTCAAATACCAAATAACTCTTAACAACTTATTGACTAGAGATATATTAATATGTCTTTTGTTACTCAAACATTATTGACTGCAGTGTTTCAATATTCACTTACAAAACAAATCGCTGACCACAGGCGTCAGTTTCTACAAAAATCCCCCAGTCAATAAAAATCAAGGGGGGATGTACACTCTTTCCTCTTAAAGGCTCTTTCCCCAGGTAATTGTGGCCTTAATTATATACAAAGGACCTCACCATCTTCAGGCTTTTCATTGAAGTACAAGCTGGGCTGCTGAGAGGAGTGGAGGCTTGGTCTCCTAGGTCAGTTCCTTGCACTCTCTTGACTTCTATGTTTTGGACAGCTCCAGCCTCAGTCCTTGGACCTCTCCTAACCATTCTGACTCCCTCCAGTGTCGTTTGTCAAGTTTTAAATACCACCTCCTATACACTGCTGCTGCTGCTGCTGTGTCGTGTCCAACTCTGTGACCCCATAGATGGCAGCCCACCAGGGTCCCCCGTCCCTGGGATTCTCCAGGCAAGAATACAGTACACTGATAACCCCCAAATTCCATCTCCGTCCAGACCTCCTTTAAACTCCAGACTTGCAGCTAACCACCTTGATATTCCCCTTCAACATCTGATCCCATGGTGGTTAGAATTGAAGCCCTGATCTTACTCTCAGTCTCTTCTTGTCCTCTCTGTCATCTCTGTTTCTGACCACTCCATCTTTCCCTACTGCTTATGACAAGAATACAGGAATCTTCCTTGGCCGTCTTTCTCTTACTCTCCTTATCATTTGGGTCAACTTTCAAAACATTGGCAGAACCTGCCCACATCTTCCCCACCTCCACTCCTGTCTGGAATGGCTGTGGCCACCTTCCACCTGCCTCCCTGCATTATTCACCACCCCCACCCCTAGCCTTCAGATTCTTCTTACCAAAGCAGCCAGAGTAGTCTTGTTTAATCAGGGACTACCCTGGTGGTCCAGTGGTTGAGACTCCTCACTCCCAACGAGGGAGACCTGGGTTCAATCCCTGGGTTGGGAAGATTCCCTGGAGGAGGGCATGGCAACCCACTCCAGTGTTCTTGCCTGGAAAATCCCATGGACAGAGGAGCCTGGCGGGCTACAGTCCATGGGGTTGCAAGAGAGTCGGACGTGACTGAGTGACTAAACAGCAGCAGTCAGGGAACTAAGATCCCCGCATGCCAGGGGGTACAGAGAGGAAAAAAAAACCACAAAGAAGCAATCAGGGCTTATTACTTCTCTACGCAAAACCCTCCCTTGTTAGGAAAAGGCCACTCTTGTCATCAGTTCGGTTCCATCGCTCAGTTGCCGACTCTTTGCTACCCCATGGACTGCAACACGCCAGGCCTCCCTGTCCATCACCAACTCCTGGAGCTTGCTCAAACTCATGTCCATTGAGTCCGTGATACCATCCAACTATCTCATCCTCTGTCGTCCCTTTCTCCCACCCTCAATCTTTCCCAGCATCAGGGTCTTTTCAAATGTCAGCTCTTCACATCAGGTGGCCAAAGTATTAGAGTTTCAGCTTCAACATCAGTCCTTCCAATGAACACCCAGGACTGATCTTTAGGATGGAATGGTTGGATCTCCTTATAGTCCAAGGGACTCTCAACAGTCTTCTCCAACAGTTCAAAAGCATCAGTTCTCTGGCGCTCAGCTTTCTTTATAGTCCTACTCTCACATCCATATATGGCTATTGGAAAACCCATAGCCTTGACTAGACAGACCTTTGTTGGCAAAGTAATGTCTCTGCTTTTTAATATGTTGCCTAGATTGGTCATAACTTTTCTTCCAAGGAATAAGTATCTTTTAATTTCATGACTGCAACCAGTATCTGCAGTGATTTTGGAGACCAAAAAAATAAAGTCTGACACTGTTTCCACTGTTTCTCCATCTATTTGCCATGAAGTGATGGGACTGGATGCCATGATCTTTGTTTTCTGAATGTTGAGCTTTAAGCCGACGTTTTCACTCTCCTCTTTCAGTTTCATCAAGAGGCTCTTTAGTTATTCTTCACTTTCTGCCATAAGGGTGGTGTCATCTGCATTTCTGAAGTTACTGATATTTCTCCTGAAAGTCTTAATTCCAGTTTGTGCTTCATCCAGCCCAGCATTTCTCATGATGTACTCTGCATATAAGTTAAATAAGCATGGTGACAATATATAGACTTGACTTACTCCTTTTCCTATTTGGAGCCAGCCTGTTATTCCATGTCCAGTTCTAACTGTTGCTTCCTGACCTGCATACAGATTTCTCAGGAGGCAGGTCAGGTGGTATTCCCATCTGTTTCAGAATTTTCCACAGTTCATTGTGATCCATACAGTCAAAGGCTTTGGCATAGTCAATAAAGCAGAAATAGATGTTTTTCTGGAACTCTCTTGCTTTTTCAATGATCCAGTGGATGTTGGCAATTTGATCTCTGGTTCCTCTGCCTTTTCTAAAATCAGCTTGAACATCTGGAAGTTCACAGTTCACGTATTGTTGAAACCTGGCTTGGAGAATTTTGAGCATTACTTTGCTAGTGTGTGAGATGAGTGCAATTGTGTGGTAGTTTGAGCATTCTTTGTCATTGCCTTTCTTTGGGATTGGAATGAAAACTGACCTTTTCCAGTCCTGTGGCCATTGCTGAGTTTTCCAAATTTGCTGGCATACTGAGTGCAGCACTTTCACAGCATCATCTTTCAGGATTTGAAATAGCTCAACTGGATTTCCTCCACTAGCTTTGTTTGTAGTGATGCTTCCTAAGGCCCACTTCACTTCACATTCCAAGATGTCTGGCTCTAGGTGAGTGATCACACCATCGTGATTATCTGGGTTGTGAAGAGTTTTTTTGTACAGTTCTTCTGTGTATTCTTGCCACATCTTCTTAATATCTTCTGCTTCTGTTAGGTCCATACCATTTCTGTCCTTTATCGTGCCCATCTTTGCATGAAATGTTCCCTTGGTATCTCTAATTTTCTTGAAGTGATCTCTAGTCTTTCCCATTCTATTGTTTTCCTCTATTTCTTTGCACCAATTAACAAGGCTTTCTTATCTCTCCTTGCTCTTATTTGGAACTCTGCATTCAAATGGGTATATCTTTCCTTTTCGCCTTTGCTTTTTGCTTTTCTTCTTTTCACAGCTATTTGTAAGGCCTCCTCAGGCAGCCATTTTGCTCTTTTGCATTTCTTTTCCATGGGGATGGTCTTGATCCCTGCCTCCTGTACAATGTCAAGAACCTCCGTCCATAGTTCATCAGACACTCTATCAGATCTAGTCCCTTAAATCTATTTCTCACTTCCACTGTATAATCGTTAGGGATTTGATTTAAGTCATACCTGAATGGTCTAGTGGTTTTCCCTACTTTCTTCAATTTAACTCTCAATTTGGCAATAAGGAGTTCATGATCTGAGCCACAGTCAGCTCCCAGTCTTGTTTTTGCTGACTGTATAGAGCTTCTCCATCTTTGGCTGCAAAGAATATAATCAATCTGATTTCGGTGTTGACCATCTGGTGATGTCCATGTGTAGAGTCTTCTCTTGTGTTGTTGGAAGAGGGTGTTTGCTATGACCAGTGCGTTCTCTTGGCAAAACTCTATTAGCCTTTGCCCTGCTTCGTTCTGAGCTCCAAGGCCACGTTTGCCTGTCACTCCAGGTGTTTCTTGACGTCCTACGCTTGTCATACTAGTACCATTTGTTAAAAGTCTGTCTTTACCCCAGTGGTTGGGTATTGAATTTTCTGCTTATTTAGCAGAAATAACTTGTTCCTCATTTTAAATAAAAATTTCACCATCTAAGAGATTTCTGAGCATTTTTGAGACCTTCTTTTTAATCTCTCAGCACCACTGAACCTCTGAACCACTGAACCTGAGAAGTTTCTGGAACCACTGTGTCTGACATAGTGAAACTGGAATGCAGAAATATGAGCCTCTCACTCAAGTTCATATAGAAGTTAGTCCCACTCTGAGTCTCTCTGTTATTTTCTGTTCCACCATCCTTCAAGAAATACGAGGAAAGCTTTTCATCTTTATGCTTGAGACAGACAATTGTGTTTAAGTAAAAATATTTTACACTGATCTTGGCAAAAGAAAATAATTGTGGAGGCCATACATGCATTTCTGAAAGTAGGTGTCTTTGTGTTCAAGAGAATAATCTATACTTGAAGTAACTTGTTGCACAAAATATAGGCTAGATGCTTAAACTGTGAGAATTACTCCAAGAACCTTAATTTCTTCTGGAAACCCGGCTTTCCCTAACTTTAATTAGTCCTTATGTAGGTAAACTGAAATTTTCAATATTGATTGCACATAGAAACAATTTTTAAAAGACAACTGAATACCCTGAACCTAAAGAAAAGTGTCTACAATTTGGAATTCTCTTGCTAATTCTTGATAGTGGCATTTTGAATGAATAATAAATCTTCCATCATTAATGAGTAGTGAATAAAATATATAGGGAATCAAGAGCAAGTCTGAGAAAATATACAGCTACCCTCTAATGAGAGCAGATGATTAACACAGGTGACAGGCCAAACCTGTCTTTGTTTGAGCTCATTTTGTTGGTTTTTCTAGGCTTCTGCCTTTCTGCCTCGCTAATTAAAGGAGACATGGTGCAAGGAGACACAGCCAGACACAGCTTGCTTGCCAAGCAGCCTTCCTCTAGGACACGAAACGAACCTTCTCCTTCCGGGCTGTGCTCTCCTGTTGCCTGCGTTGTGAGCTAAAGGAAGGTATTCAGCTGGCCAGAAAGTTTCTTCTGGTTTTTCCAAAGGATCGAATGGAAGCCCAATGCACAGGAGACCACATCCAGAAGCCAGATCCTATCTGTCAGAGATCAGAGTCAAGTCAACTAAAGGGGCATCATTTCATTAAACGTTTTTATTTGAAAATAATTTCAGACTTATACAATAGTTGTAAAACTAATATAGAGAGTTCTTCTATATCCTTCACCCAGCTTTCCCTAACATCTTACACAATCGTGGTACATTTATCAAGTACGTTAACTAAGTCACAGGCTTGTCAGATTTCACCAGACTTTATGTCCTTTTACTCTTCCAGAATCCAATCCAAGCTTCTACTTTGTATTTAGGGAGGAATATTTGTTTTTGATGTGGACCATTTTTACAATGTATATTTAATTTGTTACAATAATATTTCTGTTTTGTGGTTTTGGGTTTTTTTTTTTTGGCTGTGAGGCATGTGGGATCCTAGCTCCCCACCTGGGATCAAACCTGGCCTTGCTGCACTGAAAGACAAAGTCTTAATCAATGGGCCACCAGGGAGGTCCTGGGAGCAGTCATTTTTGAGAACAGTTTTGACAAATAAAACAGCATCAGACTCTTCCCTCTGTTAATTTCAGAAGGTAGGCTCATTGAAAAGGTGTCTTTTCCTTGGGTGCATAACTGGAGCCAAGTAGGAGCCTAGCAGGGCTTGCTCAGGAGCAAGCTGTCGGTGGGCTCCTCAAGAAGGGAGAGGATTTGCTTTTCACCTGAAATTTTCACTTTTCCCCCAGTCCTTGCATCTAATGGGAAACAGCCATTTTCATTTTACCTCAAGCTTTTCGCTTTCTGTCTGTGACAGCAGTAACTTGATTTTCTCCCCTTTCCATTCTGACACATACTCGCTAATTTTCTTTGTGTCTAAATTAGTTTAAAATGAGCTTGGCTTTATACACCAACATTATTAACAAATGTCAGCACGGCTCTGAAAATAGTGGTTGGGACCTGCTGCTGTTTCAGAACCCATAAAGGGAGTGCAGAGAACCAGCTCATCCTTGCAGTCTTCTCCCACCTATGGCCAATTTAAAAGAAGGAAAAAAAATCTCAGAGGTTTATAGCTTTGTGACATTCTCTGCTCCTGTATCACCCTTGAGACAGAAGTTTTTTTTGATTCTCACATGATTTGCATGACTCTCTTTCTGGGCGACTAAAATTCTTCCCTGAAGATAGTTTATTTGGCTGCAGGAAAGCAGTACTGTGTGCTAAGTCGATGCAGCCATGCTAAGTCGATGCAGCCATGTCTGACTCTTTGTGACCCCATGGACTGTAGCCCACCAGGCTCCTCTGTCCATGGGATTCTCCAGGCAAGAATACTGGAGTGGGTTGCCATGCCCTCCTGCAGGGGATCTTCCTGACTCAGGGATCGAACCTGCAACTCTTAAGTCTCCTACATTGGCAGGCGGGTTCTTTACCACTAGCACCATCTGGGAAGCCTGTGAGGGGAAAAAGCAGGAAAGCAGATGAGGACCTAAAAGTTATAGATGTAGGTGCAGCAAACGAGACAGGTGAGAGAAAGATGGTGTGATTTGTTGAAAGAAATGTGTAGTGAGGAGGCATTTTTTGATGCTTGAAAAAAGAAACCAGTGATCAAAAGCTACCATTGTTGGGGTCACTGGAGGGAGAGATGACAGCAGTTGTTCCCGGAGAGTGGCTTTATCTTAATGGGAACAAGAGGGCTTGGCGCTTGGCTATCTCTTAGGTTCAAGAGCAAAACATTTAAAAAACCTTTCAAAAGACGCTGTCATTTTCTAATTTAGCATCGTGTGTTCACGCATTTCTGCATCCAAGAGGACAGATAAAAATTAAGTAAAGTGCTTCTCTTCCAGTCACTGAGCAGTCCAGGAAGTGTTTTCTGAGGCTTTGAGCCAACTTAGCCCCTGATCAACATTTCAGAAGGTTCTACTGGCTGAATTTTCAGATTGTTCCAAAGATTTGCAGGGAGTGAAAGTGAAGCGTAAGTTGCTGAGTTGTGTCCAATTCTTTGCGACCCCATGAACTGTAGCCCACCAGGCATCTCTGTCCATGGGATTCTCCACACAAGAATACTGGAGTGGATTGCCATTCCCTTCTCCAGGGGCTCTTCCTGACCCAGGCAGATTCTTTACCATCTGAGCCACCAGGGAAACCCCAAAGCACATCATATAACATGATACACCACGTTTATATATAGTCAACAGTGAAAATCAGTGTTCTCCAATGTTTAAGGCATTTTATTTTTTAAATAAAAAAATTTTATTTATTTTTTTAAAATTGTATTTATTTATTTTGTTTATATTGTATGTATTTATTTTGTGTATATTGTATGTATTTGTTCTGACTGTTCTGGATCTTTGTTGCTATGTGGGCTTTTCTCTAGTTGTGGTGAGCAGGGGCTCCTCTCTGGTTGCAGTACTTGGGATTCTCACTGCGGTGGCTTCTCTTGTTGCGGGGCATGGACTCCAGGACACCCGGGCTTCAGTAGTTGTGGCTCCCAGACTCTAGAACACAGGCTCATGGGCTTGGTTGCACACAGGCTTAGTTGCTCTGCAGCATGTGTGATCTTCCTGGATCAGGGATCAAACTGTGTGTCCTGCATTGGGAGGCGGATTCTTTACCACTGAAGCCCTGTAAGGCATCTTTAAAAGAAATCAATAAAAACTGGAAAAACCTCACTCCATTTTGAAAGACTGTTATTTCCACAGACCATTGTGATTTGAAAAGGCTTTTCTGCTGCTGTAAAGTCAAACAAAGAAACCATAGGGAAAAAAAAGTCTTGGCTTATCGTAGATGCATCTGTTGAGTCAAGCGTTCAGCTGAGTTACATGGAGGTGGATGAACTGCCTTGCTTAATTATGGCTCAAGCACATCCACCTCCTTCAATCTCATCCACACCACGTGGCAAGGTCCCTTGGGGACTCACGTGGTGAAATAAATCTCTCAGGAAAGAGCTTGTGTCTTCAGGCCTCCGAGATGGCCTTTAACCCAGGAAAGCCAAAGACAGAGAACTAATGTAGGGGTGACTTCGCACTATTATTCTCTGGGGGACCCCTTTGTTCAGTGATGCCACGCCTGTTCCCTTAGAAGTGTAATGGACAGTAAATGTCTCCTGGATGGCCTGCTCATTCCCTGTCTGATTCTTGCCAAAGTGCAAGAAGGTGCAAGCCAGTTTTGCCAGTTTGAGGGTGGCCTGGGAGCCAAGTCAGCCGCAGTTTACCCAGATCTCTCTCTCCTGTCCACAAGATTGTTCTCTGTGCCTCTTCTCAACTCTTCTCCAGCCTCCAGTCTGGGTTTTGTGCCCAGGATTTGTTTTGGAGGCTTCAAAGACAGCGTCATGCCTGCCCCTTCCAAATTCTTCCCAGAATAAACAGATGGTGGAGGAATGGAGAGTTCTTATCATCTCCCTACACTGGTAGCTGCTACCCAGTGGTTTAGAGCTGATGGAGCCCATAAGGATTAACTGCTTTCCAGGCTGGTAAAATAACTCTTTATCATGTTACATTTAATACATGGAAAGGAATTTATGTAACATATCTTTAGATTATGAAGCGTTATAATAACAAGAACACACAGAAACTTCCAGGCACTAAAGTTCTAGAAAATTATCAATGCTTCTGGTTCCTTCTGCATGATTTCCTGCTGCCCCCACCCCCAGAGTTACCATGATCTTGGGTTTTATGTTTATTATCTCTTTAAAAACTGCTTTTCACCTGGGAGAGGAGCACTGACATATATACACTAGCAGAACAGACCGCTAGCGGGCGGGAGCTCAGTTCGGCGCCCTGTGAGGACCTAGAGGGCGGATGGAGGCAGCGGGAGGGAGACACTGACAGCTGCTTCACTTCATTGTATGGAAGAAAGCAACACAACATTGCAAAGCAGTTATTCTCCAATAATAAGAAAGATTTTATTGAAGTACGGTTGCCTTACAAAGTTGTGTTAGTTTCAGGTGTACAGTCCCTTTGTTTTATATATCTGATGAGTACCTTGTTTTGATTTGGTTTTGGACTCTGCAAAAATAATACCCTGCCACATGCGTGTTTCTTTCACTCAATTTTACATTTAAACTTTCACCCATGTTTTTGCAGTTCATTTTTACTGCTGAATGACTCTCTATTCTGGAAACATGCCATGATCTCTATAAGTATTCTCTCATTACTGGACATTTGGTCTGTTTCCAGTCCTTTTTTCTGTTATAGACATTGTCACTGTGCATATTTGTGCTCATATCTGAATTATTTACTAAAGAATCTCTCTTGGGGAAGTTTCACCTGAAAGTTAAATTGCTGGCTTGTAAATTCTGTGAGTGCTCAAGTTCACAAGATGCTGCCAGAATGTACCAGATTACTCTCCCATCTGCTATGTATGAGTCCTCATCATCAGAGTTCTTAATTTTTGCCCAGTTAATGGGTATAAATTGATACCTCATAGTGATGCTGATTTGCGTTTTCCTGAGCACCAATGAGGCCGAGTATTTTATTGTATGTTCATGGACCATTCATGCTTCCTCTTCTGTGAAATTCCTTTTTATGCGTCTTACCCATTTTTCTATGAGGACATTTGTCTTTTTCTTACTGACCTATAGAAGTATTCTGAATAGGAATCGATTATCTGTGTTGTAAAATAAAAAAAACTCCCAGTTTGTGGCTTGTCCTTTAATTTTCTTTGTGGTATCTTGAATAGAAAAGTTCTTAACCTACCTTTTTTTTTTTTAACAGAAGAGAAAATGGGCACAAATAGGTAAGAGGAATTTTCAACATAAAAGTGTTACTGTAGAAGAATGACATTGGACCCTTACCTAAAACCAAATACAAAAATCAACTCAATATGGGTTAAAAATCGAAACATAAGAGTTTCAGTTTTGCAAGATAAGAAAGTTCTAGAGATCTGTTGCACTACAGTGTGAATACATATAACACTGTTGAACTGTACACTGAAAGTGGTTAAGATGGTACATTTTTATATTATTTTTTACCACAATTAAAAATTTTTAATGTTGTAGCTAATAATAGCTATTATTTATTGAGTGCTTACTCTGTGCCAGGCACTGCAACATCCACTTTATACACATTATCTTATTATCTCATTTACTCTTTACAACAACTCCGAGAGAGAAATTATTGTTTCCCCTCATTTTCCAGAGATAGAGACAGGCTCAGTGAGATTAAACAACTGCTCAAGGTCACACAGCAACAAGTGCTGAGCCCAGGGCTGGAACCCTGATCCAGGTGCTCCTGAAGGCAGATCTTTGCTGCTCCGCTGCACTGACCAGTAAGCAGCAAGAGCCCGGCCAGGAGCCGTGGACATCCTCTTCCCACCACACCACCAGCCATCTTTACTCTTCAGCACTGGTCCTTCCAACACAGCTTCCACACCATTACTCCTAAATACCTCCTTTGGGAACATTGGCCCAAGCTATGCCTACGTCATGTAACCATTATCTGCAATATAAATAGGACTCGTCTTTCTGTTTCAAAACACTGCTCATGTCATTGACAATTCATGCTCATTCCTGAGATACAAGTTACTATTTTTGAAGAGTTATTTTGTGTGGCATCTCGCCCCAGGGGCCCTTGGCCTGCTTAATCTGGTATCTTAATTGGCAGAACACAGTGCAGCCCTCTGGATTTGATTATGTGTCTAATCTGCAACTGTGGCTGTTCCCAAGCCTCCCCTTCCTCCCTCCATTCCCACCCCAACCCCTGGCTCAAAACGAAGTGCTGGGTGGTTGAGGGTTGGCCGAATGGCAGGCAGGTTTGCAGAAAGAAGAGCCCATGGGGCAAGACTGGCTGGTTTTCCAGCCACTTCCAGTGTGGATTTCACTGAGAACAGAAGCTAATCCCATTCCTTCACTTCTCCAAGGATGCTGTACCCCAGCGGTCCCTAACCTTTTTGTCACCAGGGACCGGTTTCATGGAGGACAGTTTTTCCAAGGACCAGGGTTCTCAGCATGATTCAGGCACATTGTAGTCATTGTGCACTTTATCTCCATGATTGTTACACTGGATTATATAAGGAAATAATTATACAGTTCACCATAATGCAGAATCAGTGGGAGTCCTGGTCTTGTTTTTCTGCAACTAGACAGTCCCATCTGGGGGTGAAGGGAGAGCACTGGGGAGCAGCTGTAAATACAGATGAAACTTTGCTCACCTCCTGCTGTGTGGCCCAGTTCCTAACAGACCATGGACCATTACCCATCTGGGGGTTGGGGACCCCTGCCCTACCCTGTGACTGCACCCAGTGTGGGGTCTACAGCGGGGAGAGGGACGTCACTCCTCCCTGCCCTTGTGGAGTTTACATTCTCAAGGGGAGTCAGATCTGATCAACACAGGATCTGTGATGTGAATTAAAGAGTGTTGGAAGGGGAACAGCTCAGGGGACTGTCTTTCAACTGTGTTCATAGAAGGCCTCTCTGAGTTAGGGTGTGGAGTTGGCCAGGTGCAGAGCCCAAGAAAGAACATTCCAGGCAGTGAGGGTAGCAGGTGCCAAGGTCTTGGGGCAGGAAAAGGGGAGGGGTGGTCTGTGGCTTAGGCTATTCTGAGGAGAAGAGAGCAGGAACATGGAGGGCAAGGATGAGAGTGACAGGGAGGTGGGGAGAAGGAAACAGGGGCAGATCATCACAAACAGGAGGCCATACAAATTGCCTGAGAGCCAATGGCTGAAGCACCATCCCAAGGTTGGGGAAGGAGTGGAAGGGAGGTCCTGAAGCAGTGAGTCTCAGAGTGTGGCCCCCAGACCAACAGCATCGCACCACCTGTGAACTTGTTAGAAACAAAGGTTCTCAGGCCCCACCTCAGACCTACCACATCCCTGGGAGCACAAAGCACCAAGCTTGTGCCCAGTAGATGCTCCATTGATTGAATGGTTGAATTGCGAGCTGTCCACCTCCAGAATGTGCCCCTGTGTTAAAATGCAGAGTCCTGTGGTGGGGGCACACAGTTGCCAGCGGGTCGCATCCACCCTGGCATGGAATAAGGATGGGGCCTGGCTCACGTGGGTCTGACTGATTTCAAGGTGCAAAAGTAGAGACAGAAATGCATGTCTACAGCTCTGTCAAGTGAAACTTCACACTTGGCCTCCGTGTGCCCTGGGGTGGTGCTCAGACTTTTACGAGGTGTGGAAGGAATTAATATTCATTGGAAGACTTTCAACTGGTCTTGAGTTATAAAAGTCAGCCAAAAAAAAAAAAAACCCACAAAAACACAAAAAACACCCCACCATGTAGAAGGAAAATGATGTTATCAACCTCAGTTGACTTAAGACCAGCTGCAGAGGATGTAACCAAATTATCGGTAAAGGAAACTTACCTTGGGGGTGAGAGGGACCCCAAGACATCAGTCCCCCATAAACCCCCACCCAGGGTGCTTTTGGAAAGAAAGTTTTCTGCCTGAGCTCAGAACAGAATGCTCAGTGTTAATAAGCATCTCCTCCACAGTGCTGCAGAGCATCAGGCCAGGACACTTTAATTGCTCTCAGAGAAACAAGTTAATGGGGTTTTAATAAAAATACAACCCAAATAGGCATTGAGTCCCCAGTTTTCTGCAGCCAGGGTTTCAATTCCACAGGTGTTAGAGCTGGTCCCCTTTATGCAGTGAGACCCTGTTGAGAATTACAGAAGGGAAATGGACTCATGCTTTCAATATTTTAAAAGTCCACAAAAAGCAGTTTGAGAACTCTTTTCATTATGGCCTGTTCTGTAGAGAAAAAACAGGTCAAATCAGGTCCCCAAACCACCATAGACATTAAAAGCTTGGGGGTGGGCGGTCTGGTACCAGTGTGGCCAGTGAAGGCCATCAGCTGCTCCTCCAGCCGGTTCAAAGCTTTAGAAAGTAAAAAGGGTGCTGGTTTTTTGTTTTTTTTTGTTTTTTGTTTTTTAATCTCATTAGTGGTTTAGGCAGGATCGTTTAGTAATGAAAGGTCCAGGCCTTGGGCTGAAGTCACCGGGTTCAAATCCCACCTTGGCCACCTAAGAATGGCCTGGCTTGGGGACAAGTTGGGTACCTCTGTGCCTCATTTTCCTTATCTGTAAAATGGTGTTGCGATCGTATTGGTTTCACACGGTCTTGCGAGCACTAGATGCGTGGTCCGTAAAGTGCTCAGAGCAGCGCCTCGCCCATGGTGGTAGTGGTAGTAGTGTTAGTCGCTCAGTCGTGTCTGACTCTTTGCGGCCCCATGGACTATAGCCCTCCAGGCTCCTCTGTCCATGGGATTCTCCAGGAAAGAATAATAGAGTGGGTTGCCATGCCCTTCTCCAGGTTATCTTCCCGACCCAGGGATCAACCCTGGTGTCCTGCATTGCAGGCAGGTTCTTTACCATCTGAGCTATAGGGAAGCCCTTCGCCCATGGTCCTTGAAAAAAATAATGCTGGCTAGTGGGGCAGACTGGGGATCAAGCAGATGTGAGGATTTCAGACAGGCATAGTCCCAAGAAGCAGATACACAGGCTAATGAGATGGAGAGACTGGGATTCAGAGGGGTGGAGTGTAAGGAGTAGCTAGGTTCACAGAGGCAGTGAGAGCAGAGACCCCGGGGAAGGGCCAGGGTGGCTGGAACACAGTGGAAGAGGAGGAAGCAAGATGTGGTTGTAGCCGCAAGCAAGGGCCAGCTCCTACAAGGGCTCAGAGATCAGGACAAAGGTATTACTATAAAAGCAACGAGCAAATTCGGAAGCGAGCGAGCCAGCCGAGTTACCTTTTTAAAAGCTCAGAGACCGTTCTGGCTGTTGTGCAGGAAGAGACGGGGTCCCGGAGAGATGGCCTTTGGGAACCAGAAGACTTGTTAGGCAGCCACTGCGATCACGCAGGGAGAGACAAAGATGCCTAGACCAGCAGTGGGGATGAAAGAAGTGCAGGGAGCAGAGGACGCGGTGATGACGGATGGTGGGGGAGGGAGAGAGGTGCGGGTCCAGATGACATGCAGGTTTGTGGCCTCGGGAGAAACAGGTTTGGGCCAAGATGCTGTCATCTCACCTGGCTAACCATGCCGGCCGTGGCTCCTTCACCTTGTCACTGTGCCTTGTGCAAGTTTCTCAGGGCCGGCTGGGTGCAGTTTCCCACTTGGCTTTTGTCTCTTAATTTCCACACTGCTCCAAGACCTCACGATCGCTGCTCATGCTTAGGGCATAAGAATGTGCTGTAGGACTGCTCCCCATTTACATAACCTTCTGCCCCTGGCCGGTGACTGAGCCTGTTTCTAATCCTGACAGTAACCAGGACCCTGGTCCTTCCTGAGGCTTCCTGGCAGCTTGGACTTGGAGCCTGTGAGCCAGCCCCATGGTGGGGTGCCAGAGAGCCGGAGGGGAGCATTTTGGAGTTTGGAAGCTTTTTAAATTTTATAACTGTTTCGTAGTTTTACTGTGTGCATTTTGTTTGGTTACATAAATAATATGTAAAAGATTCAGGCGATCCAGAACAGAACATAAAGTCCCTTCACCATCTCCTCCCCACCCAGCTCCCAGGGCCTCCCTGCAAGTCAGCATCATCAACAACAGGCGGCTTCCTTCCAGTCCCCTTTCAGCACTTTCACACTCTTACACACATCTTTTATGTATGTTGGACCTTATTATACATTCTGTTCTGTAAACTTCCTTTTATTATTTTGTCTGAGAGAGATCTAACTACTGTTTTCTTTTGTTAACAACTGCACAGTTTTTATAATATGGTGGTATTATATTTTATTGAATATTTTATTTACTCATCTTCTCTGAGGGTTTGGCTGTTTACTAATTTTCTCAGTAATGCTGCCACGAATGTCATTAGGCTTACATTCGGGCTCACATGCAAGGATTTCTGTCAAACATTCCTGGAAATGGAATTGCTGGGTCAAAGGGCAAATACACTTAAAATTTTGAGAGCTACCTCTGAATTGTTTTTCCCAAAGCTGCCTTTTTCTTAAAAAAAAAAAAAAATTTCCTTCAGTTACAAAAAGTAATTTGTGCTCTTGCAAAAAAATGTAAAGAATACAAATAAGACCAGAAAAGAAATTTTAACACACGCATAATTCCAGCATCCTGGAATGACAGTTGTGAACATAAAATCTATTTATTTGAGTCTTTTTATAGTACTTATATGTACATATGGATTTTTAATGAAAATGTATTTATAATGTGTAGTCTTTTTAGAAGGAGAAGGCAATGGCACCCCACTCCAGTACTCTTGCCTGGAAAATCCCATGGACAGAGGTAGGCTGCAATCCATGAGGTCGCTAAGAGTCGGACACGACTGAGCGACTTCACTTTCACTTTTCACTTTCATGCATTGGAGAAGGAAATGGCAACCCACTCCATGTTCTTGCCTGGAGAATCCCAGGGACGGGGGAGCCTGGTGGGCTGCCGTCTATGGGGTTGCACAGAGTCGGACACGACTGAAGTGACTTAGCAGCATCGGTCTTTTTAGAAACCTGCTTTTGCCATATCTGACAAAAGTCTTTTTGAGTCATTAAAGGGTGGGACTCTAGATTGCTAACGTGGTTTAGGGACAAGAGGAGGAAGGCTTATGTGGAAGGAAGGAAGCTAAGAAGAATTTTTTTTAAGACTATGCTAAATAGTTGATAACCCAAGTGGAGGATGTGTTCACTTGAACTATTTATGTAGAAGAATTATTCTGCACCCCTGGTTCTTGGATGTATTTGAGAAGCTGATAAAGCCATCTTCTTCCCAGCCATGTGTATGATCACACAATTTGAATATATTTCTAGAGGTTCATGTCCCTTCTCTCCCCAGTGGGAAAAAAATACATTATCTACATCATCATTTTAAATGGTTGCGCTGACTGCCTCAATGTGGCTAGGGCACAGTTATATAAACATAGGTTGTTAAGAATATGGACTCTTGAGTCAGGCACACCCCATCAAATCCTGGCTCCATTGCATGCTCTTCAGTCCCTCTGCCTGTCCCCCTACATGTAAAATCCAGACAATAATAGGTGGGTTCTAGGGTTGTCGGGAGGTTTAAAGAGTTCATGTACAGAAAATGTTTAAAACAGAGTCTGGCACAGGGTAAGTGGTAATTAAATGTCAGCTCTTATTATTTCCAGAGTTTGGGTTTTGTAACATGTCTAACTCTCTTGTGATGGCTTCCCACGGATAAATTCCTAGATGTGGAATAGCTGCATGGAGGCATTAGTGTTATTTATGACATTTTGGATATATAATGCAGAACCCCTCTATAAAGATTTAGATCCAGTCATTATTCCAGGACTGGATTTCCATTGGTGAAATGGATGAAAATCTCTGCTTTGGTGGAGTTTACATTAGAAATGGGGTAGACAGTAAGCAAAATAAGGAAGTGACCTACTAGAAAGAGACAATTGCTATGGAGAAGAGGCAGGGGTTGCAATTCTGAAGGGACAGGAGGTCCAGGGGTAGCCGTTCCAGACAGAGGACCTAAGTATGGAGGGCTTGGGGGGCAAAAATATGCCACGTTTGCCTGAGGGGAAGCCGGAAAAGAGGAGGGGGACCCAGAAGGGGACAGGGACACGTCATGGAGGGCCCACAGACTAAGTCAAACTACACTTTGGGAGCAGCTTTAATTCTGTTCAATGATCCGTCTAGAAAGGATGAAGTAGGTGTTCAAGGGAACACTTAGAATGAAACTTAGAATGAACACTTAGAATTGAAATTATGTCTTCCTTGTTCCAATGTGTGCTTAAGAGCACTAAAAGGAAAAGGCAACTCTCAACGTTTCTCTAAGAAAATCAGAGGTTCTTGTTTTCTGAGTAAAACATGTGAATGTCCCACATACTCGAGTCCAATCTTTTTTTTTTTTTCCTTCCTAGAACAGTGAGAACCAAGAATAAAATGAAAAGACTACAAGCTTGTTGTTTGTTCCTGGGCCGTGTTCCCAGGACAGTCTGTTTGCCAGGTGTGTGGTTTTGAGACCGTGTTTATCAGAGAATTTAGGTCTACAAGTCTCAGATGACCTTACCCAGGTTTGAGGGTTCTGAGCCCCCAGGCCTCCCCTGCTCCTGTTTTCCCTGCACCCCACGGCCACAAAGCATCAACCCCACAGACCCACGCAGAGGGCAGAGTGCCCAGCTCAGATGCTGGAAGTTAGAGCAAAGTAGTAGTGAACCACACATTCTGCTTGGGGACACCACAGCAGAAATAAGTGGCCTGGAATTCCTACTCACTTCCTCCAGCTGCAGAACCTCTGCTTCAGATAAACTAGGATGTTCTGGGGGCTTGGGAAGGACCAGACTAGGAGCTGAGATCGTTGTAAATGACGGGGGACGAATCTCAGTGTAGAATGGAGGCTGGTGGTCCCCTGCTGCCACATGGGGTCAAAGCTGAGCCCTGACAGGATGGCTGCCTCTCCTGTTTGGGCATCATCGTCATCTTCCCCGACGCTCCCATTTGTGACTCCGCTTGTCGACAGCGTGTCATTGATCGCCTCCTGCACACACCAGTTCCCACGCGAGGAGGGAGGGACGCTTTGCTCCACTTTTGGCTGAACGCCCACCAGCCTCTCCTGCTCCAAGTTAACACCCGTCACCCGGTTGCTTCTTTGTCTCTCTTCTCTCCCTTCCCTCCTTTCTTTCTCTTTTGCAGCTGGTACAATTTTATCATTATGCAGTGGGATTAGACCGAATAGATAACTTCTCCTGATTAAAATTAAACTGTACCTTAGTTTAATTTTTTAGCAGATTTCAACAAGCAGGTTTATTTATTTTTTCTTATGAGGCCCCTTTAACAAGCAAGTGTAAATGCTTGTTGAAAAAAAATAAAGCTATATGAAACATCCAAAGAAGAAGGGCAACTCTTCACAGCTTTTACCTCCTGCTCTTCCTCTCCTGAGATACCTACTGTTAATATATCAATATTTTACTTTCCAGCTTAGACCTTTATTTTCATGTACATACCTATTCCACATACAATTTTTATACAGAAAGAAAGTATAAACTCCTGTTTAATTCTCCTCTGTGTTTCGAGCTCCAGGAACATGATATTATTCATTCGCTAAGTTGTGTCCGACTCGGCAACTCCAGGGACTCAGGTTCACGTCCCTTGAGCCAGTGATGCCATCCAACCATCTCATCCTCTGTCGTCCCCTTCTCCTCCTGCCTTCAATCTTTCCCAGCATCAGGGTCTTTTTCAATGAAGCAGCTGCTCGCATCAGGTGACCAGTGTATTGGAGTTTCAGCTTCAGCATCAGTCCTTCAGTAAATATTCAGGGTTGATTTCCATTAGGATTGACTGATTTGATCTCCTTGCTGTCCAAGGGACCCTCAGGAGTCTTCTCAGCACCACAATTCGAAGGGACATGATAGGCATTGAAAATATTTGTTGAACAAATGAATTAAAAATTTCTGAAGTTTGTCTTTCACATTCAAAAATGCACCATGGACACCTTTCTGTGTTATCTAGCACATTCATTTTATGGCTACATAGTACTGTACACTTTTACTTTTCACTTTCATGCATTGGAGAAGGAAATGGCAACCCACTCCAGTGTTCTTGCCTGGAGAATCCCAGGAACGGGGGAGCCTGGTGGGCTGCCCTCTATGGGGTCGCACAGAGTCGGACACGACTGAAGCGACTTAGCAGCAGCAGCAGCAGCAGTACTGTACAGGGGCTTCCCTGGTGGCTCAGTGGTAAAGAACCCACCTGACAATGCAGGAGATGTGGGTTTAATCCCTGGGTCGGGAGGATCCCCTGGAGAAGGAAATGGCAACTGAACTCTAGTATTCTTGCCTGGGAAATCCCATGGACAGAGGAGCCTGGCGGGCTACAGTCCATGGGGTTGCAAGAGTCAGACGTGATTTAGCAACTAAGCAACAGTATTCTATAGAATGTCTGCACTGTTGTCAAACAGCCCTACGGGCGACTTTAGGCTTCTCTGCGCTTTCAATATTTGACGTCCTTGCATCTACGTCCTCCCACATGCATGTATTTCTGAAGTCAGTTGTTGTAAATAAACAGAATAATGGTTTTCCAAAGAGGCCCACATCCTAATCCTCAGAACCTGTGAGTTTGTTTCCTTCTATGGAAGAAGGTCTTATAGGTGTGAGGCTCTTGAGATGAGGGGGCGGGGCTCATGAATAATCAGGTGTGTCCAATATAAGGCACCTTATAAGAGGGAGGCAGATGGTACGGAGTCAGAAGAGGAGGTGTGGAGCTGTGCTGAGAGAGCGAAGGGTGGGATGACGCCATTGCTGGAAGTCCTAAGCCAAAGTATGCCAACACCCTCCAGAATCTGGAAAAAGGTAAAGAAATGGGTTTTCCTGTAGAGCCTAGGGCTTCCCAGGTGGCCCAGTGGTAAAGGATCCGCCTGCCAGTGCAGGAGACGTGGGTTCAATCCCTGGGTCGGGAGGATCCCCTGGAGAAGGAAATGGCAACCCACTCCAATATTCTTGTCTGGAAAATCACATGGACAGAGGAGCATGGTGGGCTACAGTCCATGGGGTTGCAAAGAGTTGGACACGACTGAGCAACTGAGCTAGGGCCTCTGGAAGAAATACAGCCTTGCCTGCCCATTTTAGACTTTTGACCTCCAGAACTGTAAGATAACAAATTTGTGAAGTTTTTTCAATTATTTTATTGTGATAAAATACATGTAATATAAAATGTACTATCTTAACCATTTTTAAGTATACTGTTTGGTGGTATTAAATACATAATATTTAGTCAACACCATCCATCTGCTTAGCTCTTTTCATTTTGTAAATCAGAAACTCTAGATGTATTAAATGATAACTTGCCATTGCCCCCCAAACCCCGGCTACAAATCTTCTACTTTGTCTCTATGATTTTGGCTGCTCTAAATACCTCATAGTGGAATCATATGGTATTTGTCTTTTGTGGCTGGCATTTTTCACCTGGTGTAATGTTCTCAAGGTTCATCCATGTTGTTGCAAATGTCAGAATTCCCTTCTTTACTAAGGCTGAATAATGTTCCCAGGTGTGGCTGTGGGTTTCTAGGCAGAATTGAGAGAGGTATTCTTAACTGAGATTCCAAGAGGAGGTTAAAACAGTATTAGAACATCAAGGTAGCTGATTCCAAGGAGAAAAACCCACTGACAAGGTATCACTGTATTTGAATCAGCTGTAATTAAGATTATTGATAGATGGTGGGTTTCCCTGATGGCTCAGACAGTAAAGAATCCGCCTACAATGCAGGAGACTGGGTTTGATCCTGTGGTTGGGAAGATCCCCTGGAGGAGGGCATGGCAACCCACTGCAGTATTCTTGCCTGGGAAATCCCATGGACAGAGGAGCCTGGCGGGCTACAGTCCACGGGGTCACAAAGAGTCAGACACGGCTGAGCGACTAAGCACAGCACAACACGCATAGGTGGCAGGGTGGTGAAGGACCTCATTGACGATGTTATCAAAGTCGTGATGTTTGAATTCAACAAAAGGTTTACATAACAGATTTCAGAAGGAAATCTAGTCTGTTTTATTTTTGCTTTCAAAATATTTTTGGATTTTCCAGTTTGCCTTCTGCTACTGATTTCTAACTTTATCTCATTGTGGTCAGAGGAAATACTTTGTATGACAAGTTATCTTTTAAAATCCTATTGAGACTTTATTTTTGTGGTCCAACATATGGTCTAACCTGAGAAATATCCCTGTGTACATGAAAAGAATATGTATGCTGTTGGTGGGTAGAGTGTGCTATGTCATGTATTGTTGTTTTATCTATTTCCTTCTGTCTGCTTGCTCTTTTCATTATTTCTTTTCAGTTCTGTCCATTTTTGCTTCATTTATTCGATTGTCTGTCATTAGAAACGTAAATGTTTATAATTTACAGCAAAAAGACATATCGAACTTGTATTAAAATATAATGTCCTACTTTGTCTCTTGTAAATTTTTTTTGACTTAAAGTCTTTTGTCCAACGTTAGTATAGCCGCCCCTGCTCTCTTTTGGTTACTATTTGCGTGGAATATCTTTTTCTATTCTTTCTCTTTCAGTCCATACGTGTGCTTTGATCTAAAATGAACCTCTTGTGGAAAGACTGGCGTAGAGTTGGATCATGTGTTTTTATCCATTTTGCCAGTACGTCTTTTGAATGGGGAGTTTAATCTGCTTACATTTAGGAGTAATTACTGGTAAGGAGAGACTTCTGTCATCTTATTTGTTTTCTGGGCATGTTTTTGAAGCTGTTTCCAGAAGAGATTAACAAAGAGATTAGAAGAAAATCAATAGTAGGCTGACTAAAAAAAGATCTGCCTTCACCAAAGTGGGCAGGCCTCATCCCATCTATGAAAGTTCTGAAGAGAACAAAAGGGCCAAGAAAGGGCAAATTATCTTCCTCTTCTTCAGCTGGGACATCCATCTTCTGCTGCCCTCAGAGATATCAGGGCTTCTGTTTCTTGCATCAGCAGCCCCTCACCCTCTGGGTCACAGGCCTTCAGCATTTTACTGAATTATACCCATGGCCTTCCTAATTCTCCAGATGGCAGACCATGTAACTTCTCAGCCTCCATAACATGAGCTGACTCCTATAATAAATTTCATGTATACAGGTGGCTCAGTGATAAAGAATCTGTCTGCTGGTGCTGGAGACACAGGTTTGATCCCTGGGTCAGGAAGAGCCCCTGGAGAAGGAAATGGCAACCCACTCCAGTATTCTTGCCTGGAAAATCCCATGGACAGAATAGACTGGTGGGTTACAGTCCATGAGGTTGCAAAGTATCGGATACGACTGAGTGACTGAGCATGCATGCACATTATATATATAAAAAGAGAGAGATCTATATAGAGACATTAATCTATATATATCATATTGGTTCTTTTTCTCTGGAGAACCCTAATACAGTATCCTAGTCTTTAATGTTTGTCTCTGTAAAGGGGGGAAACAGAAAATGAAAAGGGAAGAAGAAGGTACCAACCCTTTAACTCCCCCGGAAGTCACTTCCACTGGAGGGGCCACGGCAAGAACAATCTGATTAGAAGCAGCAATAGCCAATGGGAGCATGGATCTCTAGTATTTGGAGCAGGGTCCTTTTTTGCCTAGCCTGGCTCCACAAGCTGTGTGCAAGCTGCTTCACAAACATGTGCACAGCTGCCCATCATGGGGATGGGGGAACAGATAACTGCTATGCTCAGAGCTGAAAGTTACCAAAATGGACCATAATTTACTGTCCAAGCCTTTCCCTGGAAGTTGCAGTCCTTCAACAGACTCCAGAGTTCCAAAATACTTACGTCAGATTCTTCTGGTACAATTGTCTAGGGTATATTTAGTCATGTCTGACCCTTTGCAACCCTGTGGACTGTAGCCTGCCAGGCTCCTCTGTCCATGGGATTCTCCAGGCAAGAATACTGGCGTGGGTTTCCAGTTCTTCCTCCATGGGATCGTCTCGACCCAGGGATTGAACCCACATCTCCTGCATCTCCCTGAATTGGAAAGCGGATTTTTTACCCTGAGCCACCTGGGAAGCCTAATTGTCTAGCAAGGGAGACATATTCCCAGTGAGACGTATTCCTGGTGCTTCCCATCCCACCATCTTTCCAGAATCCTTTCGATCCATGTTCTTTTAAGCCACATAGTTCATAGTAATTTGTTACAGTAGCAGTAGAAATGAATTCAGCAAGAGCCCTAGAAATTGCTAGTTCGAATTATCAACTCATTTTCTCATTTACTGTCCCTCATATCCACATGGTTTCTATCCTGGTTGTGGCCCTCCAGACAATTCCCAATGTGCCCGTGTTCCTCTCAAACTGTCAATCCCAGGATGACCCACTTCTCTAGACCCTGCCCATTGGTACAGAGTAAGCATTTTGTTAGATTTGATCCGTGTGTCTGGGACTCTCCTATTTAGCTCTGCTCATTAGCTAGAAATGAACTGAACATAAAGCTACCTCAGTTACATCTCTTCTGTCCTGTTCTCATGTCATTGGTTTGTTTTTGACCTTGGGACAGGATTCTTTCCTCCTCTCTAAACTTCATGTTGACTAACAGTGAAATATTAGCACCTCTAGCATCAAGTTACTGACTAGTTGCTTGTTGGCCATTTCAATTTCTTGTGCTTTTGGAGACTAGAAAGAGCAGGTAGATTTGGCCCCTTAATCTCCAAGAAAGCTAACAGAGGCAACATTATAAATAGTAGGTAAAAGCCTTCATATAAAAAAATGGCTCAGCTTCAAGGCTTTAAATGCCTAAGATGTGATTTATAGGGGAAAATTCACCAGAGAGCCCAGCTCAGAGCAGGGGCTGAATTTATGTTGGGAATTTATTTTGTCATCAGCGCCAGAGTGGCCAGGCCAGCCAAATGTTGGCCCGGGTGCTGCAGGCCTCCTCCAGTGCCAGCAGAGAGGAGGTGCCCCTGGGAGCCGGAAGCCTGTGCACACCCATGTGACAGGCACCTCCTTTAGCCCCCTGGGGCCCTACCCAGTACTCAGCTGAGCAAACTCTCAAGGACTGACAATTCCTTGGCTCTTTATTGTCTGATTGAGGGTGGGTAGTCTACAAATTTAAGGGAAGTTAGAGTTTTGAGAGAGCCATTTCCATCCTATCTTCTCTTTTTACAGAGACATCCGAGGGCTTCCCACGTGGCTCAGTGATAAAGAATCCGCCTGCCAATGCAAGAGACTTGGGTTCGATTCCTGAGTTGCGGAAGATCCCCTGGAGTAGGAAATGGCAACCCACTCCAGTATTCTTGCCTTGAGAATCCCGTGGACAGAGGAGCCTGCTGGGCTACTGTCCATGGGTTGCAGAAAGTCAGACACGATTGAGCACACACATAGGCAGCCAAGGCTAGTTTGTGTAGACTTCAGGTTCTGTCAGTTATGCTTTGGGGAATAGCCTCATGGAAGGGCTTTGTGGGTATTTTTCACTCTAGCCAATGGTGGATGCACTGGGCCAGACCAGGAAAAATGCCTGCAGACAGGCTCACACATACTCCCATTGGAAGCACTGCATCCTAGGGCGGCTGTAACCTAGTGCCATAAACTGGGTGAATTAAAACAATGGAAATGTCTCGTCTGTCAGTTTTGGAGGCTGGTGGTCTGAAGCCAAGGTGGCAGCAGGGCCACGTTCTCTCCACAAGCTCCAAGGAGATCCTCCCCTGCCCCTTCCAGCATGTGCAGGCTCCCGGCATTCCTGGTTGGCAGGTGCATCACCCCGGCCTCTGCCTCCATCTCTGCACGGCATTCTCCCTGTGCGTCCCCATCACCTTCCCGCTGCATGTGTCCATCTCTGGGCCCAAACTGCCCCTCTTATAAGAACACCAGTCCTATTGCATCAGGGCCTATTGCATCAGGACTTGATTACCTCTGCAAAGACCTTGTTTCCAATTAAAGTCACATCCACAGGTACCAGGGGTTAGGATGTCAATATCCCTTCTAGGGACACAATTCAGCTGTAATAGGAACCTTCTACTAGGAGACAGAAGGAAGTGGGTAACAAAGGTCCAGGGATGCTGGCTCCATTAGCCATTTCTAACTGAGATGTGAGGTCACCTGGACAGGCAACCCTCAACACTAGTATTCCTGGCTGACCCTGAGTCGGGGATCGTAGAAGGAAGGCCTGGTACAGGGCTGGGTCTCTGTACTGTCTTTTTAAAATTTTTTATTTATTTACGTATTTGTTTACTACACTGGGTCTTCATTGCTCACCGTGGGCTTTCTCTGTTTACCGTGAGCAGGGACTATTCTCTAGTTGCAGTTTTCAGGCTTCTCAAGTGTGGTGGCTTCTCTTGTTGCAAAGCATGGGCTCCAGGCACACAGGCATCAGTAGTTGTGGGACATGGGCCTATCTGCCTCTCAGCACGTGGAATCTTCCCCCACCAGGGATTGAACCCTCATCCCCTGCATTAGCATGCAGATTCTTAACCCCTGGACCAGCAGGAAAGTCCCTGTACTGTCTTGAGAACCCTTCTCAGACTCCAACTTGCTTCCTTGACTCAGCAAAGCAAGGTCTGGAGTCCATCCATCACCTGGGCTCCAGTTAGCAGTCATTATGACTTACATTATTCTACCCTTCCAGAGTATTCCTTCTACCCCACACACAGCTCCCCTGAGAAGAGCTCTGGTTAATTCATATGATTTTTCTCCCTCTCGCTGCATTTCCAGCATGTCATGTGGCCTGTACAGAGCAGCAGCCAGGCAGCCCCTGACACACTAGCCCTTTAGCCTCATTCTCCTCGCAGATCTCTGCGGTGGAGAGTGAGGTGGCCCCATTCCTGGGCCTTGTCACCAGAGAAGCCGACGTGCTTGGGTGTTTTCTGGTTCTAAAACATTGCCAGTGACCCGCATGCTGTAATGCTCAATGAGACTCCTCACTTCAGTTAAGGCTTCCAGACACACCCAAATCCATCACCTGGTAAATACCAGGAACCATCGTGTCCTGTTAGCGTGGAACCACTCAGGCCCATCGGTTCCACAGGGGCAGCAGGGAGCTCCACTGCTTCACTCCAGGTTCTTGCGTCCTTGACTGGAAACATTTTGCAAGCCCACTGTAGCATACCTAGAAAGCTACAGCAAGACTTTTCCATCAGGCAGCTCTAGAAATGCCACTTAGAGAACCATGGACTTCCCTGCGAGAGACAGGACTACAGGTCTTAAAAGTGTGAGTGTTGGACTTCCCTAGCGGCCTGGTGGTTAAGACTCCAGGCTCCCAATGCAGGGGGCACAGGCTCGATCTCTGATGGGGAAGATCTCACTGGCCATGAGGTGTAAGGGCCCCCCCAAAATAGAGTGTGAGTGTTCCCCACTGTCCCAGGCCTGCTGGTGAGGGCCTTGACACTGCCCTTTCCATCTCCCTTTATACCCTCTATAGAGGGCACTGTCATTGCCCGACAAGTTCTGGGAGGTAGAAAGGGGCAGAACCATCCTAAAGGAACTCAGGTCAGTGGCCACATATTTGCAGCAGGTGCCAACCAGGGCGGCTGTGCCAACTCATCCATGCAATACACTGTGAGCCTCCTGGAGTTGGGCTCTGGCCACAGTGCAGAGGCCTGGAAGGGTGGGGCGGGCATGAGTGAACGAAAGAGGAGTTTTCTGGAAAGGAAAGTGCGTACCTCATGGAAGCTGTGTGTGGTTGTTTTTGTTTGTTTGTTTTTAACTTTACAATATTGTATTGGTTTTGCCATATATCAAAATGAATCCACCACAGGTATACATGTGTTCCCCATCCTGAACCCTCCTCCCTCCCCCCTCCCCATACCATCCCTCTGGGTCATCCCAGTGCACCAGCCCCAAGCATCCAGTATCGTGCATCGAACCTGGACTGGCAACTCGTTTCATATGTGATATTATACATGTTTCAATGCCATTCTCCCAAATCATCCCACCCTCTCCCTCTCCCACAGAGTCCATAAGACTGTTCTATACATCAGTGTCTCTTTTTGCTGTCTCGTATACAGCGTTATCGTTACCATCTTTCTAAATTCCATATATGTGTGTTAGTATACTGTATTGGTGTTTTCCTTTCTGGCTTACTTCACTCTGTATAATAGGCTCCAGTTTCATCCACCTCATTAGAACTGATTCAAATGTATTCTTTTTAATGGCTGAGTAATACTCCATTGTGTATATGTACCACAGCTTTCTTATCCATTCATCTGCTGATGGACATCTAGGTTGCTTCCATGTCCTGGCTATTATAAACAGTGCTGCGATGAACACTGGGGTACACGTGTCTCTTTCCCTTCTGGTTTCCTCAGTGTGTATGCCCAGCAGTGGGATTGCTGGATGATAAGGCAGTTCTATTTCCAGTTTTTAAAGGAATCTCCACACTGTTCTCCATAGTGGCTATACTAGTTTGCATTCCCACCAACAGTGTAAGAGGGTTCCCTTTTCTCCACATCCTCTCCAGCATTTATTGCTTGTAGACTTTTGGATCGCAGCCATTCTGACTGGTGTGAAATGGTACCTCATAGTGGTTTTGATTTGCATTTCTCTGATAATGAGTGATGTTGAGCATCTTTTCATGTGTTTGTTAGCCATCTGTATGTCTTCTTTGGAGAAATGTCTATTTAGTTCTTTGGCCCATTTTTTGATTGGGTCATTTATAAAAAAATATTTATTTATATATTTATTTGGCCACTCTGGGTCTTAGTTGCAGCGTGTGGGATTTAGTTCCTTGACTGAGGATTGAGCCTGGGCCCCTTGGATTCTGGAGCATGGATTCTTAGCCACCAGGGAAGTTCCGAGTTGTGTGCTATTACAGAGGATGGTCACTAGACCGAAAGTGCCTGTGCCGTCTGTACCTGAATCCCCTTTGTGCTAAAAAAAGGCATAAACACTTGGAACTTTGGTGGGCTGTGTTTCCTTGAGCCCCTGCCCCAGGAACGGACCACATGAGTGTCAGAACCTCAGTAGGGTTCTGTGTACTTTGCCTTCTCTAATCCTTACAATACCACCTGAGGTGCCAGTGGTATTATCATCCCTATTTTACAGATGAGGAAACCTAGGACCAGGCAGATTAGGAGACTGGTTGAAGGTCTCCCTTGACTGGTTTGTGCAGAGCTGGGACTTAGAGCCCTGGCCTAGACTTCCCAGTACTTCCCGCCTCCTTGGTGCTGTGTGCCCTGAGTCAGAATGACCCAGTCCAGATTTGGGAATCGGGTGCTCCAATGCCTAGAATTGGCCAGAGTTCTCAGAGCCCTAAATAGACCCCATTCCCAATGGGTCGTGCTGTGTGGCGACACCGAGTCTCCCTGCAGCCCAGGAAAAGCATCAACAGTGCCCATGGGGAGAGTCTGCAGGGCTGCCCAGTGACCCCCAACCCCGCGGGGAGAGCACAGAGCTGGCTGCCAGTCCTGCGGGGAAGGAAAGCCAGCCCAACCTGCTCCTGGCTCTATATTGTTGCACGGTCGCTCAGTTGTGTCCAACTCTTTGAGACCTCATGGACAGCAGCAGGCCAGGCTTCCCTGTCCTTCCCTGTCCACTATCTCCTGGAGTTTGCTCAAACTCATGTCCATTGAATTGGTGATGTCATCCAACCATCCATCTTCTCACCCCATTCTCCTTTTGCCTTCTATCTTTCCCAGCATCAGGGTCTTTTCCAATGAGTTGGCTCTTCACATCAGATGGCCAAAGTATTAGAGCTTCAGTGCCAGTCCTCCCAGTGAATATTCAAGATTGATTTCCTTTAGGATTGACTGGTTGGATCTCCTTGCAGTCCAAGGAATTCTCAAGAGTCTTCTCCAGCACCACAGTTCAGAAGCATCAATTCTTTGGTGCTCAGCCTTCTTTATGGGCTTTATGCCTTTCTCCGTTTAGCCTACAAACAGAGGGCACCCTCTGAATGTTCCAGGACTTCACTGGCCATGGGGGCCACAATGGCCAAGAGGAGGCAAAGCTGAGTGGGCCCTTCCCAGCAGGCTGTGGGTATGAGATTATAAATAAGTGACAGTTTCCATAGTTACTGTGCTGTCTGTTCTGAAGCAAGGGTGAATGAGGGTCAGGGCCCCAGAATCAGCACCAGGTTCAAGTCCTGGCTCCTCTACAGTTTTGCCTCGTGATCTCAGGCAAGTGAGCCAGCTGGCAAGACTCTGGCCTTGAACTCGTTTCACCCTCACGACTGCTTTCTCTCCAGACCAGCACCCACCCCTGCCCCCACCCCCAGCCAGCACATGAGTAGTGCCAGGACTCATGAGTGGTGTGGTGTGAACTGGACTCCCTAGCACCTCCTGTGAAGACAGGTCCAGAGTTTGGGGTTCAAGCAACCCATGGGGACGAAGAAATTCTCCAGACCAAGGGAACCCAGAGCCTGGGCTCCTGGCACTTTACCAGGGTGGCTGGAGAAGGGGCTGTACCAAGGCGGGGCACAGGGCTCCCCCTCCCTCTGCCATTCCCAGAACCTCTTTGTCACGCACTGCTGTATCTGCTGAACATCCACTCATCTGTCACGTGCTAAGAGGAGCCACCCGGTCTCTGGCGTTTATTACCCAGCCTGAGCTAAGACAGTGCAGTGCCAGGCAGAGTGTGCGCCCAAAGCCTCTGGTTCATTTCCACCATTAGGTTCAGAGCCAGGCAGCAGTCAGCCAGGGAGCTGCACCTGCCACCATCAGCTCTCCAGGCTGACGGCTGACCCTGCATTGGCTGGCTGCTTCCTCAGCTGAGGCCCCAGCTCATCTGCCACTTGGTACCAGACCTTCCACATGCAGTCCTGAGTTGGCGGGGTGTTTGTGCCAGGCCACTGTTCCCAAGGGCTTCCCAGGTGGCACTAGTGGTAAAGAACCCGCCTGCCAGTGCAGGAGACATAAAGAGACACAGGTTTGATTCCTGGGTCAGGAAGATCCCCTGGAGGAGGGCATGGCAACCCACTCCAGTATTCTTGCCTGGAGAATCCCTTGGACAGAGGAGCCTGGCGGGCTGCAGTCCATGGGGTCAGACATGACTTAAGCGATTTAGCACACACACACTGTTCCCATGCACCCTACTCCAAGAGAAATCTCTGCATGGCTCCCAGGTCCCTGAGATCTGACATATAAAAGCCTCTAGCCCCTCTCCCAGTCCAGCTGGAAGGGATGCATCAGGGACCCACAGGGTTTGCGAATGTGTACATGTGTGTTCACCACACAGTAAGCTGGCTTCTTTCCTGATGTTTCACTTCAGACTGAGGTTTGCTGCCAAAGAAGAGATGGGAGGGGCCACACATGAGAATAGGGGTCAATTTCTGGAGGATGAGAGGCCAGGCAAAGGGTACCCGTCCAGAGAAAGAGGATGTCCCAACAGGCAGGTATGCAGCATACAGCAACAGAAAATTCACTCAGTGCACAGGAATTAAATGCCTGCTATTTTCCAGGCACTGTGGGGAGCTCTGGGATACAGACTGGACGAAGACCAGGGGGTGCTTAGAAGTCAAGCTCTGGAATCAACCACCCCTGGTCCAACTCTGGCTCCTACATTTTTAGTATCTATATGAAGCCGAGAACATCTGTTTTTGTTTTGTTTTTTTTCCTGCCAGCATCCATTCTCAGCCCCTCTGGTAACAATATCCCTGTGGTTCATGTTGTCCCAGAGAAGGTGACCTTAGGTCCAGTTCCTGGGGAAGAGTACGGGACCCCTCTCGCCCCAAGCTAGTCACTGCCTCCCACTCCTCTGGCCATGGCAGGAGCAGGTGGGTGACCAAGTCAGGGCCCTGGTTACAACCCTGAAAGTGAAAGTGTTAGTTGCTCAGTCTTGTCCATCTGTAGCCCACCAGGCTCCTCTGTCCATGGATTCTCCAGGCAGAAATACTGTAGTGGGTAGCCATTCCCTTCTCCAGGGGATCTTCCTGACACAGAGATCGAACCTGGGTCTCCTGCATTACAGGTGGATTCTTTACCATCTGAGCCACCAGGGAAGCCCATAGTCACAACTCTAGCTGACCATGAAACCAAAGATAGAGACCGGAAGTCCTATTTCCACCTGGCCACCAGACAGAGCCCAAAATTGAAGCAAACACAGAAGAAGCAAGAAGCAGAGATAGGGGGGAACCAAGGCCTGCTAGCACGTGAGTCCTTGGAGTTAGCCATGCCCGAAATAGCTGCATCCTTGCACCTCTCAATTCAGTGAGTAAATTAATTACCTCTTTCCTTTTAACTTATTTTCATAAGCCAGTTTAAATTAGGTTTCTGTCGAGTGCAACTCCTCTAATACACAAACGTACCCAAAGCAATTCCAGATTTCTGAAAATGGAGAATGAACCAAGACAACAGTGTCTTCAGGTTGTACTTGGTTACACATGGCTGGTGAGGGGTTATGGATAAGGGGACAATCTACGGTTTGCGTGGGTGATTGTCTGATGTAGGCAGAAGTGCTTCTCATCTAAGTGGTTTGTGAGTACCAGATAAAGCCTAACCTTTTCCCCTTCTTTTTTGTGAGTGCCTCATAGGCAGATTGGTTATTCCTTGGGTACCCCAAGGGGTAAGACCTTCACCCCTTGCTCTAGGGACCTTGAGGTTAGAGGTTTTCAACTCCCTGCCCTGATAGCCTATGATGGCCACAGCTCCAGGCAGACTCACTGACACTTAAGTGAGAGTGCTTTCAACTCAGCGACAGGATTCTTAGATCAAGAGAGGGCAAGGAAGAGTGGAGATATATATAGCTGATTCAGCTTTCCAGGTGGCTTAGTGGTAGAGTCCACCTGCCAGTTCAGGAGACATAGGTTTGATCCCTAAGTTGGGAAGATCCCCTGGAGAAGGGAATGGGAACCCACTCCAGTATTCTTGCCTGGAAAATCCCATGGACAGAGGAGCTTGGCGGGCTGCAGTCCATGGGGTTGCAAAAGAGTTGGACACGACTTAGCAACTAAACAATAGCTGATTCACTTTGCTGCACAGCAGAGACTAACACAACATGGTAAAGCAACTGAGCTCCATTTAAAAAACAAAGACATAAGGAAATGTCTTGATACATAGTGTTAATGACATGAGTAAATTCTCAGGTAATAATAAATGGGAACCCAGTTAACAATTTTAAAGTATATTACACAAATAGGGCCAAGGAAAATAGAATAAAATATAAACTAAAAATTAAAAAGAGAGAGGGGCAAGGAAAGGCACATTTCTGGAGAGAAGGCCATCTGAGCAGGAGATGGAATTCTGAACCCATGTGGGGAGGGGCAGGGGGATCCTAGATCTCTGTCAGCTTACAGAGTCTGGCACACATAGGTGCTCAGTAAACTGGTTCTTCTGTAGATATGAATGAGTGAATGAGCAGACCTCACAGAGGGATGGAGTATAGAGATGGTTATTATACAGGAAATTTCCCAAGATGTCAAAAGACCTAGGGACATCACTTGTCAGAATGTGCCTCAGATTCATCAGATTTTTGCCACATTTGCATGCCACCTGACTGTTATTACTTAATATTTTTATTTTAAGTACTCCCCCATTTTTAACTGAAATAAATATACCACTATGGCAAATACATGTACAATGAAGATGCAATGATTCTAAGCCAGAGGCTGTTCTCTTTGTTAAAAAGGATTAGCAAGAACTGGAGAGGTGTTAAAGACACCTGGCACCTAATAGAGACTTCCTCTTTGTACACTAAGCACGGAAAGGAAAGACTTACCATGAGATTTACTGCTCTTTAATTATTTATTAGGGTATTCACTCAAAATCATCATGTATATCGTCTGTATCTCAGGAGATACCAGCATAGCTCAAGGATGTTATGAATTCAGTTCCAAACCACTGCAGTGAAGTGAATATTGCTGTAAAGTGAGTCACATGACTTTTTTAGTTTCCTAGTGCATATAAAAGTTATGTTTACAGTATCCTGTGGTCTCATATTTATTGTAATATTTCATGTAAATGTTTATTTAATGTTATAATATTGCAAAAATTACCTCTCTGCCCAACTTCACTTATTATGCTATTCTCTAGATATATCATGTTGCTGCAAATGGCAATATTCTATTCTTTTGATGGCTGAGTAATATTCCATTGTGTGTATGTGTGTGCACACACACACCACATCTTCTTCATCCATTCATATTCATGGATATTTCAGCTGTTTCCGTGTCTTGGCTCTTGTGCACAGTGCTGCTGTGAACACTGGAGTGCACGAATCTTTCTGAATTAGAGTTTTCATCTTTTCTGGATATATGCCCAGGAGTGGGATTGCTGGATCATGTGGTAACTCTATTTTTAGCTTTTAGAGGAACCTCTAGACTGTTTTCCATAGTGCCCATGGCACTGATTTATATTCCCATCAGCCGTGTAGGAGAGTTCTCTTTTCTCCACCTCCTTTCCAGTATTTATTATGTGTAGACACGCCCTTTCCAGTAATTATTATGTCATTAAGTGTAGACTTCCCATTTCAACTTAGGTAATTATTTACATTAAATTCTCTCCGTTCAAATGTTTGATGTGGTTTCTGTCACCTACATGGACTTTCACAGATATACCATCGAGCTGCCAGTTTAAGAGGCAAATACAATCATGCCACTTCTGTTTAAGACCTTTTCATAGTTCCCCATCCCCAACCAGATAAAATGCTTAGCTCATCATTCAAGACTCTTCAACGTCCAGCAAACACATATACGTACACACACTATATACCCTAAATTGTGGGCACAGCCAGCAGCTTGCTATTTCACAAACACAATTCTAGCTTTTCCACAACCACCACCCAAAGGAAACTTTGTACCTCCTCCTCTCTCTGCCTGAAATGTCTTCCTTCTCCTTCTGGAATGTCACCTGCTCCTCCAGGAAAATGTCTGTGTCAGTTACCTCCTCTGAGAAGCCTTCCTTGATTTTTCTCAGAGAAAAGAACGGCCTCTCCTGGGCTTCCCCAGTGTCCTCCCAGAGCACATACCCAACTGTGTGAGTGTGGACACCACTGCCTCCCCCAGATCAGGGGCTGCTCAAGGCCGGGGATCCATCCATGTTCTTCCCGATTCCTGTGAGCCTAGAACACTGTCTGACACTGAGCAAAACTCAATTCGTTTAAGGGATGCTCTCTTTTTTTTTAATTTTATTTTTTTAAATTTATTTATTTTTATTTCTTTATGGCTGCACTGAGTCTTTGTTGCTGCATGGAGGCTTTCTCTAGTTGTGGCGAGTGGGGGCTACTCTCTAGTTGGGGTGCGCATGGCTCTCACTGTGGTCACTTCTCTTGTGGATCACAGGCTCTATGGCGCCCAGGCTCGGCAGTTGCCGCTCATGGGCTTAGTTGTCCCGCAGCATGTGGGATCTTCCTAGGCCAGGGATTGAACCGGCATCCCCTGCATTGCAAAGCAGCATCTTTACCACTGAGCCACCAGGGAAGCCCTCAATTCACAATTGCTAAATGAAAGCATAGAAACATATCTATCCTTCAGTCGATCTACAAATTTAAGTCAAATTATGCCCAAGGGTAAAGAAAAGTGGTGTCTAAGATATAACAAATGATAAAGTTAACATTTTAAAAACTCAAATCCCATCCCATCTTTTTAAAACACACACAAACACACAAATGTATGAATATAAGCGTTAACCTGGGTCTTGTTTTCTCTTTTTGTGCAGAGTTCTACTTATTTTCGGAGAGAGGTCTGCCTCTTGGAGTGACTTTAACAAATTCATGAAAAGTCATTTGACAAGTTTATAAAAGTTCACTTCACAGATTC
Source organism: Bos mutus (assembly GCF_027580195.1). Classification (NCBI taxonomy): domain Eukaryota; kingdom Metazoa; phylum Chordata; class Mammalia; order Artiodactyla; family Bovidae; genus Bos; species Bos mutus. The sequence continues at coordinate 36,400,604 of NC_091634.1, read as the reverse complement.
ATAAAAGCCAGACTTGCCTTGACATTCTGCCAGAAGGATCAGTTTCTTCTTCTTGAATGCATATTATTTTTAACGATACTAACTTTATTCTCATTTTATTATTAAAATTATATGTGCTTTTGTAAATTAAAAATAATGGGTAGTAAAACAGATGTAGACAGGTAAAGACAAAACTAGAAAGTCCCTTAAAATCCGCTACCCAGAAATAATCATTCTTCGCATTTGGTGAACAGAATGCACCAGTAAGAACCCACACTGCCTCTTTTAAAAATGATCCAGTACTTTAGATTTTTCTTTTCATGATTTCATGAAAAATCTAGAAGTCCTTCTGTCCTTCTGCCCAGTTGCTGAGCCAGGGCACACAGACAGTCAAGACCTGACCTTTGGGAAGCAGGTACCCCAGTTACAAAACACAGGTCTCCCCTCTGAGATCCACAGAGTTGGTGTGAGCATGGATTCAAAGAGAAAAACAGCAGTGGGGAGATAGCTGAAGGGTAATGAAATGACAGTCCAGTGAACATGTTTCAAAAGCACATTCAATTTTGAAAGACAGAAATATTAAATTAGCAAAAGGGAACATGTTAGACCCAACAGAGCCAAGTTTCCAAATGTCTTTTTGAAATAATTAACTCCAGGCATAGGGAATCGGGTATATTCACTGCAAGTGGGAGATGACAGCGGGACCCAAAGCTGGAAGGTGGATCTGGAGACGGGTGTGTGGAGGAGAGCTTGGAGGAGCCCACTGGTTCCATTTTCAGGGTCCTAGGATGAAGGACCAGGAACTAGAAGGCAGGATTCTGGAAGGACTCATTGCAAGGGTGTCTGGAATGGCTCCCGGCAGGGTGCGTGCCCTCTCATTTCTCACAGTCAGCCACCTGCTTTGGAATCAAGGAAGCTCATTAAAGACACAGTCTTTGGTGCCTCTGAGCCTTCCTCACCAGGGTCCTGGGGTCAAGGCTCAGGGGCTTTGTGGGTCACAGGGTCTCCAGATGATTCTGAGACCTTCAACGAGTCACTCAGGACCTGGATGATTCGTTGTGAGCACTTAAAAGCATGGAGGAGAAGCAGAAATGCCGCAATCTGGTTTTATGTGCGAACATGTGCCAAAGCCTTAAATTCTGAGGAGGACGGAGAACGCTCAGTCCAAGGAGTGATTTGTTTTGTGTAATTTCCTGGAGTTTTCATTCTTATTCTCCAGAATTCCCTGATGCCAGGCAGGACATTAAGCAACTATTAACTTTAGTCGTTGCCCATTTTACAGACATGGAAACTGAAATGAAGGTGACTCAGCTGTTGCCTAGACACCGACCATTTGGGTCTGCAGACCTCTAGCCTCTCACTTCCCCCTCCCCAAGTGCCCTTCCTCTCAAGAGTTTGTGATCCAGACTTGTCCTTCTGGGACTTCCCTGGTAGTCCAGTGGCTAAGACTCCACGCTTCCACTGGAGAGGGTGAGAGTTCAATCCTTGGTCAGGGAACTAAGATCCCACATGCATAGCATGGCCAGAAAAAACTTGTCCTTCCCTGCTTAGAGGGAGGCAAGATAGGGCACCTGGTCAAAAGATGTTTATCAGCCATCCCTCAGGCCCTGTACTGATTGCCTCATCTAATCTTCCACTCAAGGAAGTAAGTTCAGTTCAGTCGCTCAGTCGCGCACAACTCTCTGCAACCCCATGAATTGCAGCACGCCAGGCCTCCCTGACCATCACCAACTCCCGGAGTTCACTCAAACTCATGTCCATTGAGTTAGTGATGCCATCCAGCCATCTCATCCTCTGTCATCCCCTTCTCCTCCTGCCCCCAATCCCTCCCAGCATCAGAGTCTTTTCCAATGAGTCAACTCTTTGCATGAGGTGGCCAAAGTATTGGAGTTTCAGCTTTAGCATCAGTCCTTCCAATGAACACCCAGGACTGATCTCCTTTAGGATGGACTGGTTGGATCTCCTTGCAGTCCAAGGGACTCTCAAGAGTCTTCTCCAACACCACAGTTCAAAAGCATCAATTCTTCGGCGCTCAGCTTTCTTCTCAGTCCAACTCTCACATCCATACATGACCACAGGAAAAACTATAGCCTTGACTAGACAGACCTTTATTGGCAAAGTAATGTCTCTGCTTTTAAATATGCTATCTAGGTTGGCCATAACTTTCCTTCCAAGGAGTAAGCGTCTTTTAATTTCATGGCTGCAATCACCATCTGCAGTGATTTTGGAGCCCCAAAAAATAAAGTCTGACACTGTTTCCACTGTTTCCCCATCTATTTCCCATGAAGTGATGGGACCAGATGCCATGATCTTCGTTTTCTGAATGTTGAGCTTTAAGCCAACTTTTTCACTCTCCACTTTCACTTTCATCAAGAGGCTTTTTAGTTCCTCTTCACTTTCTGCCATAAGGGTGGTGTCATCTGCATATCTGAAGTTATTGATGTTTCTCCCGGCAATCTTGATTCCAGATTGTGCTTCTTCCAGCCCAGAGTTTCTCATGATGTACTCTGCATAGAAGTTAAATAAGCAGGGTGACAATATACAGCCTTGACGTACTCCTTTTCCTATTTGGACCCAGTCTGTTGTTCCATGTCCAGTTCTAACTGTTGCTTCCTGACCTGCATACAGATTTCTCAAGAGGCAGGTCAGGTGGTCTGGTATTCCCATCTCTTTCAGAATTTTCCACAGTTTATTGTGATCCACACAGTCAAAGACTTTTGGCATAGTCAATAAAGCAGAAATAGATGTTTTTCTGGAACTCTCTTGCTTTTCCGACGATCCAGCGGATGTTGGCAATTTGATCTCTGGTTCCTCTGCCTTTTCTAAAACCAGTTTGAACATCTGGAAGTTCACGGTTCACATATTGCTGAAGCCTGGCTTGGAGAATTTTGAGCATTACTTTACTAGCATGTGAGATGAGTGCAATTGTGCAGTAGTTTGAGCATTCTTTGTCATTGCCTTTCTTCGGGATTGGAATGAAAACTGACCTTTTCCAGTCCTGTGGCCACTGCTGAGTTTTCCAAATTTGCTGGCATATTGAGTGCAGCACTTTCACAGGATCATCTTTCAGGATTTGAAATAGCTCAACTGGAATTCTACTACCTCCACTAGCTTTGTTCGTAGTGATGCTTTCTAAGGTCCACTTGACTTTACATTCCAGGATGTCTGGGTCTAGGTGAGTGATCACACCATCGTGATTATCTGGGTCATGAAGATCTTTTTTGTACAGTTCTCCTGTGTATTCTTGCCACCTCTTCTTAATAGCTTCTGCTTCTGTTAGGTCCATACCATTTCTGTCCTTTATCGAGCCCATCTTTGCATGAAATGTTCCCTTGGTATCTCTAGTTTTCTTGAAGAGATCTCTAGTCTTTCCCATTCTGTTGTTTCCCTCTATTTCTTTGCATTGATTGCTGAGGAAGGCTTTCTTATCTCTCCTTGCTATTCTTTGGAACTCTGCATTCAGATGATTATATCTTTCCTTTTCTCCTTTGCTTTTCGCTTCTCTTCTTTTCACAGCTATTTGTAAGGCCTCCCCAGACAGCCATTTTGCTCTTTTGCATTTCTTTTCCATGGGGATGGTCTTGATCCCTGTCTACCCTGTACAATATCACAAACCTCCATCCATAGTTCATCAGGCACTTTTTCTATCAGATCTAGTCCCTTAAATCTATTTCTCACTTCCACTGTATAATCATAAGGGTTTTGATTAAGTTCATACGTGAATGGTCTAGTGGTTTTCCCTACTTTCTTCAATGTAGTCTCAATTTGGCAATAAGGAGTTCATGATCTGAGCCACAGTCAGCTCCTAGTCTTGTTTTTGCTGACTGCATAGAGCTTCTCCATCTTTGGCTGCAAAGAATATAATCAATCTGATTTCAGTGTTGACCATCTGGTGATGTCCATGTGTAGAGTCTTCTCTTGTGTTGTTGGAAGAGGGTGTTTGCTATGACCAGTGCGTTCTCTTGGCAAAACTCTATTAGCCTTTGCCCTGCTTCATTCTGTATTCCAAGGCTAAATTTGCCTGTTGCCCCAGATGTTTCTTGACTTCCTACTTTCGCATTCCAGTCCCCTATAATGAAAAGGACATCTTTTTTGGGTGTTAGTTCTAAAAGGTCTTGTAGGTCTTCATAGAACCATTCAACTTCAGCTTCTTCAGCGTTACTGGTTGGGGCATAGGCTTAGATTACTATGATATTGAATGGTTTGCCTTGGAAATGAAAAGAGATCATTTTGTCATTTTTGAGATTGCATCCAAGTACTGCATTTCAGACTCTTTTGATGATCATGATGGCCACTCCATTTCTTCTAAGGGATTCCTGCCCACAGTAGTAGATATAATGGTCATCTGAGTTAAATTCACCCATTCCAGTCCATTTCAGTTTGCTGATTCCTAGAATGTCAACATTCACTCTTGCCATCTCCTGTTTGACCACTTCCAATTTGCCTTGATTCATGGACCTAACATTCCAAGTTCCTATGCAATATTGCTCTTTACAGCATCGGACTTTGCTTTTATCACCAGTCACATCCACAACTGGGTATTGTTTTTGCTTTGGCTCCATCCCTTCTTTCTTTCTGGAGTTATTTCTCCACTGATCTCCTGTAGCATATTGGGCACCTACCGACCTGGGGAGTTCCTCTTTCAGCATCCTATCATTTTGCCTTTTCACACTGTTCATGGGGTTCTCAAGGCAAGAATACTGAAGTGGTTTGCCATTCCCTTCTCCAGTGGACCACATTCTGTCGGACCTCTCCACCATGACCCGTCCTTCTTGGGTGGCCCCACATGGCATGGCTTAGTTTCATTGAGTTAGACAAGGCTGTGGTCCTAGTGATTAGATTTACTAGTTTTCTGTGATTATGGTTTCAGTGTGTCTGCCCTCTGATGCCCTCTCACAACACCTACTGTCTTACTTGGGTTTCTCTTACCTTGGACTTGGGGTATCTCTTCACGGCTGCTCCAGCAAAGTGCAGCCGCTGCTCCTTACCTTGGACGAGGGGTATCTCCTCATGGCCACCCCTACTGACCTTGAACATGGAGTAGCTCCTCTCAGCCCTCCTGCACCCATGCAGCCGCTCTCCTTGGATGTGGGGTAACTCCTCTCAGCTGCTGCCCCTGACCTTGAGCATGGGGTAGCTCCTCTAAAGTGAAGTGAAGTTGCTCAGTCGTGTCCGACTCTTAGCGACCCCATGGACTGCAGCCTAACAGGCTCTTCCATCCATGGGATTTTCCAGGCAAGAGTACTGGAGTGGGGTGCCATTGAGGAGAAAGCAAATAAGGCACAGAGAGATTAAGCAACTTGTTCAAGGTGACATAGCTCTAAGGCTGTGGGCTCCAGGGGCCCTGGGGAGTTCTGTTCCCAACCTTGATGCTTCACCAAAGCACCGTTACCCAGTCCCCATGTTGACTTTGCTTGTGCCTTCAAGACCCAGAAGGGGCAACTGAAATGTGTTCAACTGTGAGCACTTAAACCCATGCCCCTCGCCCACCCCATACAGAACATACACTCATGCCCTCCTCTCATGACACGCATACACACAACATCCACCTATGCACACACACACTGGCGACTCAAGCTGGGGCTGTGATAAGGGGATGGTGAGCCTGGACTGTGTTGGCTGCCGCTGCTTTGTTCAAAAAGCCAAGAGCTAGGTGAAAGCATCGACTGGCTGGGCAAAGAGGAAATTGCTCTCCTGGGTGGGAAGAGGGGACCAGCTGTGCCACACCCCAGGAGCCTGCCAAGACCCAAAGAGGCTGCAAAAGAGGAGGAGAGCAAGGAGAGAGGATGAGAGAGAGAGAGCTGCCCTTGGTCCTCTCCAGGGGACGCAGTGAGGTCACAGCCCTGGCAGGCAGCATCTGGGCGACTGCAGGAGGTAAGTAATGGGCCATAAATAATGCATCGGGTGAGGCAGGGGGCAGCTGGTAGGAGAGACTCTGGCTTTGGAGCCAAGGGACCCAGGAAGGAATCCCACCCTGGCTTTGAGTTGAGGGAGGCCGTGACCTCCCTCTCATGGGCTCTGTTTCCCCAAACCTAAGCCAGGGGCACTCATCATATGCCTGGCCACTGGGAGGAGGACAAGAGACAACAGGAAGAGGATGACTGAGAACAGAAAGGTAGGGTCCAAATGTTAGGCGGCGTTATTGCTCTTAGAATCATCATTCCATCCAGAGACAGTAGAGCCCAGTGGGGAGGAGCAGAGACCCTGGAGCCCCCCTGCCTTCGTTCAGCCCCAATTTCTGGCCCTGACTTTACCCTTCTAGGCTTTAGTTTCCTGATTGGTAAAATGGGGATAATGATGGCACCCATCACATGGAGTCACTATGAGGGCTGAGTGGGTGAAGGATGCTCAGCACAGCAGAGAAGGACATAAGAGCCGGCTGTTTCCCGCCCCCTCTCCAGTGAATTGGCATCATCCTGGGACTTACACAGTGGGGCTGGTTATAGATGGAATGGTTGTGTCCCCCAAATTCATATATTGAAGTCCTAAGGCCTCCAGCCAATGCAATGGTATTAAGAGTTGGTGGCCTTTGGGAGGTGGCAAGGTTATGAGGGTGGGGTGTTCATAAATGGGATTAGCACACTTATGAAAGGATCCCAGAGGGCTCTCTCTACTCCACCCCCACCTCCCCACGTGAGGACACAGTGAGAAAACAGCTATTTGCCACCCAGAAGAGGGTCCTCGCCAGGACCTGACCTTCCTGGCATTCTGATTTCAGACTTCCAGCCTCTAGATCTGTTTATTAAGCCACCCAGTTATGGTATTGTGTTATAGCAGCCTGAGCTGGTGAAGAGTTGGTGAAGTCGGGACCTGCCTGCAGAGGAAAAGATCCAGTGCGTGGCATCCCTTCTGCTTACGGAAGCAGCAGGTGGGCACCCGGAGATGACACCCTCAGTCCTCAGGCCATGGGCAGTTGTCCAGGATGCTGGCTTTACTGGCCGGCAGCACTGCTCACTCACACTCTGGGGCTCCCTTCCCCTAGAAAACCCTTCATGTCCTTCTCTGTGACCCCTCCTCCACTCAGCCTGCAGAGCCAATGGCTTGGTCTCAGGATCAAACTGTAACCCAAATTCTTGTTGTTGTTCAGTTGCTAAGTCGTGTCTGACTCTGCAATCCCATGGACTCAGCACACCAGGCTTCCCTGTCCTTCACCATCTCCTAGAGCTTGCTCAAACTTATATACATCGAGTTGGTGATACCATCCAACCATTTCATCCTCTGCCACCACCACCTCCTCCTGCCCTTGATCTTTCCCAGCATCAGGATCTTTTCCAATAGGCCTCTGATGCAATATATCCAAAATATACAAAAATCCTTTTTTCTTGTCTATCTTTCCTGATAGTGAAGTACATACAGTAATAATCCAATTCAGCTCAAGTCATTTAATAAGTGACCACTAAGTGTGATCCCCAGTGTCAGGCACTGGGCACCATACTGGTTTTTATTGCTGGTGTGAAAAATTACCATATTAGTGGCTTAAAAATCACACCAATTTTATTACAGGTTTGGAGGCCTGAAGTGTGGAATGGGTCTCCCTGGGCTAAAAGCAAGATGTTGGCAGGGCCGCATTCCTATTGGAGGCTCTAGAGGAGAATCCATTTCCTTGCTTTTTCCAGCTTCTGGCGACCATCTGCTTTCCTTGGCACGTGGCCCTTTCCTGCATCTTCAAAGGTAGCAATGCGGTCAAGCCAAGTCCTCATGCTGCCGTGTCTCTGGTTCCCTCCTGCCTCCCTCTCCCACTTTTAAGGTCCCATGTGATTATATTGGGTCCCCCCAGATAATCCAGGATAATCTCTCTACTATCAAGGCAGCAGATTAGCAACTTCATTTCATCTGCAACCTTCATTCCCCTCTGCCAAGTCATGTAACATATTCACAGGCTCCAGGGAGGAGGACACAGATGTATTTGAGGGAAGGCATTTTTCTGCTAACCACAGATCATCCATGGTGTGCCAAGCACTGCATCAGTACTTTGCAAGCATTCACTCAATCACTCATGTATTCAACAAATACTGGTGGTGACTCCCACCTACTGAGCCCATCCTAAGTAGCCCAGTGCTGGGTGCTGAGGCTCAAGCACCAACAAGACACAAGCCCTGCCCTTGGGAAGCTCATAGTCCAGGGAAGAGATGGGCTGGCACACAGACATCCATTATACAGTGAAGCCAATGACTTTACTTCTCTGAACCTGTTTTTCCATTTGTAAAATCAAAAAACCAAGAGATGTATCTATCTCTCAAAATGTTGGGAGAATCAAATGAGATACTATATGTAGGTAATGCCTTTAGCACTGTACCTGGCACACAGTAAGGGCTTCCTAAATGGTAGACGATGATTAGTGGTATTATTATTGAGAATGTGATATGGTGGGAGCACAGAGGAAGGGAACCAGGTGAAGTCTAAATTGACATCCCCCAGGGATGAGCAGGATTAGCCCAGGGAAGTATAGGAAGTGGAAGGAAGGGGTCCCTGGGCAGACAGAATGCATGTGCAAAGGCCCTGGGGTGAGCAGGCCTCTCCATCCTCATGATACCCCAACAGCCCATCAGATCTCTTCCTGCTGTGTACATGAGCTGTGTTCCTACTTCCAAAGTCCAGAAACCATAGGGACCCCTGGCTTATAAACACCCAGCTCCGAGGCGGCAGGATGTGTCATTGCACCCACTGTTCTCATCACAGGGATCCCACCCGCCCCCATATCTTGTGCCTGGGACCACAAAATTCATTGTCCTAAGAGCTACTAGTCAATGGGCCCCAGCTAGGCCCTGGGCTGAGGGCTCTTTAGTCAGCAACTCTTGACTCCTTACTGCTATTTGTTAGACCTGTTTGAGAGAGGAGGAAACTCTGCAGGTTTGTGATCTTACCAAAGGCTGTCTGACTCCCCATCTCAAGGCCTGCTCAGGCCAACAGCCTAGGCTTTGATGGCTCAGCTCCATGCATGAAGGCTGGACCGTAAGGAGATGGATAGAAGATCTGGTCTACCCTAGAGTTGACCTAGGGGTGCCTGGAGTCTGGGCTAAGGGCCAGGGCAGGGACTGTTAGAAAGAACCGGCTCCTCTCTTTCCCAGGATAAGCTGTAACACCAGCAAGGCTCCAGATAAGAAAGGACAAATTGGCTTGGACACTTCAGGGAGGGTCCCAGACTGAGCCCTCCCACCCTCAGCAGAGCCTGTTCTTCTCCAAGAATAGGGACATCTGACCCAAGCTCACACAGAGCCAGAGGGAGCTTCCCAGTTCATCTGTTCCTTGACTGGGGACAAAACTGTGTGGATATAGAATAGCATGTATATCAGATTCCTGATGCACACTCGTGGCTCCTGGCCCTTCTCTCACCTGCAAAACTAACCATGTGGATTCCACTTATCTTCTCTTGGGGAGTGCTAGGGCCTATCATGCCAGGATGTCTGGACTACCTTCTTGCAGTTAAGCCTCCTTCCTTGTATGAAATCACAGTGAAAACAGATGACAGTTTGCATATGTAAGTGGCAAAATAAGTGATTGTCATCAATGCCGTAAGGGGTTAACTCTGCAGGCTTGGGTGCTCAAATCCTGTTCTTTCCCACAAAAGGACTGGCTCTTGGTGGTCTGGATGCCTGACAGGAGTGTTCCTGTGTGTCTAAGGCCTTGGGCCACACTGCAGGGTCTGATCAGACAGTGAATGCTCACAGTGTGACCTCTGGGGAAAGCCTGTGTGGCCCTGGGCCACACTGTGTCAGTTTCACTTCTGGGGCCCCGAGTAGCTCAGGTCAGTCACTTGGTGCTGTGTGCACCAATTAAAACCCTGCGCCCCGGGGCTCAGGCGCGCACCTCTGGTTGATACGCCACTTGTGATGTGACACACCAGTGCTGGAAGCATTGACCGTGCCTGTGTGTGACTCCTCTGAGAAGGACGCCTGGAAGCTTGCGCCTGGAGTCTCCCAGACTCTGCTCATGCACCTCTCTCTCTTTAGGGATTTGACCTGAGTCCTTTCACTGCAGTAAATGGTAACTATGAGGGAAGTGACGTTTCTGAGTTCCGTGAGTCCTTCTAGTAAATCAAGCTCGAGGGTCGTCTTGGGAACCCTCCACACAGCATCCTGTGTCAGTTCCTCAGTTTCTATTTTCTGGGAACTTGGTTAGAACCTTTGACTCCACCCAACCCTGTTATCATGGTGCCGAGGACACTGTGGGAACACTGGAGGAGGGCAGAATGCCCGGGGCGGCTCAGCCTAGGGGCTAACCCAGGTGTGGGGCGTGGCACCCCAGCTCATCCTACGGCTTTAGCTCAGGTCTGGGGTGGGGTCGGGACAATCACCCTGTAGAAAGTGGGCCATTCTCTCCAGAACTTCAGGACAGAGGCTTCTCCAGACTTGTCTGTCCTCTTTGGAAGGAGAATGGCTTAGCTGTCCTCCAAAGAGCAAGTTTTAGCTTTCTGTCTGCTTGCTGCAAATTGCTGTTTACCCAGGAGTTCCCTGGGATCCGTGGGGGAAGCTGTGCCTCCTCCCTGCCCTCTTTGTTCTCCCTTCCCACTGCAAGCAGGGTTGATCAGGCCCCTGAAGCTCATGATTGAGGCCAGCAGCAGAGTTAGGATCCAGGAAAGCTTGGAGAGCCACCCACCACCCACCAGGAGAGCTGTCTTTCCCTGGGGTGTTTCCCACCCTTCAGGGGAAACTAAAGCAGGGAACTCTTATTTCTGGTCCTTGTGACAAAGTGTAGACTTAAAAACATTAGTTCCTGAAACTGGGGCCAAATAGATCCCTCCAGGACTACCTGAACTTCTGTTTGTTTTTTTTAAAGTTTTATTTGAAGTAATGATAGATTTACAGGAAGTTGCCAAAAAAAAGAAAAGAATTACAGAGAGGTCTTGTGTACCCTTAGCTCAGTTTCCCCCATTGGTAACAGCTTACAAGTACAAGATCAAAAAAAAAAATTAGGCTTTAAAATGAAATTAGCACAATTGGGAAGGTGGGATAATCACTCACTTTTCCCGGAGGATGCCCGAATGAACCTGCATAGGTACAAAGCCAATCAGGGCACCACAATACAGGTCTCCTGTCAAGGATAGATGGGCTGACCTTGGCAGAGGTCAGAGAGGGCAGAGGTCAAGTAGCCAAGCAAAAGGAGGCTGCAGGGTGGCCTTAGGAGGTCATCCAAGAGATGTGAGCAAAGTAGCATCTTGGCATAAATTACTAGCAACAATGTTTCTAACTGAAAAATTGGAAACATTCCTACATGCCCAATACTGTGGGACTAGCTCAGAAAATAATGCAGCACCCACACAGTAATGGGCTTCCCTTGTGGCTCAGGCGGTAAAGAATCCGCCTGCAATGCGGGAGACCTGGGTTTGATCCCTGGGTTGGGAAGATCCCCTGGAGAAGGGAAAGGCTACCCACTCCAGTATTCTGGCCTGGAGAATTCCATGGACTGTGTAGTCCCTGAGGTCACAAAGAGTCAGACATGACTGAGCGACTTTCACTTCACTTCACACAATAAAGACAGTGTAGCTCTTATAATTGCATTGCAGAAGAGTAATTTTATCAGGGTCAATGTTCATGATATACTGGCAAGTGAAAAAAGATAGAGTGGCAAAAATATATGCGGTATGATTCCTTGGAGAAAAAACACAAAGTGCTGAAGGACGCACCCCTCCCCACCCCTCCCCAGTGTTAACATGTGAACGCTGGTCATCTTTAGGCAATGGAATTATGAGTGGTTTTAATTTTTTCCTCTGCACTGAGTGTTCTGCATTGAGCATAGATGACTTTTGGAATTTTAAAGATGTATTATCAGATCACCCCTTTGCTGGACTCGGCATATACTGGGGCTGCATATGTCTGGTAAAGCTTCCAGGGGAGATGGAGAGCACTCTCAAAGGGAACTGGTGGGTGCTCTGCTGTCCTCTGGGATGGGGGAGGACAGAGTAGGGTGTCTGGAGTTTCCTGGAGAGCAAAGGGTGGACCCTGCTGGGGGAGATGGGGGTCTTTCCATGTTATGGGGAAAAGGAGGTGGCGACATAGCCAGTGAGTAGTCCAGGGTGGCCCAGGAGCAGGGAGCAGATAATCTGGTGGCTAGTGAAATTCCAGAGTGCCTGAGAGCAGGCTCTCACCGCTGCCCACTTGCTCATTTCAGCTTCCTTATCATCTGCTCATGTACACCCAGCCTTTTCCACGTAAATCCAGGAGCTCCTGATAGAGGGCAAGACTGCAGCACACTCAGCTCTGTGCCTCCCTGAGCTTATCACGGGGCCTGGCTGACCCAGTGTTGGATGGATGGATGGATTCAGGGATCATCTCTCCCAGTCACCCCCTCTTCTATCTCCATCCTCTGACCTTCTGCCTCTCTGCAGGCTCAGATGCCTCTTCCTCCATGAAGCCCTTGCTGACCCCTCCAGGCCCCCACTGTACTGCACAGGAACCTCAACTGCACATGTCAGCAGAGTCTGCTCAGAACCCAGATTATGGGACTCTGAGCTGGCTTCCTCCATTGGTGCACAAACCTGAAAGTCAAGGTCAGTGCCTGATCTGCTCTGGTTTCTCCAGTGCACTCAGCACAGATCTTGGCACCAAAGAGGCACTCAGCCAAGCCTGTAAAAGAAGAGAAAGGATCCTCTCTTCTCTCCCTGAGGCCATTTGACTCATGATGACTGAGTAGGGAGGGTTAGTTGTGTGTGTTGGGGGGGACCATTTCTGCTCACCCTCCCCTTGCTAAGAGAGGAAGCTTCCATGGCCCCAGGCTCCTCTGCACCCCTGACCCCACCTGCTGGTTCTTTTCACTTGCTCCCAGTCATGGTCACGAGGGGACTGGAGAAGGATGGTGACTCAGCCCAATTCATCACCACAATGGAAAAACACAGTCACCTGTCCTCCTGGCAGCGGGACCAGAGCTGCCTCTGCATCTGGAAGGGCAGCGAGCCATACTGTCCTCAAGGTCCTTGTGTCTTTCACCTGCTGAAAAATCAAAGACTGAAGGATGTAGGAGCATCCTTGCCTGACACTGTAGATTGGCAGTGTGATATGACTTTCAACGACCTAGGATAATGTGTTCCCTCCATGCCAGGCTCAGAGCTGAGGGCCCGTGTGCGTCATCTCACAGCAGTTTCATAACGAGTCCATCATTATCTGAAGTGGGCACTGGTCACTCTTGGCCAACAGCATCAGACATGCCCTTCCTATGAGGCAGGGTCCACCTCCCACTAGAGGAACTGAAAATACCTTTTCCCAGCCTCCCTTGCAGCTTTGACAGAATACGTGGTCCAGGCACTTCCAATCAGACATCCCATTCTTGTCTGTGAATTAGAATCTGGTAACATAAGAAAGCCAAGACCATAAGAACAATTCATCCTGGTGACAAAGCGGCCACAGCACCTCTGGCTTCAGAGGCAGCCATGGTCCTGATGCTAGTATCCCACATCCTGCCCAGGGGCGGTGCTGTGGTAGTATCTGTGGGGGGATGGCACCAGTGCTTCAGGATTGGGCCTGCATCCTGAGATCCCCAGGGCTGCCCTCCATCCTTCTAACATAGCTCTGTTTTGCTTACACCAGACAGAGTAGGTTTCTAGTTCCTGCAACCACCCAGACTGATATCTTTGCTTGAGTTTCCAGATCAGGAAATGAAGGCCCAGAGAGATCTTCAGATAGGCTGGATCTTGTCTGCAGCTGAGGTGCAGGCAGTCTCTTCCCTGGTCTACAAATGGGAAAAAGGGAAGTCCAGAGAGGGCAGCAACTTTCGCAGCCTTTTTCTCGTAATGAGGAGTGAGGCTTGAGGGACATGTCTTAGAGGCCCCCTGTCCCAGCCAACACCCTGGCCATCTGCCATGCCCTGCTTTCCTCTGTTAAAAACCCTGCCAGAGGCTTTCCTGGTGATCCCGTGGTTAAGAATCTGCCTTGCAGTGCAGGGGACACTGGTTTCATCCCTGGTCTGGGATGATCCCACATGCTGTAGAGCAACCAAGCCCAGGTGCCGCAACTCCTGAGCCCATGCTCCAGAGCCTGTGCTTTGCAGCGAGAAGCCACCGCAGTAAGAAGCTGCACACTACAACTAGAGAGTAGCCCCACTCGCCAAAACGAGAGAAAACCCATGTGCAGCACAGCCAATAAGTAAATAAAAATTAAAAAAAAAAATATATATATATATATAAAAAACTCTGCCACCCAACCTGCCTCCAAACACCATGCCTCCATCACAAGGATGAAGAAGAGCCCTGGAGAAAAAGGAATGGAGACCTTGTCCATCTACTGACTCAGCTGGGACTCCTCTGCCTAGAGTGACTGACTCCTCCAGAAGGGCTCAGAGCCCCCCTCCCTGCCTATACCTGAAACAACTTTCCTTGATGCAATAGGCCCCGGTGAGGGCAGTGTTCATACAATCACATTGCTTCATCATCTGTTGAGTCGCTACATTTTCTTAGGACTTCATATCCTCAACCTGACCCCTTGAATGCCCACTTGCGGTTCATGGATTCTGAGCCAGGTGGGTTGTCCACATTACTTCAAGTCCCTGGCAGACAGCATTCTGCACAGAGACAGTTGAGTCACAGTGTCAAATCTGTTATCAGTCTTTTACATCCTCCTGGGGCCTGTTTCCCTCGGGAATTTGCCAGGGAATTTAAAACAGGCTAGGCCTTGTGAATTATGTTACTAGACCATCAGCAATCAGTTTTGTTCAGTGACTAGCTCTGAAATTATTGGAAAGGGTAGAATTCAGAAAAGCCTGAAAGAATCTCTAATACAATAATTACAGTTTTATCATCAGTAATCATAGGGACTATTTACTGAGCATTTCAACTGTGAGTCTGGCACTATACTAAAGCATTCTATGCCATCAGTGAATTCTTAGGCACCCTCTGAGGTCAGCATCATCCCAGTTTCATAGAGTATGACATGAAGCCTCGGAGAGGATAAGTCACACAACCAGGAAACTGTAGAACCAGCCTGTGCTCTTAAGGACCAGCTCCAGACTTGGATCTATAGAACCGGCTTCCTGGGTGTTTTGGATGTAGAGGTTTACTCTGTCACCACCTCCCCTCAGCATCCCCTCTGCAAAGGAGGAAACTGAGAGGCAAGGATTTCCCCAAGGTGAGCCCCAGAGTTGTAAGGAGAACCCAAGCTTGCAGTCTATATACTGCACCCCAAGCAGGAATATGCACGCCATCTAGGGCCACCCAGTCTTACCAGCTTCCTAAACATTGGAGAGTGGGTTAACTCAAGATCATAGTAGCTTCCTCGGAAGGCTGGAGTTGAGGGAAAGCTAGGACTACAAACTAGTCCAGATAAAGATCCAATTGAAGAATCCCATTGACCTCTCAGCCTGAAACATCCCAGACTGCCCTAATGACCTGGTCCCACACAGTCACTGTGCCCCAGAAAGGCTGGAATCAGGAGGGGCAGAGCCCTGCCCAAAGTCAGTGGCAGAACCCGGGTAGAACCCTGGTCTCCAGGAGCCCTCCACTTGAACTGCCTCCCCCAAGTAAAGTTTCTCAGGTCATCCCACTCCCATTCTCCCTACAGTAGGACTCCATCCGGGGACGCTGGCGCTCCCTCTCTTGGGGTAACAGGTGAGAGCAAGGTCCCTGGGCCTGACCAGAGGGAGCGTGAGGACCAAAGGGGTCCCCAGGTTCCTACTGGCTCAAATGATGGAGGGTGAATGGCGGAGAGTAGGGACTTGGACACATTCTGTTAGGGGGGTGGGGAGGAAGCTCTGGGGGTAGGGAGGGGGAACCTGAGGGCCCCAAACACCTGTGCCTGGAGTTACTCCCGCATGAGTTTCCCCAAGGAAACCCTCAGGCTCTGCAAACAGGCGACGACGACCCAAAGCCCCGCTGAGCACCTGGCTCTTCCAGACACCCCAGGACGTCCCCCGGCGGTTCCCAGCCAGCGACGGGGCGGGGGAGCGGGGTGCTGTCTCCTCCGGCTCCCGGGGAATCTAAACAAAGACTGGGGCAGAGACCGCTCCCTCCCTCGGGAGCTCGACGCGGCGCGGCGACCAGGGGACGGGCGGGGCGGGCGGGGCCTCCCACCGCGCCCGGCGCACTCGGAGCAGCGGGGACCCTTCCTCCGGGCGCCTGCAGGAGGTGAGGAACAGGCCGATCAAGCCGGGCTCTGCGCTGGGTTCGGGTGTCCCGGCGTCTAGCTCGCCGCGGGAGGCGGAAGCCACGCGCCCAGGAACCGCCTCCCGGGTCCAGCCCCCAGGCCCGGCGCAGCACCGGGACTAGCGCCCACCCTCCCCGCGCCCTCGTGGGCACGCCCCCCGCGGCGCACCGCCCCCGGCCCGGCCCCCGCCCGGCCCCCGCCCCCAGCAGCGGTGGCTCTGCGGAGGGGCCCCGGGTTGCCCGCACCTGCACCCGCGCGTTGGCGGCGGCGGCGAGGAGGCCTGGCTCCCCGCCTGCGCGTCTGTCTTGCTCGCGTCTCTCTAGGTGAGTCGGCAGCGCCCCGAGGCCCATCTCCCGCCACCCCCCGGCCACTGCAGCCGCGGCTGGCCCCCCTGCCTCGGTGCAGCCCCCGCGCGCGACCCCGACCCGCGAGCCGGCCGCCTTGTCGCCGGGCCACACTTCGCCTAGGAGGGCGGCATCTCCTCCCCACCCCACTCCACCCCGCCAGGGCTCTTCCTCTTCGCCTTTCCGGCCCGACACGGGGACCACCCCCGTCTCCGCCAAGGCCAGGGCCCCGCCGCACCGCGCCCCCCCGCGCCTCCCAGATCGCAACATCGGGGGCGGCAGGGCCTTTTTGTAAGCGCGGCGGGCAGAGGGGCCCTCTCCCGCCGCCTCGCGGAGTGTCACCCGCGCCCACCCCGCGCTCTCTCTCCGCCTCCCGGAGTTCACCCGGACCAGGTGGCGGCGGGCGCCTTTTAGGGGTGCGCGGTCGTGCAATTGGTGGATTTTTTTAAACCTATTTGGAGGGGGGGGAGCGCGGCATAGGGGGCGGCGAGAGCGCTCCCGGCGGCTCCTCCTGCTCCGCTCCTCGCTCTCCTGCCGCTTCCCTCCTCGCCTCCCGCGCTCCTGTCCCTGGCTCCGCCGAGCGTACTCCCCCGACGCCGCAGCCGCGAGCCGGGCAGCGCCGGACGCCGAGATGAAGGTGCTGGGACACAAGATCGAGCTGCTGACAGGTACCGCCGGCCCTTCCCGGCCGCCGCCCCTCGGCGCGGCCTCGCCGCCCGCTACTTTCCGAGTTGGAGCAGGAGCCCGGCGCGGTGGCGGCGGCCAGGGCTTTGGGGTGTCTCGGGTTGGCGCAGGAGGAGAGGGTGCGGACACCAGCTAATTCCTACCTTGTGCGCTGCGGGTTCCTGTGCGGAGCCGGGCCCCGGGAGAGGACTTGGGGCGGTGCCCTGCCCGGCTTTGCTCTCTGAGTCTCCGCGGCCCGGCGTCGGGGTGGGTAGAGCGCTTGCTGCCGGGATGTGGTCGGGGGAGCGGCCCGCTGGAGTCAAGCTCTAGTCAGGTCTTCAGAAGAAGAAAGGGAGCTTGGAGCCCCTGCCCTTCTATCAGTATCGCTCCGTTCCCCCCAAGAAAGGAGCTCCCTGGGCTCCAATAGACTTGGGGGCTGGCGAGGGAGGGGGCTCGGATTTCCGGCTCCCTGTGACAATCTGAGCAGCCCTCCCTGCGAGAAGTTACTCGCTGGGAGTAGAGGCCAGTGATCAGGAGAGTGGGGAGCCAGATTGGAAGCTGATGACCAGGAAACTTCAGCCTTGGGCCCCTCTGAAGAAGTGCCAGCCACTCTGCTGGAAACCACATCCCGGGTACAGTGGCTGGAATCAAAAGAGGACACTGGGTCTGCTCTGGAGAGGAGGAAGGGGACGGGGCAAGGGGTCTGAAGGGTGCAGACAGTCTCCCAGACAGGAAGGGCTAACCCTACTGGTGGCTCCTGTGGTCTCCCCAGGGGAGAGGTGCAGAGACGTAGACAGGAGGATGGGGGCTGGGAACAGCAGGGAGGTCCAGATGCCCCCAGGTGCCCGGCTCTGGGGTGCTCAGTCAGTGTGTGTTGCAAAGACACATGGGTTCCAGAAAATATCCTCTGGTACCTGGGAGGTTCAGTCCCTCGCCTGGAGGACCTTGCCACCGGGTGCATGGGAACAGAGCGCAGAACAGAGGACAGGACAGGAAAGGGGGTTTGGTGTGGGGACACACTCAGGAAGCAGGTTGGAGCCTGAGGTGGGAGATTAGGGGAGAGGAGAGATTTGAGCATGTGGCAGCATTTGAACTGCACCCTAAAAGACAGATTTTCTATTAATGGAGAGGGAGGTAGTGCTACAGGCTGAAGAATGGAGGGACCAGCACATGCAGAGGGCTTGGGATATGAGAGAGGCTTGAACCAAGCAGAGGCTGGAGGGCTGGAGTGTGTGGGATGGAGTACGGGGGAGGGGATAGGTAAAGTTTGGTGTTGTAGGTATGGGTTCAAGTAACAGTGAGTCCTCCTTGGCTCAGGCCAGGCTCGTAGAGAAGAGGAGATGGGCGCTGTTCCTGGAGCATTGGGAACACTAACCAAGCGCTCAGAAGAGCAAGCTCTGAGCCCAGTTAGCCAACGGCTCCCCCCGGCCAGTTCCCTGCCAATTTTCTTTGTAGAACTCACCTGAGGCAGGCCAGTCCTCCTGACTTCAAAGGGAAGCACAGGTGGCTGGACTTGTTAATCCCCTGGAGGGAAAGTTTTCACCACCCCTGGGTGGGTTTTTAGAGCTCCCCACGCAGGACAGAACTCCTGGATCCTTCTCCTTTAGCCCCAGAAGGGCCTGGAGGAGGAATATTGGTGGGAGACATGTGTGGGGGCTCTGGCGGGGCTCCAGGCTTTGGGGTCCCAATACAGTGTACCCTCATCCTCTGGCTATATGGGTCAGGGCCCCTCCTCCCTCATTAGACAGACTTGCCCAGTTCTCACAGACTCTGTGCCCTGGCCAGGCTGGAACAGGGCTCCCTTGGTCAGTCTTCAGTCCTGGGTCCCACTGCCATTTTCTCTCACCAGGCCCTGGGAGACAGGGCATGCCCCAGCTCCAGTGGTTTTTCCAGCTTTCCCTCTTTCTCCAACTCCCTCCCATCCTCTTCCTGGTCCCACCAATCTGGGTTCATATTCCAGCCCCTCTGCAGGCCAGCTGCATGACCTCAGACAGGTGGCTTAACCTCTCTGACTCCAGTTTTCTCATCTTAGAGGTGAAACTGTTGACCCCTGCCTCTATAAGCTGGGGTGAAGCTTGCTGAAATGGCACAGGAGACACTCCTGGCTGGGGCCTGGCCCCTGGTGGGCACCTCGTGGGCTTCATCTCCCCTCGGGTTCCTTGGTCTTAGCTGTCCCTGTGATGGAGAATCCACCTGCCCTGGCTGATTGGCCACTAGAAAGTCTGGATCTGCTTTCACCCACTTTATCCCTGTTCCATGCATCTGTGAAAATTTGACCTATCTGCTCCATTGGCCGATGAGCAGGTCACAGGTTGTGGCTGGTTTCTCGTAGTGGCATACAGCAAGCGCTCAATAATTGTTGACTGAGCCAGGCTCAGCAGCATCTCCAGGATAATTTCATAGAGGTCTCCAACTCCCTGCCCGCACATCAGCATTAGGAAATTATTTCACTGAACCTCTGTTCAACTCATGTTTATTGAGCTGTTTATAGTTTTCACATTCTCCCATTTTATTATTGTGATCATTTTACCAGTGAGGCCAGTCTCTGCCTCACATCATACAGCTGAGAAGAGGTGGTGCTTTGTTTCAAACCTGAGTCCTGAGCCCTGAGCCATCCTATGCGTTTCTAACTGCCTAGCTCTTCCGGGCCAGTCTCACAGCTGCTCTACCCTTCACTTTCCTCATCTGTGAAATGGGCTCGTCGTGGCACCGCCCACACAGTGGTGAGACTGTGTGTAAAACGTCAAGAGCAGCATCTGGCAGGTGGGCAGCGAGTGGGAGAGGTGGGGCTGTTGTCCCTAAGCTGTGTCCTGAGGTCTCCTCCCCTTCTCTCTGTGCTCCAGTCACCGGATCCCTTCTTCAGGGAATTTCCAGCTCCTTTCTTCCTCTGGGCTCTCCACACAATCCAGGCCTCCTGAGATGTGCATCTGGGGGACTCTGCTTCAGCCTTAGGTTCTCCGTCACTTGGGAAGGGGAGACATGATTTTCTAGGGTTGGGTCCTGCTGGTCTGACGTCCACAGCTCTGACACAAGGTAGGGAAAGCTAGTCCCCCTTACTTATGGGGCTGGAAGGATGCCCATGAATTGTTATGGGCAGCCCGAGCCTGTCTTTTTGTTTCAGCAAGAAGAGGAGGTGGTTCTTCACCCACGAACAATGCTTAGGCGGCCAGCACCTAGTTTCCAGACGCCCTTCCAGGGTGCTCCCGCACAGGGAGAGCAGGGATTCAAGAATCAGAGGGTGTGAATTTCAGAGTCTCCTCTCTGCTCTCAGCTCCTGAGCATATTCTTAATTTCTCCAAGCCTCCGTCTCTTTATCAATAAAATGGGAACAAAGGCCCTCCCTTGTTAGCATGGTAAGAAGGACCCAGGACTCTGTCCTGCCCACGCACAAGCTCTCTGCGGCTTCAGAGGACAGACTCTTGGTGCCTTTTTTTATTCTTTAGTGAGATGGGAAAAGTGGGACATTTGTCTGTTTGCTAGCAGGAAGGTGATGGTTTTTGTGCATTTGTTCTCCAGCAGTCTGTCTCTAGGAGGGTTCGGAGTCAGAGCTCTAAAATGGCAGATTTAAGGCTCTGAAAAATGGTCCCTTGGGAGCGTCAGTATTAGACGCTGAAAACTTTCAAAATATGCTTGATGTGTGATTAGAAAGCCAAACTTTGGCCAGTTCAGTCTGGAATTTTGGTATCATTTTAACGCGTGGAATGTGTATTTAAATAGTGTTAGATTGTGGGCAGGTATAACTCTGACCCATATATTTATATGTGGGGGAAACTGAGGCATAGATTTACCACCCCCCCAAGACCCTGAATCCTCATTGCTAGCCCATCCATTTTAGTAAACTTCACTGCTTCACTCAGGTGCTGGAGTCAGGTGTGAAGGGACACGTGGGTTGCTGGACCAGCGGGGAGGGGAGCGGGTCCTTACACGGGGTGTGGGGAGATGGGCAAGCTGTTCCACCGGTGCAGCTTTATGAAGGGCAAGATGGCAGTGATGTATCAAAAGCTCAAAAATATGTATGGTCTGTGACTCAGCAGTTGAATTTTTAGGAACAAATAAAGATGTGTTCAGAGGTGTTTGTTCAAGGATGTTATCCCGTAGTTGCTTATAGAAAGGAAAGGAAAACAACTGGAGACAACCGCCTAACAGTAGGGGAGGCTAAATAAACAGGAGCACACTCACACCAGGCAACCTCAGGCAGCTGCGAATTAGGCTACCGAAAGTCACTTACCCACCTGAACAGATGTCTCCTGATATACATATAATAACGTGATGACAGCTCACACTTCTATGGCATTTGTCGTGTGCCAGGCACAGTCCAAAGCACTTTCTATATGTTAACTCATCATCATAACCACCCTATGAAATATGCGCTGTTATTTCCTCCTTTTAGACAGATGAGGAAACCAAAGCCCAGAGAAGTTAAATAACTTGCTTAAGGTCACACAGATGGCAAGTAACTGGCTGAAATTTCAACCAGGAGATCTGGCTCCAGAGTCCAAAAGATGTTTCAGAACAGTGTTTTTTGTTTTTAAATGTACAGATTAGCACTGGAAGTGAAAAGAGATAAGTAAAAATGTTAACAGTGGTTTCCTCTGGTTACTAGGATCATATGTGATTTTTTCTTTTTGCTCTTCTGACTTTTCTCAGTGAATGTGTATTGCATGACATTCAAGTTCTATTTTAAAAAATGAAAAATTAACAAATGCATAGGGGAACGTGCGAAGCTCTGGGGGTCTGATGAAACCAGAATTCCTGGGGGGATTCTAAAAGCGGTCTGAAGTCTGCTTTTGTGAAGAGGGTATGTTCTTGGAAAACTCTAGGGAGGAAGTGTCATTCACGGTAGATATTGAACTTGCCTTTCCATAAGTATAGGGAGGAGGAAGTCATTGTAGGCAAAGTGGATAACACACAGCTGGGGGGTGTGTGTGTACACACGTGCTAGGCTGAATTTTGGCCCCCAGATATATTATGATCCTAATTCCTACAAGGGCTTTCCTGATGGCTCAGCAGGTTAAGATGGAGGAGACACAGGTTCGATCCCTGGGTCAGGAAGATCCCCCTGGAGGAGGAAATGGCAATCCATTCTGGCATTCTTGCCTGGGAAATCCCATGGACCAAGGAGCCTGGTGGGTTACAGTCCATGGAGTTGAAGAGTCAGACACAACTGAGCGACTGAGCACACGCGCACACAGCTCTTGTTTGCAGTATGTGGGATCTTTACTTCTGGCATGTGAACTCTTAGTTGCAGCATGTGGAACCTAGTTCCCTGACCGGGGATCAAGCCTGGGCCCCCTGCATTGGGAGTGCAGTGCCTTAGCCAGTGGGACACCAGGGAAGTCCCAGTCCTCAGGTGCTTTAAACACCAAACCACACGTGTACACTCCAACCAAAATGACCATACGTCTTTAGCCCCACATCCAATACCTTTGAGGACTGAGATGTTTTTTCAGTTCATGTTGGGGCAGGGGTGGGGAAAGCAGCATAGGCCCTGTGTGCCTGGTGATGCTCCAGTCCTGGGCAAGTGAGAATCCTGGCCTGTCCCACCCAAGCACACACCTGCTCCTTGCCCATCAGGTGACAGCTCCGGGTTCAGACCCCGTCTCTGTGGTGATGGGTCCAGTCCACACCTCTCCCCCGAAGTGCAGACTCTAGAACCCCATTGGCAGCATCCCCTGGCTCGGGTCTAAGCCAACTGCCTGAGCTTTTCCCCCAACCCCACCCTCTTTTTCCCAAGGCCTTCTGGGCCCATAAACAGCAGCTCTTTCCCTCCAGTGGCTCAGGACAAACCCAGATCACCTTGGACTCTTCTCTGTCTCTCATTCCCCATATCTGATCCACCTGCAGCTCCCGCCAGCTCTACCCTCAGAACATACCCAGCCACCACCTCCACCCAGGCCTTCAGCATCTCTTTCCTGGATTACTGCAGCGACTGGTCTCCCTGCTCCCACCCTTATGCCCTAGGTCTGCTCCACACATAGCAGGAGAAGGGAGACTTTAACGTGGAAATCCTATCACATCACCCTGCTGCTCAAAACCCTCCAAGGCAGAGACTTCCCTGGTGGTCCAGTGGGTAAGACTCTGCACTCCCAATGCAGGGGGCCTGGGTTCAATCCCTGGTCAGGGAACTAGATCCCATGTGCTGCAACTAAAAGCTCCCACATGCTGCAACTGAAGATTCTGCATGCTGCAACTTAAAAAAAAAAAGATCCCACATACTGCAACAAAGACCCCACTTGCCACAAGTAAGACCCAGTGCAGCCAAATAAATAATTTTTTAAAAACCAAAACCTCTAAGGTACCTCAGGAAAAGCCAGAGTTTTTCTAACAAAACTTCTAGATGAAATGTGATCTGATGCCTCCTCCACTCTTCACTCTTTGTCCTTACCCCTCCCTCCCCGCTCCCCTCGACTCACTCTGCTCCAGCCATGCTGGCTGCCTTCCTCGAAGAATCCACCCGAAGCCACCAGGCAAACACCTGCCTCACGGCCTTAGCACTTGCTGTTCCTCTGCCCTGAGCACTCTCCTAGGCATCCACACAGCCCCCTCCCTCACCTCCTCCACGCCTTTGCTCTCATCACCTCCTCGGGGAGGCCCACTCTTACACTCTGTTTCAGATCACAGCCCCACGCTCCTCCCCCTACTGTGAAGTTGCTTCCTGGTGCGCCCAGCATGTCTGGCACACCGGGTATTTACTTGGATTTGTTGATTGGAATTCTCCTGAAAGTTCCACAGATGTAGGACTTCTTGTCTGTAATCATCGGTCTTTTATCTCCGGTGCCTGAAACAGTACCCGGCACATAGTAGGTCAGTATTTGGCGATTGAATGAATGAGTGAATAAATGAAGGATGTAGACCTGAGCCACTCGGCTGCCCTGAGAGTGTGATCATTCTGGTGCCATGCGGGCTGAGAGTGGGGCGGGGGTGACATTTCCCCAACCAGGTACTGCTATGAGAAGAAATGGCCTGGGTTGAGTGGCACTGACACGCGGCCCCCTTCTGCAGACATTGTATGTGAGGCGGGGAGACCCTGGGAGCGGCTTGGGGTGGGTGATTTCCTGCCAGGTGTGTGTTGTTCCTCAAAATAGGAATACAAGAGGCAATTCAGAGGGGACGGGGGCTTTCTGGGAGAGAAATACCCAGTCAGAAAACTGCTCCTTCAGGCTCTCTCTTTCCTGCAGACCACACTGCAGACCTGCGAGCTGGGGGAGACTTGTTGCCTTGTGTTACCCGCTTTGAATCTTGCACAAACATCCAGTATCTTTGTTTCCGGACGTTTGCCAAATTAGGCAAAGATACAGGAGTGAATCGAGGCACCTGTGTTCAAGAAACTTGAGAATTTGCGGCCCCAAGTGCCAGACTGAGAGCGTTTTAACTTTTGAATGTGGGTCATGGTTACCAGTGTTGACGCAGCTTCTGTGAGCCTGTGAGGGGTGGTCTGGAAGGGGCTGGCTTACTCTCTGAAGTGAGAATGCTGCCCGCTGCAAAGAGGGGTCTGCAGAATTTCCCTGTGTCCCCTCAGGCAGGCCCAGCCTGTTCCTTTTCTTTGGGTTCCTTTAGCATGTTAGGCTGGGATTCCAAGAAAAATGTCCCAAGTTTAAATTAGCTTCGATGGTATGTGACAGAAAGCCAAGGATAATAATAATAGATTAAACAGCAGAACAGAAACACACTCGCAGACATAGAAAACAAATTTATGGCTACCAAAGGTGAAAGAGGGAGGAGGGATAAATTAGGAATTTGGGATTAACAGATACACACTACTCTAAAATAGATAAACAAGGACCTACTGCATAGCACAGGGAACCATATTCAATATCTTGTAATAACCTGTAACAGAAAAGAATCTGAAATATATGTGTAATATATAAAATATATATATATATAACTGAATCATTGCTCAATGCCTGAAACTAACACAACATTGTAAATCAAATATAGCTCAATTAAAATATGGATAAAAGAAGATAAAGGATATTTCCCTCTTTTATAAGCAGAGTCTAGAGCTAGGCCATCCAGAACCATGGCTTCATGACTCTCAGGAACTTAGACGCTATCTATAGTGGTACTCTACCACCTTTAGTATCCAGCCTCAGGGTCCAAAATGGCTGTTCAAGTTCCCACCATCACATCTGTATTCCAGTCAGCAAAAAGAAGGAAGGGCTGAAGAATGGCATGTCTCCTCCCTTTAAGACCACTATCCCAAAGTCACATGGTTCCACTTACATCTAACTGGCTGATTGTTGTCATAAATAGGCTTTATTCCCTTGTCTACCTACTCATCTAAAATTTGGGGATCTAGTATTAAGAGTATCAAGGGGAGAACAGATACTGGGGGACAATTAACAGTCTCTGTCGCAGTGGACTTTTTCCTGGCTCCATACACAAGCTGCTTACATGGAATATATTATTGGGATTCCCATTCTGTCTGCAGCTTGGTCTGAAGGTTAGAGGTTTGTTTAATGCCTGGAACCATGTTGTGTACAGAAACAGAGTTCACACATAGGTGCTGTGCCTCAATGGAAGAAAATTTTATAAAAGAGCTATGTTATGGCAACTCTCAGATGCACCTTTTTTTCATAACATCTCTGACATATATCCTCTCTTGGTGAGGTGGGCATCATGGTACACCAGAAGGTGTAATCTGGTGAGAAATCCTGGAGGTGGTAGTGGAGCCCTCTTGGGAAATGCTGTACCAGCGACATTCCTGATATCAGAGGAGCTGGGACTCCATGGAAAAGCATAGCCAGCCACAACCTCAAGACAGAGTGGGACTTCCCTGGTGGTCTAGTGGTTAAGAATCCACCTACCAATGCAGAGGATGCAGGTTCAATCCCTCGTCAGGGAAGATTCCACATGCCGTGGAGCAGCTAAGCCCAGCAGAGCTACTGAAGCCAGCAAGCTCTGGAGTCTGTGCTCCGCAACAAGAGAAGCCACTGAAATGAGACACCCTCGCACTGCAGCTAGAGAGTAGCCCCCTTAGAGAAAGCCCTCTTGCAGCAACAAAGACCCAGGCAGCCAAAAAAAGAGAGAGAGCAATTCAGAAACATTGGATCCTGAATGTGAAAAAGTTTTAGGAAGAACTGATGCAGTTTATTTCACTTCTATTTTTTTTTTTCACTTCTATTTCTTTTTAAGAATTTACAAGCATTGTACAGCAACTATACTTCAATTTTTTTTATTTTTTTTAAAAATTTGTTTATTTTAATTGAAGGTTCATTACTTTATAATATTGTAGTGGTTTTGCCATACATTGACATGAATTAACCATGGTTGTATATGTGTCCCCTATCCTGAATCCCCCTCCGACCTTGCTCCCCATCCCATCCCTCAGGGTCATCCCAGTGCACCAGCTTTGAGTGCCCTGTTTCATGCATCAAACTTGGACTGATGATCTATTTCACATATGGTAATATACATGTTTCAATGCTATTTTCTCAGATCATCCTACCCTCGTCTTCTCCCACGAGTCCAAAAATCTGTTCTTTATATCTATGTCTCTTTTGCAGTCTCACATATAGGGTCATCATTACCATCTTTCTAAATTCCACATATATGTGTTAATATAATGTATTGGTGTTTTCCTTTCTGACTCACTCCGTATAATAGGCTCCAGTTTCGTTCACCTCATTAGCACTGATTCAAATGCATTCTTTTTAATAGCTGAGTAATATCCCATTGTTATACTTCAGTTTTTTTAAAAAAGAACTTATAAGAGTAATAGATGTGGGTCTAAGTCTATAAGAATAAAATATTTAAAAAAATTAATTACCAAAAGTTCTGAATGATAGGAACTCATTATGTTAGTGACAGTTCTGCAGTTACTTTGTGTGTATAGTAGGAATGAACAAATAAAAATATTGCGGGTAATTATAGCCAGGTTTCTCACTGTGGAAGAAAAACAATTACAAATAATGAAAGGAGGGAAGTTAGAATAAACTGGTGTTGAATTGGAATTAGAGATGTCAGTATAAATTCCAGATTTTTAATAGATATACAGATACATACATAGATAGAGAAAAGTGTGTGTGTGAGGCAGAAAAAATAAAAGATGAGTTTGGAGTAAATTAGAAGCTACTAAAAAATAAAAAAGACAGCGAATGGTGAAAGGACCCAAGAGCCAACTTAACTCCCAATGGCCAAATCTGGCGCAATCAGAACAATAAAATAATAATGGAAATGGATTATAACCCATAGAATAAAATAAGTAATTGAATAAATCAGTGAATGGAGAAGAAAAGACAACTCTGTGTCTTCCAGGAGAAATCCGATTAATAAATGTAGAAGGGATGATGGAAATAGAAAACGATCATCAAGCAAATACCACTGTAATAACTGTAGGCAAGCCTCATCCATAGTTGTTAAAATTAGTGGGCAGAAAGTATGATGAGAAACAAGATGTCTGCATAATCTCAAAGGATCTTCCCACAAGATACATGTTAGTTACAAAGGGAAAAACAGTAACTTTACACTGGAGAAACCCGGCAGAACCTGAGTCAGGGGATCAAGCTTAAGGTTCCCCAGTAATGAGACAGACTGACATCTTGTACCCCATGAAATGACGCAGTGACAAGGGCACATCTCTTCTGCTGTCTTCTTGCGAAAAATACAAAACCTCGGTCTAATCATAAAAAAAAAAGAGAGAGACAAACCCAGACTGAGGGACAGTCTACAGATTTTAACTACTCAGTGTTTCTCGGGTGTCAGCATCATAAAAGACAGACTGAGGAACTGTCCCTGAATGGAGGGACCGTGCGGCGACTAAGGGCAGTGTGGCATCCTGGACGCGGAGGCTGCTGGAAAACGTGAAATTCAGTGACCGGTGCAGATTGTATCACCGGATTATATCAGTATTTTCCTTCCTGGTTTCTCTAATTGTTTAAGGTTCTGTAGCACGGTGACATTCTAGAGGAAGCCGAATGAGGAGTATGTAGGAAGTTTCTGTGCTTTTTTTTCTGTGATTTTTCTGTAAATCTGAAATTATTTCAAAATAAAATGTAGGGGGCAGTATTAATTTCATCAATAATGGGGTTTTTTTTTCCTTCTTTTCTATTGATTCATAAAATGTTAGTGTCAGCTCTAATTGATGGTATCTTAGATTTGATAAGATCTGCTCTGTAGAATCGGAGAAGGCAATGGCACCCCGCTCCAGTACTCTTGCTTGGAAAATCCCATGGACGGAGGAGCCTGGTAGACTGCAGTCCATGCAGTCCATGGGGTCGCTAAGAGTCAGACACGACTGAGCCACTTCACTTTCACCTTTCACTTTCATGCATTGGAGAAGGAAATGGCAACCCACTCAGGTGTTCTTGCCTAGAGAATCCCAGGGATGGCTGAGCCTGGCGGGCTGCCGTCTACGGGGTCGCACAGAGTCGGACATGACTGAAGCGACTTAGCAGCAGCAGCAGCAGCTCTGTAGAATAAAAGTCTCCTTTTAGACTCTTCCAAATACATATTCTTCCTCTGAAATGAGCATTGTTATAGTTACCTTGATTCATTCGAGGACATTTTTTCTTTTTTAATTTGCAAATAAAAGTACCTGTTCCATGCATGTATTTTTCACATAAATGGGCTTATTTATTTATACTTATTATTCTGTGCCATGCCCTTTTCTCTTACCTGCGTATTTTAGAATGCCTTCCTTATCTGTTTGAGTGGACCTGCCTCATTTTTTAAATAGCTGTGTGATGCTCAGGGGTATAGATGTGCCAGGGTTTGTTTAACCATTCTCCTGACATTTATTTTCCTTGTGATGATTCTTTTCACTTTTTTTCCTATTCCAAAGAGCGCTGCAGAGTGCACCCCTGTGCAGAGCCTCTTCGTGTTTTTCTTCAGGATAAATACCTAGAAACGGAATTATTGAGAGAGATTTGCATTTTCCCCACAACCTCATTGACACTGAATGTTACCAATCATTTAATATGTTAGAGTCTGAGCAAAGAATCATTCATTCATTCATTTCATGTCATTCAACAAACACACATCGTGTCAGAAAATATTAACAATTTATTTTCATTATTATTGCTGTTGTCATTGTTGTGGGCATGTGATGGGGAAAGGCATTTCAGGCAGAGGGAAGAGCATGCACAGAAGCACGTGCTTCCTGCAGGAATAATGGGCCGACTGAGTCAGCTGGGGTCTTTAGCTGAGTGTCGGCATCCAAATATGGCTGCCTTCAGCACAGTGGGAGTGTGTGTGTGTGTGTGTGTGTGTGTGTGTGTGTGTGTGTGTGTTGGCAGGGTGGCGGTGGTTGTGGAGAGATAGGAATTCACGGGCCCAAATCAAGGAAGAAGCAGGAGACGTAGTCTAGGTCAAATGTGGCATAAAGCAGGGGGCTGTAATGGGAGAGGAGATGGAGGCTGGGCCAGAACACAAGATCATGTTCCCTGCAGCCTCCTGTTAAGCCATCTACCCCAGGGAAACAGAATCTGTGTAGAGTAGGGTTTGTTTTTTTTATGGGGTGTGGGGGTGGGCAGTCGGCCACAATGCAGCCTGCGGGATCTAAGTGCCCTGACCAGGAATTGAACCTGGGGCCCTGGCAGTGAGAGCACTGAGTCCTGAGCCACTGCACCACCAGGGGATTCCCTAGAGTTGGGTTTAAGAGCACGGGCTCTGGGGTTCCTCCCTGGATGCGCCACAGGGGACTTGCACCAGTCACACCCTCCATGCGCCTGTTCTTGCCTCACCTGTGAGATGGGGATGCTGAGGGAAGGTCTGTCTCCATCCCAGGCCCACCACCAGCGCTGTCCCAGCCCTCTGAGGTCTGCATCCAGACAGTGAGAGTGATATGAGGGGCCAGCTACTCGGACAGCTCTCAACCCTCTACACAATGCAGCTGGAAGCAAAGTTCCTGAGTTCTGGGTCCCTGAGTTCTGGGACTTCTTTTCAAACCACAGTGCTGGTGTGGTGTGGGTAGATGGAAGGGCATCGGGTGCCCAGGCTTGAACGTGAGTCTGATCCTGCCCTAAGCGACCTCCTTCTCAATCTGTGGCACAGACCCTTCCCCAGGGTGGAGCTGCCCAGGTCAGACTGGCTCTGCTCCTTGTTCCATTTGCTCGAGGCTCTTCTCATAACGGGACGTCATAACTAGGACTTTCAGGAGTGCATCAACCACAGGGTGCCTTGGACCAAGACCCTGACCATGACCTGCCAGAGACCCCCTCCCTCCAATGATTGAAAAAACAAGAAAGTCCTACCCCTTTTATAGTTTGGTTTCTCCCTGTCCCACAGGATC
Organism: Bos mutus; assembly: GCF_027580195.1. Taxonomy (NCBI): domain Eukaryota; kingdom Metazoa; phylum Chordata; class Mammalia; order Artiodactyla; family Bovidae; genus Bos; species Bos mutus. The sequence goes on along the minus strand of NC_091634.1, from coordinate 36,370,320 downwards.
TGGTTCACCTGCATACGCTAACTTCATCCTGTTGGTGTCTGGCCTTCCTTCTCCTTCAGCTCTTGTGTTTCTCAGGGGGGCAGCTCAAGGTGTTTTGGGGTGGGGAGCGATGCTTCACTGTGCAGCGGTGTCCCCAGGCAGCCTTCCTTGCCCTGACTCCTAACCACTGTAGGTGCCCCCGGTTGCTGCTGCTGCGTCGCTTCAGTCATATCCGCCTTCTGGCGACCCCATGGACTGCAGCCTACCAGGCTCCTCTGTCCGTGGGATTTGCCAGGCAAGAGTACTGGAGTAGGTTGCCATTGCCTTCTCCTCTCGGTTGCTGAGACAAGCTCAAATCCTTGCATGTATTTCCAGATGCCCCTACTACTGACTGAGCTGGGCTTCTACTCAACAATGGCTTTATTCCATAGGATGCGTAACTGCCACTGATCAGTTTAATTGAAGCATTTATTGAATAGTTTCGGGGCTTCCCAGGTGGCTCAGTGGTAAAGAACTCGCCTAGCTAATGTAGGAGATACGGGTTCAATCCCCGAGTCGGGGAGATCCCCTGGAGAAGGAAATGGCAAACCACTCCAGTATTCTTGCCTGGGAAATCCCATGGACAGAGGAGCCTGGCGGGCTCCAGTAGTCCATGGTGTCGCAAACAGTTGGACATGACTGAGTGATTACACACCAACTACACACCTCAGGAACGATCATAGTAATCATTTACATTTTTAACCCTGTTAAGTCTGAGCATTCACATGGCCCAGGTCTCAGCACAGAATCACATTTAAAGAAGCACAAAATCAGCAACCAAAAGTAATAGAAAAGAAATGCAATTCCTTTTAAAGAATTCACCCACCTTCACTGCTCTAGGGCCCCTTTCTGTCACCCAGCCAAAGAGCCCTTGCTTTCTCTCCCTCACCCCTTTCCTGTCCTTTTATTGCAAACATCAGCAGAGCCTCCCTGCCAGCAGGTATGACTTTCCTTAAACAGGAGACAAAAGAAAAAGAAAGTCCTCCAAGTTGGCAGAAGAAAGTTAGGAGGACCCCAATCAACCCTGTGATTTTTGTCCCATCCAAATGGGTATAGAAATCTATTTTAAAAGCACGTTTCTCAGACTCACAGATTTAGAGAATAAACTTATAGTTCCTGGGGTGAGGGGAAGACTGTGGGGAAGGGATAGGGAGTTTGGGCTGGACCTGTACACACTGCTACATTTAAAATGGATAAGCAACTAGGACCCACTGTATAGCACAGGGAACTCTGCACAATGTTATGGGGAAGCCTGGATGGGAGGAGAGTTTGGGAGAGAATGGATACACCTATATATATGGCTGGGTCCCTTTGCTGTTCACCTGCAATTATCACAACATTGTTAATCGGCTATACCCAATACAGAAAAAAAAAAGTTTAAAAAAATAAATAAAAGAACACCTGGTACATAGTAAAAATACTAAAAATAAATTACAAAAACACATTTCTGTCTGTTGTCTTTGTTGTACCTCAAAGCTTTCTGAGGTGGGCAAAGGGAGGCTACCACTCCCATTTTGCAGATAAGCAATCCTGTTAGTGGCCTGCTCAAAATAAAGCTAGGCAGTGAGTGAGACAGAAGAGATTCCAGGGACTGCGGACCTAACCACTGAGAAGCTGAGGGCTGGAATTCATCCCAGGCCCATTTGTTTCTAACACTCTGCGTTGCCTTTAGGGACTTGGGGATTAAGAGGAGGGGAAAGACAGAGTGAAAAGGCCCATCGCTATGGCTCCAAGACCCCCTCCCCCCGGGCACCTCCCACCCCACCTGCTCTGTGCCCCCTGACTCTGTACAGACCTGACTCAGGCTTCCTTGTGGGACTTGATAGGAACCTCACTCTTTTCTGAAAGCTTTTTTCCAGCTTTATTGAGATACCAAAGTTGACATATAACATTGTATAATAAGTTTAAGGTATACAATGTATTGATTTGATAGGAATCTCATTTTCTTGTAACATTATCTAGCTGCCTTCTTTTAATTTTTAAAAATTATTTACTTCTTGGCTATGCTGGGTCTTTGTTGCTGCTCTGGGCAGTGCAGCGAGCAGGGGGCTACTCTCCAGTGGCAGTGCCTGGGCTTCTCATTGCGATGGCTTCTCTTGCCGTGGAGCACGGGCTCTAGAGAGCTCAGGCTTCAGCAGCTGTGGCTCGCTGGCTCTAGAGCACAGGCTCAATAGTTGTGGCTCATGGGTTTAGTAGCTCTGTGGCATGTGGGATCTTCCTGGATCAGGGATTGAACCCACGTCTCCTGTATTGACAGGCAGATTCTTTACCACTGAGCCACCAGGGAATCCCTGCTTTTTCCCTCCCAATCACAACTCTCTTAGGAAGGAACTTGTCTGCCACCACCACCTGGGAAGAATGCCTGCTGTGGCCTCTGTTCTGGAGCCCCACACCACCACCCGCTGGGCCCTGGGCGGTCCCTGTTTTCCTGGGGCTGAGACATCCCCGGTTCTCTGGAGTATGAGGTTTCTCTTTGCAGCCCCCTTCCCCACCACCCCCTCCCTCACAGGCCATCTGTCCCTGCACTGCCCACTCTCAGCCCTTTTAATAGCACCGTCCTTGGGGAGGCTGGGTCTCCAGGGTGGTTTCGTAACAGACCTGGGTGAGGGCGGGGACATCCCAGTCCTGCCAAGGCATTTAATTGAGTCGGGTATTCAGGGAGGCTGGAGGCTAAAGACTCCCTAATGGGGAAGAGACTTCCAGGGTGGGGGCCCTTCTTTCAGCTCCCCACCGGATGGAGGGATGAATGTGCACACATCAGAAAGAATGGAAGAGAAAGTGGGGGAGGGGAGAGAGGACGCCGCTCTAAAAATACAGCCCATGTGCATTGTGTTAGCCGGTTTCCCTGGAAACCACTGGGAACAGAGAGCTCCAGGGTGGCACAAGGTGCGGGGACCTGGGCGCCTAGGCGGGCAGGGGCCTTCCTGCCTGGTCTCTTCATGCTGGGGACCAGGCTCTGCCAGGGGTGGCAGCACAGAGCTGGATTAACCTTCCAGCAGGCCTGGGTGGCCAGCAGTTCCCAGCCCAGCCTCAGCGCATCTCAACCCCAGACTAGACTGAGGTGGGGACCACCAGGCAATCAAAGGCACCATCTTGATAGCATTCTGAGGGCCAATGCTTCCTGCTTCTGACAGGATGGAAGGAAGCCCAGGGGAGGTCTGGAGCTGCAACCTGGTCTCAGGACTGCCCACAGGAAATGGGTTCCAGTTGAGGTCCTTGGGTCCAGGCAACGACTGTGCCCACTCCCCGTCACTAGGGCCTCTACAGGGAGAAGCCAAAGGAGCAGGGGTGGGCAAGGATGGGGGGCACCTTCTTAACCAACCAGCTAGTGGGATGGTCAGCCTTTCAGGGCAGAAAGGAAAGTCTGAGGGCTTCACCTTTAAGATAGACTGATAACAGAATTGGGAAGGAAGGAGAGAGGGGAGGGAGGGAGGCTGGGAAGAAGAATAGGGAGCGTCCTTCCAGGACAGACAGTGTTACAGCACCAGCATGGGGCTGGATGAGGAATTTCCAGGCCTGGCCCCATCTGGGCTTGGAACTTCTCTGAGCTTTGGTTATCTCATCACATTTCCCATCAGCGTGAAATCTAACAACACAGGAAAGTGCCTTGGGAGCCCTGGAGTGCTTTGCCAGAATAAAGAATTGTTAATGATCTTCAGGGAGTCTTTCTTAATGGTTTTTTTTTCTCCCTGATTTCAGACTCTAGGTGCTAGTTTTCTGTCCTTCATTCTGGGATAATACCTGTTAACTTTATAAAAAGCCTTCCAGGCTTTTTTTGTGTGTGTGAAACTATTCATATTTCTCGTAATTTTGATAATATTGTATGTTTTACAACTTCTTTTTAAAAATCTATTACAACACAAGCATTTTCTCACGTTATTAAATAATCTTACAAGTTATTGTCTTCCCTATTTGTGGACATTTGGCTTCTTTTAGTTTAGTTTTGTTTTTTTTTTCCCCTATTATAAATGGCACTGGGGTGAGCTTTCTTAGAGATAAATCATTAGATGCTAGTTTTCCTAAGGAAAGCATATGGTTTCCTTAGGAAATTTCTCCCAGGGAGAGGACTGCTGAGTCCAAGAGTAAGAACCTTTTAAATGATTCTAATTCAGTTCTGTAAAGCTGCCCTTCAGAAAGACGTATCAATTTATACACTCACAAGCAGTGTAAGAAAAGTGCCTGTTTTGGTGCATCTTTGCCAGCACTGCAAAGTGTGCCAATTCCATTAGCAAAAAATATATATATATATATATATCTTTGATGTCTAGTGCGCTTTAATATTCCCCCCTGTATTTATTGGCTAATTGTAATTCTTTTATGAGTTCTCAGCTCATATTCCTGCCTAGTGTTTCTCTTGGTGAATTCTTATTTATGCCATCCTACAGTCCCAGCGAAGAATGGTGGTGCCAGACTAGACGGATTGTGGGGTCTTGGCAACCCTTTCTGTCTGCCTTCCCCCAAACACTGGATCCTCCAGACACACACATGTGCACAGATGACCCTTCCTCCCCTGGGGTTCAGAGGCCCAGAGTCTCCCCAGAACCTGCAGCCATTAGGCCTGGGCCCCTCCACCTGGTGGCTGTGGTTGAGGGGTCACAGTCTCACCCCTCCCTGCTGGTGGTGTGTCGTGACTGGCACCCCTTCCTTCAGTGTCACACTGCCAGCCCCCTCCTCTCTCAGAGGCCCCCTCACCCAGGCTTGTCCTAAGCACTGAGCTCAGCTCAGTTCCGTGTCCTCCAGACCCCACTGTCCACTTCTGACCACCGGGGGCTTCCCCACACGTATCCCCCGGCTTCTTAATAAATGGAATTCACTTGAAATTGTTTCAAGGGTCATGGTATATGGTGTCGCTTTGTTTTTCCTTTCTTTTTTCTTCTTTCCCTTCCTCCCTTCTTTTCTTCCCTTTTCGCCCCTTCTTCCTTTCGTCGGGGGCTTGGGGGAACATGTTTTAAAAACAAATAATGTAATGACCTCCCCTGAGCCTTGCTGCCCCTGTGAAGCGCTGAGCTGGGCCTGCTCTTGGGGACCGCGATCCGGGGATGGAGCGGAGCGGGCGGGTGGTGCCTGATGCCCCTGTCCCAGTGCGGGGTGGCGCTGTCCTCTCCGCCGGGCTGAGACGTCCCCGCCGCACCAGGCCCTAACCCCGCGTCCTCGCCCTCTCTTCCCAGGGCTCCTGCTGCACGACGTGACCATGGCCGGCCTGCAGGAGCTGCGATTCCCCGAGGAGAAACCACTGCTCCGGGGCCAGGACGCCGCGGAGCTGGTGAGTAGTCGCGCCTTCGCGGTCCTGGGGGCGGAGGGCGCCACCTCGTGGCTAGGAAGGAAACTGCGCGCCTTTTCTCTGGTCTGACGGATGGCAAGCAGCTGACCGTCCATCCTTCTAGTCTGGCAGATGGCAAGGAGCTGACCCTCCGAACCGCGACGCGAGCCAAGGGCCAGGAATCCTCAGGCCAACCTGGGAAGCCTTGTCCCTGCCGGGAGAGAGTTCCGCGCGGGCTGAGCGCCCACGCAACTAACATCCAGCCAGCCTCGCTGGGGCTTTGGCTGTCTTTGAGGCAGGGAGGCTCTTTAGAAGAGTTATTCTCATTTCAGTGATGAGAGAACTGAGGCACAGAAAGGTTAACTCACTTGGCCAGGGTCACACAGTTATCAGGGAGTGAGGTTCTGAGCAGCCTTTGGACCCCAACAGGGTCCCCGCTGGCCAGGGCTGCCTCCAGCAGCAGAACCATGCTTCCCCCCTCACTCAACCCTTTCAGGTCTGCAGCTTCTCTTTTTTCCTCACAAGCCTTTGAGATAGGTGGGCAGGTATTACCAGCAGAGCCCCAAGGAGCAGTGGGCCCAAGGCATTGGAGATTGTTATTTTACCTGAAAGGGCCCTCATCAGGACCCCAGACATCAGATTCCAGAATTAATTCTGCCCACACTTTCTAGTAATGGTCACTTCCAGCATGGCTTCCCTTTCCCTCCTTGCAAGGAAAACCTGGGGGTCCACTGCTCGTGGAATTCTGGGGCAACATAGCCGCAGCTGTCTGCTGGTTATGCTGCCAGGCTCCCTCACTTCACAGATGGGAAAGCCAGGAACCCAGTCCCCGGGTGCTCAGCACACCCCCTTTCTGCCCTGCCCCCACCTCCCACAGCCTCCCTCCAGAAGGTGAGCCCCAGAGCTGCTGAGCACCGCATGTGGGGTCAGAGTGGCTGTGCAGGGCCCAGGGGGCCAGCCACATGAGGTTGGCAGTCCTGGTCCAGAGAAGGGCACATTTTTAAAATTTTATTTTTAATTGGAGGATACTTGCTTTACAATGTTGGGTTGGTTTCTGCCATACAACATGAATGGGCCATAAATATACATGTATTCCCTCCCTCCCTCCCCCTTGAGTCTCCCTCCCTCCCCCCATGCCTGGGTGCAAGCTCAGTCACTCAGTCGTGTCTAACTCTATGGACTGGAGCCCTCCAGGTTCTTCTGTCCTTGGGATTTCCCAAGCAAGAATACTGGCGTGGGTTGCCATTTCCCACTCCATGAGATCTTCCTGACCCAGGGATCGAACTGCATCTCTTGAATCTCCTGCATTGGCAGGCAGATTCTTTACACAGTGCCACCTGGGAAACTCTCCTGCCTCCCCTCCCCCATCTCTAAGACAGAACCTTGAGTTAACTTTTAAGGCCTGATTACCTGAGGGCAGCCCCCAGCAATGGTCAGGAAACACTGGTGAGCTGGACACTGTAGACTTTTTTTTTTAATTCATTTATTTTTAATTGAAGGATAATTGCTCTACAGTATTGAGTTGGTTTCTGCCAAACATCAACATGAATCAGCCATAGGTATACATATGTCCCCTCCCTCTTGAACCTTCCACCCACCTCCCTCCCCATCCCACCCCTCTAGGTTGTAAGAGCCCTGGTTTGAGTTTGCTGAGTCATACAGCAAATTCCCATTGGCTGTCTATTTGACATGGGCTTCCGTGGTGGCTCAGACAGTAAAGAATCTGCCCGCAATGCGGGAGACCTGGGTTCGATCCCTGGGTTGGGAAGATCCCCTGGAGGAGGCCATGGCAAGCCACTCCAGTATTCTCGCCTGGAGAACCCCATGGACAGAGGAGTCTGGTGGGCTACAGTCCATGGAGTCTCAAAGAGTCAGACACAACTGAGCGACTAAGCACACTCATCTATTTTACACATAGTAATGTATGTTTCCATGTTACTCTCTCCACACATTCCACCCTCTCCTGGACACTGTAGACTCTTGACTCTGATCCTACTCCCTCCCTGTTCCAATCCCCCATCATCTCCTCTGGGTGCTCCATGCCAGGATGGATGTGCATCTATCTGTGTGTGGCAAAGAGAGCTGAGGGCACCTTGACCTCACATGTTCTCTTCCACCCCTCCCCTTGGCAGGGCACCCCAAGAGATGCCCCCTCACCCCTTCCTTCTGCTTGGAGAAGCCGCCCCACTGGTCTCCCTACTCTGTCCACCTTTTAAAGTCCACCATGTCCTTCCTGGCATTCTAATATGCTCCATTCCCTTGTTCCAGCCCTTGGTGAGTCCTGCCCTTGGGCTTGGTAAGTCACCCTTGAATCCTAATTATAAATTTCCCTTTTTGCTTAGACCGACAAGATTTGATTTCTATTACTGGCCACCATCCCTCCCCAGGCCTGTTTTTAACTATTGTTCTTGGCTTTGGTAAGGGACTCGGATAAATTTATCCTTTTTTGCATACACCAAAAAATAAATAAGACATACCCTCACTTTCCACATTGTTGCCCAGCGGCTGCCATTGCTCTCAGAGTTACAGCCACAGTCCTTCCCTGGGACCAGCATATGCTCTGCACCAACCCCCAACCTTCCCCGACCCCACTCCTCTCCTGTCTCATGGGCTCACTGTTCTTCCCTGACCCAGCTAATCATCTTCCCAGCTGTTCCCTCTGCCTGGGATATTCTGGCTGCAGAATTTGCAGAGCAGGCCCTTCATTTTATTTGGGCTCTGCTCAAATGCCCCCTCCTCAGAAAGGCCTTCTCTGACCACGGGGTCTAATACTGACCCCCCTGCACACCCTCCAGGCCTGGCCGTAGCACTCGCCACTCTCAGGCCCTGCCCTGCAGGCTCCTGGGGCAGAGACCCTGTCTGTTTTGTTCCCTGATTCCCCCAGTTCCCAGCACAGCACCTGATACCCAGTAGGTGTTCAGTAAAGACTTGGGCCAGGTGGAAGCTATAGACTGTGATGTGGTTCAGAAGAAAGAAGTTTTCCAGAACTCTCTGTAAAGTCCTCCTGCCCCCAAACAGCCTGTCCTTCAAGGCATGCAGGCAGAGACCGGCCTTCTTGTGAGAGCACGACGGCGGCTCTCAGGGACCCCTGCACCCATCACCAGGGCTCGGGGGGGGCTGCCTGCTGACACAGGGTGTGCAGCTGTGGGTGGTACGGAGAGATGAGGGCACCGTGGCCTCACACATTCTATGCGTCTCTCCCACCCCTCGCCTTGGCAGGACATGCAGGAGATGCCCCACACCCCTTCTCTGCCCAGCCTGGCCTGGCACCTTGCTGCCCCTCCCTTCCCTTGTCAGAACCCCTCTGACCAGCCCCCAGGCTCTGCCTTCTTTCTGCTGCCCTTGGTGTCTTCTCTCATCCCAACTGGACCTGAATATGCCTGTACCCCCAACCCCTCCCGCCCACAAGGGCCCGCATCTCTGTTCTCCTCCGAGACTGCGAATCCCCAGCTGAGTTTCTCCCCTTTCTGCAGTGGACCTGGTCACCAGTCACATCTGCTTATGAGTGGCCCCAACCCACCGCCCCCCAGATCCGCCTCTGTGCTCCCAGTGTGGCCTTCCCAGGTTTCAGTGACAGCTGGTGCAGTCCTGCCTGCCTTTGCTTTTGGCCTCTTTCCCAGGCAGTTACACCCACAGAGTCCCCCTGTCCAGCTACACAGGATGATAGTACCTGTCCCCTGTCCTTTTGCACTTTTTAAAATCTTTCGCCACCTGCGAGGTATAAATTCCCTGGGTCTACTGAGGAGTGAATGCGTCCATGTGATCACCCACCATCCCTCCACCATTTGAGACTCTGAAGTCGTTGCTTGCTGTGTCTGGGGCTCCGTGCCTACATTCCCCCACCTGGATCTCCTTAGGCTGCTCCTGGGCCTCCTTGCCTCGCCCCATCTGGGCCCTCTCTCCCACCTGTCTTCCTCGAAATGTTCATGTGGTTCCTCCCAGCCTCCGGCATCTCCAGATTGGCTTGTGTTATTCCTGCTGTTTCTTGGTTTGGGGTCCTGCCCCTCCCCTTGAAAATCTCCTGCATGCATCTCTTCCCCTGCCTACCCCCCTTCCCCGGGCCAGGTCTTCTGATGACAAAATTCGTGAATATCCAGCCTCCTCCCTTTCCCCCAGGGCCCCGCCCCCTCCTTCGGAGGGTCCAGGAGTGGCTGCCTCCGTGTTCTCCTCCCCTCCCCATGCAGAGAAAGCCCCCCTCCCCCGCACTGGCCCTGGGGGAACCAGGAGGGGGAGGATGGCCGTTGTTGATGTCACCTGAGACAGATGAAAGCCTCTTGGCCTCCTTTTTGGTGTGAGAGCCTCTAGTCCTGTCTGATTCTGTCTGCCACGCCTCCCACTCCAGCTGCCAGAATGCAGATGGATGGACTTCGCGTTCCTTCGCGTTCTGAGAGGGAAACATCAGCATCGCTGGTTTTCGCTCTTTCCCTCCCATCCCTGTGATGCGGGCCCATTTTCCTTCTTGTTGCGCTTGGTGGCCCTGCCCTTCTCTTGCTGTCCTCCCGTGACATCCTGGTTCTAGTCTGTCTCCTTTGTCCACATGGTTACCCAGCAGCCTCTGTAGCACCCAGAGCCCAGTGCAGGGGTGCCAGGACAGAATGACTGCTCTCCATGCCCTTGGTCAATCCTCATGGACACTGAGGCTTGGAGGCTAAGCCACCTGCCCACAGCAAGCAGAGGGGAGCAGCAAGCGTTCTCAACAGACACGAGAGAAGGCAGAGCAGAGGCCCCAGATCTCCGCTCTTCCTGGATATGTGGGATCCCACCCTCCATGAGGTTTCCTTCCCCAGATAGAGTCCCAGAGAGGGTGCAGATTGTCCAGGGGCCTCCAGGCTGCATCAAGGAGAGCCTGGCAACTTAGACGCCGAGGGTTTGGGCTCCTACTCCTCCGCTCTCCATCTCCACCACCTTTTAAACAGTGGGTATATCTAAACCTTGCTCCCCTCCTTGTGACGTCAGACTTGTTCACCCAGGTCTGTTTGTGTTGGAGGAGCCTGGTCCATGCCAGGCTTTATGCTGAGAGCCGAGCCAGACACGGTCCACACCCTCTGGGTACCTACAATCCAGTGGGAAGAATAGGTACCAATCAGATGGGCACACCATCAGCAGAAATGAGCCGAAAAGCCAACCTTTGAGAGGTGGGTCTGAAAAGATGGGGGCAGCTATGGCACGGGCCCAGGCAGCGCCTTCGTGCAGGTCAGAAAAGCCCACTTCTCCCTCAGGGTGTGGGGCTTGGCTTCCCCATCCTCACGGTGGGTGTGACAGTCAGGCCCTCAACCCCCAGCCCCTGAGCTTGTGCCCTGATGGTCGACCTTGAAAACCATCCGAGGGGCCAATGGGCAGAGTTATGAACAGCAAGAATTTGGGGTCAGAGATTGTTCCATCACTTTCTCACCATGTGATTCAGCCTCTCTGAGCCTCAGAGTGCAAAGTGGAAATCTTCACATTTTAAATTAATAGGTAAAAAAACACTAGGAGGTAAAAATCCATGTGTGTAGCTGCTCGTAGCTTCATCTGTCACATATTTAATGGCTTGAAACCTGGTGTGTGGAAAGCCCTGGGTCACTTTTGTTCACATTAAGATAGACTAGGGAGGGACTTCCCTGGCGGTTTAATAGTTAAGACTCTACACTTCTACCACAAGGCATGTGGGTTCAATCCCTGGCCTAGGAACTAAGATCCTGCATGCTGCAAGGCTCAGCCAAAAAAAAAAAAAAAAAAGATGGGAACAGCAAGTGATACTGCTCAAGGCAGAGCCCCTCCTGGTCACCCTTCCCTGCCCGGCCAGCCTGGCCCTAACGAGCCACCCTTCTCTGTTTGCCTTCCTGTAGGAGAACTCTGACTCCTTCCTGTTGGCTGTGGACACAGACTGGAAGGTAGGTCCCCACTCAGCTTCCCCAGATAGGGGACCGACTGCTGGCTGGCCCCTCTCTGACTCAGCCTGTTTCAGATGAGGGTCACAGCCCTTCCGAGGGCTCCCAGCCTGAAGCCACAGGGACTGGGCACCTGGCAGCCTTCAGAACCACCCCTACTGCTCACAGCAGCTTTGCCTGGCACCCTGCCCCATGGAGAAATGCCCCCTCCCTCGAGCAGGACAGGGGAAGGAGGGGAGGTCTGGGGGAGTGAGGATGCTGTCATCTGAATCAGCACTTTCCTCCTATGAAAGCCAGACTGATGCTCCGAATAGCTCTTGTTTCCATGGCAGCAGTTGCCCGGGACAACCATGTCCTCTTCAGTTTGATGCCAGATTCCCTGGGAAAACTGAAATCAGTCTTTGTGTTTATTCCTCCACGTGATGATTTCTGATTTCGCTCACTTGGCCCGCCATTTCTCCCCTGTGAGTCCCAACGTGGCCATTTATCTCTGGGTCTCAGAGAACGCGCGATAGACAGAATGGGAGCCTCACGAGGTTCCAGGGCCCCCATTGGCCATTAAAACCTATTGACCAAAGTCAGACCTTTCTGGGACCTTCCTCCTGGCTGGCGGGAACTAGCCCTCAGGCCACCATCCAATTTAGGTCAGTCTCCCAGCCCCATGCCAGCCTCAGCCTCGTGGTCTGGACGCAGGGGTGACGTGGGAGGTGGAGCGGCCTGCAGGCTCCTCCCCCAGGAGCACGGCTCTGCAGCGAGGACCTGAGGATGTGGATCTGAGCCAGGCTTTGGACCCTGGGTCACGTGCCCCTTCAAGGACACAGCGGAGGCATCAGAGCAGTGCCTGGGCACATGCTCCTGTCCACTGGGAACTCTAACTCCGATCACAAAGGCCTCTGCTGCTGGGGAAGACAGGATGGGACCTGGGGGAGTGGGGACCCAGGAGCCAGTGGCAGGGGAGGGAGCCTAGGCCACAAGGTAGCCTAGGCCAGCCAGAGTGCCCTTTGTCCTCCTTGCTCCAAGAGAGGGCTGAGGAGTGTGAACACACAGCCCCTTTTCTGTGCAAGGGACTACTGAAATAAAATCCAGGGCAACGAGCTGCTGCCTGACCCTGAATGGGACTCCTCGGATGCCAGTGGTGCTGCCAGCCCCCAAAACACACACACCCTGGGAGGCGGATTGGGGGGTGAAAGGTGATAGAATCCTGGGGTGCTCTGCACCCATATACCAGGCCCAGGCCAGGTGGGTCACCCCATGTGTGTGAGACCCTGGTTCTCAAGATCTTTGCTTGGTAGACCGCAGCATGTATTAAAAAGCACCTTACTCTCTGCTCTGGTTACTCCACACAGGTTGCTTTTTGTTAAGTAAAGCAGCCGCCAGGATGGTCCTTATCTGGGCCAAGGCCTGGCAAGGATTTTATCCTGTTCAGTCCCTGGCCTCAGGGGGCCCAGCTAGTGGGGGAGGCGGAAGGACCTGGTCCAAGTTGTGACCCTGCCACGTAACCACCAGCACAGCTCACTACCTCATTCGTAGTAGCCAAACCCTGGCAGGTTTGACCTCCAGGTCAAACTTGGAGGTCAAATTTGAGGCAGCTCAGACCCCGGGTGTTTGTAGGCTTGATGATGGTGCCCTCGTCCCTGGGCTGACTGTGACTAGTGGCCACCGGAGCCAGACTGCCTCCGTGCAGCCCCTGGCTCTGAGCCCTCTGGCTGTGTGATGTTGGGCAGGTTACAGGACCTCTCTGTGCTTCATTTTCCTTGCTTGTAAAGTGGATGTTCAGAGGACAAAATAAGGTAACATAGCAAAGCTTTTAGATGGGAGTCTGGCCCGCTAGAGAACTAAGGCCGTAAGCATTTACAACTCTTAATAATGTGACCTCATGGGACTTCGCTGGTGGTCCATTGGTTACGATTCCACCTTCCAGTGCAGGGGGCTGGAGTTCAGTCCCTGGTCAGGGAACTAAGGTCCCACATGCCTCGGGGTGTGGCCAAAAGTTTTAAAAATAATAAAAGATAATAATAACGTGAGGTACCGGTAAGCTCCACTGCTTCCTTGCTGAGTGGGAGAATTTACTTCGCTGTGCTTCAGATTCTTCATCCTTTCTCATATATGATATTGTGAAAATTATGTATTATCCTTGGCAGCTCCTTATGCAAGCAGCTACTCTGCTGTTCTCCCATTTAAGATATGACAGCTCAGAGGAGTTAACTGACTTGCCAGAGGTCACACAGCAGAGACTAGCAGGGTTTGGCTCCCAGGACCTGAGCTTGCCTTGTTCAGCCCCAACAACTGTATAACCTCCAGGGAAGAGACCCACAGTTCGGAGAAGCACACAGATTACCGCATTTCTCCCCTGGGCAGACGTGGGGTTGGGTCTGTAGTGAGGTATGTAGCTTTTTATCATCCTCCTAGGAGCTCTGTGAGGAAGGCGCAATTCTTGTTTGATAGTTGAAGAGACTAAGGCACAGAGGAGTGGAAAAATCTTGTCCAAGGTCACCCAGCTAGTGGATGGGAAGGTTGAGACTTCGACGCAAGTCTGGGGATTTGAAGCCATTGAGCTGAGCAGAATCAGGGGGTCATGGCTTGCAGTGGCTAGTATCCGAGGTCACCTAGGCCCAAGGGTGGAGAAGGCCACTCAGAGGTTCAGGTGGGCATTAGGTTGGATGGGGATCGTGGAACAGGGAACGTGGGCAGGACGTGAGGGGCTGGGGGACACCCATTCCAGGCCCTGGCTGCCCTTGGAGTGCACAGGCACCCCCGCACTCTGCAGCAGGCCCACATGGCGAGAGGTCAGAAAGGGGCAGAGAAGTTATTGACGCTCCCCCTCCACCAGGCAGAGGACGTGGCCGGGAATAGCATAGAGGGTGGGTGCTGACCAGGTCACCAGGCACCCAGAGATGGGGAGGTGACCGCCTTCCCCCAGGGCAGCCGGCCAGCATGCACGGCTGTCCATAAAAGCTGGGGCGAGTGGCAGGTTCCTTCACCAAAGCGACAGAATGGGGGCACAGGCGCCCGCCCCCCGCCCCCTCTCTGTTGCTCCTGCTCCTCTCAGTCCTTGGGCTCCCTCCTCTGCACCCCTCCCTGGCCTATTTCCTCTCCTCCTCTATTCTCCTTTGCCTCCTGCTTCTCATCTGAGTACCCTGCCTGCCTGTCTCCAGCCAGCTCCTCACCCACATCCTGAGCCACATAACCCCCAGCACCTGTCCTGCTCCCCAGAGACTTTAGAGCCAAGCCCCAGGCTGGGTGACCCCAGAAAAGAAGGCTGGGTGTGGCTATGGGGAGACGGGGTGTGCACGTGGACAAGCTGCCCTGCCCCCATTCCACCTCCTCTCTCTCCAGGGGGACTCTGGCCTGGGTGCAGGATGAGGGTGCGGGAGGACAGAGCTGGTGTATGCCCACCACATCCCTGGTCTCGAAATCTCTCCAGGCCCCCTGGCCCCAGAACCCTCATTTC